>NC_136639.1:12882427-13482427 GCF_949748355.1 Melanostigma gelatinosum | reverse complement strand
ACAGCTGATTGCAAGCAGATAATACCGGTCAGTAAAAATGTGCCCAAGCATAATAACATACACCTACCTACACATGCACACACATACTGGGCAGATTAGTGGGCTTTGAGCAGCACAGTTATGTATTAGTGGTGGTACTTGGTCTTATCGGTGCTCTTTGATAAGGTACATCTTTATTAAACTCTAACTGAAAGACGGCCAGTCTGGAGAAAAGGAATATGTTAATAGGTAGAGACCATTCAAGTCTTCAAACCGACCTCACTGTGCCACTCCATCGGCAACCCCCCACCTTATCTCTCCATCCCTTCATCTGACAGGAGGGCCACAGTGGCAACAGACAAAGAGTGGAGGCTGCCGGGAGAGCGGGACAGAGATGGAGAGTGCTGGAGAGAGAAGGAGGCAGGAAAGGAGGCAGGCGAAGGACGGAAAATGTCTCGCCTTCAGCGGAGCAGAAAAAACGGGGTCTGCACGAGTTGTGAGAGAGGTGAAATAGCTTTTTCTTTTCATTTTACACGCCTTCCCTTCCCGGTGCAACCCTCATCCTTTACCTCTCGCCCCCTATTACACACATTCACTCACACACTCTCTCTACGCCCTCAGTTTGTGGCTGTGAGGAGAGGCACAGCGTGTGCATGTCCCAGTCCTAGAGCTCCCCCCTCTGATCTTGGGTGGATGCTGCAGCACGGAGCAGAGTGGTCAACCTCCTGTGGCTCGCCAAAGAGGCACCGCCGCGGTTATGTAGGTCGCTGCCCCCGTGTTTGGCCTTTGGAGCCTCGCCGCTGGTGCCTATGCCCACACCGTAAGACGCAAACACACACCAGCTGGGACGTGACGTTAGCATCCCACAAACACACACGGCTACTGAATAACGTTCTGTACACGGGGCACTCATGGAGAAATTGCAATAATGATTTAACCAATCTTGTATGTTATTAAGTTAAAGTATGTCAATTAAATTAAAAGCATAAAGTTAACAAACATCTTTTAAAAGTCATGACTGAAAGGAGATATGGCGGCATTGCGTGATCAGAGCAGATTCTGTCGATGTGTAGAGAAATGCCCCGTGAATGAATGAAACCTGTTGAAAGTGTGTGTGTGTGTGTCTCTCTTTGTAGCAAGCAGTGAAGATGACAGGGAGTGAGGGGTTAACTAGGCTAAGACAAAGACATAGGCTGAAACTATTGTGTTGAGTGGAGGGCCTCTGGGGCAGATGGGGCCTTAGAGCTCTCTCTCTCTCTTTATCTCTCCCTCCACTACTAGAAACTCAAATCAATGACAATTGGCTAACAAGCCCAGACATTTTACACACAAATAAATTATCCAACATGCATTAATCATAAATGCACAACTCAGTAAAGAATGCTGACGCAAATACCGCACAATAGTCACGCCTTGCATCATAGCAACAGAAACAAACCAGCAGTGTGAGTCTCCATCATTTCCAAACAGTTCGTCCAAACCGAACAACCCCCGTGTTTCTTCCTTCCATTGTTAATCTCATCCCCCTCTTCACCAACTCCTCTGCTCTCCACTTCTTCTAACTTCAAACCGCAGTTTGTGGAATTCTATTTTCAAATCTCAGTAGCTTGTAGAAGAAAAAAAAAAAAGAGACAACCGGTACTTCAAATGTGAAACAACTGTGACTTTTCAATATTCTGATAATAAATGTGTGAGTGAGACGAGTGTGACACACGTAACATCGCCACCAATTAATAATGGAAGAAGCCACAATATCAGGTATATGGTCAATCAGCAACACAAGGCGTGAAATTTGTTCTAGCTATGTGATAAGGAGAATATTAAGTATGCGGACATATCTCTAAGTATGAACAACTATGGAAACTTTGGCATACTGGTTATTGTGAAGTTGTATCTACCCTCTAGTATTTTCAATATTTTGATGAAATGATTTAGGTCTCATACATCGCTTACTTTCCTCTCAAAAGTATTCACACAACACAGTCTTCTCCTAAACTCAATACACAACACAAAGCCACGCTTACAATAAAACTAACTCACATATCTCTGCATGATCTGGTGTCTCTCGTGCGGGTCGTCCAGCATGTTGACTGACAGGTCCGATATTGAAACGGCGGCAGAAGCAGTGAGTGTAACCAACAGCACCAGCACGCCTTCACCTTCCTCCAGTGGCAGGTCCAGCTTGTGCGTGTGTTCTTTAGTCAGATGCGACAGGTTGATGGTACACCTAAAGTGCACACGCATGCACAAACAAACAGAATTAGATTGTGTGGGGAAGCTGACTGTGCTGAAACACATACTGATTGTAGCTCTGCTTAGCTTCCTCAGCTTCCTCTTTTACAGAGGACAATAAGGACTCAACTTAAAGTGCTATTGTTGCCATTTTGTGCGGTTGAAGTTCGCAGAAAAATGTCTACAAAGTAATAGTCGCCACAGAACGTCTGTAAAGTTCACAAAAGAAGTCGCACAGAACGAGGTCTCCCATTTCCCTTTTGGAAATAAAGTGTCTACTAGTTATCCTCTCAATAAAATGACCTCATACATCGCATGTGTTGCTGGAGAATGGCAACAGCCTAGTTACACTATAACGTGATGCGTGTTAGATATAAGCAACTGCAGACAACTTAGTAAAAGCTGACAGTTAATACCTTTAAGTCGGCACTCGTGAGCATCTTCTCTTGACTGAATGTATTTTCTGGCATGGCTTTAATATAATACCAAGGCCTTCAAAAGTAACTACTGGCCTTGGGTGCAGAGTTCAAAGCAAAGGCTTCCTCAAATGCCTCCATGCCGCTATACTATAAACGTGAGGTAAAAGATGAGTAACAAAGCTACAGACATGGCCATTTGAACTAAAATGTTGAACTGATGGAAATACTGTCATTGTGTAACCTCTGTAAGACCTGTCTGAATAAGTCCTAAATGTCAAATATAGGCATGATTTGGGTAAGCTACGTCTCCTCTAGCTATACAACCTGACAAAAGACAGATAGCTACATGTCCACAAAGACTGACGAGGACCACTGTACCTTCCCATGAAGTCATCCTTCTTGCCAGCATCTTTGTCCCAGACCGTAATGTCCACGTAGCCTCCCTGTTCATCGTACAGGTGGAAGTCAAACTGCTCTCTCCACTGGGGGTTCAGCGTTTTGGGAATTGTCTGTTTAACGACAGAGGGAAATACATGGTTTGACCGTATGGGCTTGTACATATATTGTTGAAGGTTAGCAAAACCTAATTACGGTAGTCTTTAATATAAACTATGTAAGTGAAAAGGAATTTTTCAATAGCGTGCTGAATATTGAAATGAAAAAGACACCTATAAAGAGCCTCGTTAGGAATTGCATGGAGGTAACCCTAAAATAAACACTCAAACAGGAGAGTATTTACCTTGCTCTTGTACTTCTGATGTCCCATCTTGAATTTGACGTACGGGTCGCTGAGGCCGTTGGCATCCATGGGCTGGAGGCTGAGACCTTCTATCAGACTGATGCTGACGATACCTCGCCAGAGCTGGGCTTTTTTGTGCACATCTGACAGACGCATACTCTGATACTGCAGCAGGCGCACGCACACACACACACACACACACACAAAGAAACATTTACACAAACACGTGTGCAGTTATACATAAACAAGCATGTACACAAAACACCCACAAAATAAAGAAATTAATGAATAAATTGGACCCAAGCTAGAACTATGGCTTGTGCACACTTGGTCAACAGGAACATAAGTGATCCGAAACACATTTAGACAACAAAGAGAGAAGCAGGCAAAACACAAAATAAGATAATTATAAACCCAATTTATCCATGTGTGAATTAGCATGACATGCCAGAACATCATGAATTACAAAAACATAGCATCCCACTATTCTATTTGATCAAGTCTAAAGTTCAAAATCCCAAACATTTATTTTGGAATGCTGAGAAACTGAAACAAATGCACTGTATCCTCTGGATGATTACTAAGAATCTACTGTCGACAAAATAGCTTACAGTTTGCACAAGATTGTATATGTCATTGCATGAGTCTGGCATTTTCTGTGCAATAATATAACTAATACAATAAAAATAAACAGGCGAGTGATTTGTATACCGTCTTATCCAAAACGGGCAGACCACTGAGATGCTGTTCCAGTAACTCTGTGAATTCCGTATTCCATCTGGCTGTACTGTAAGTTGACAGCCCTGCAAATTCAGATTGATGATTCTCCATAGTTTAAGCTTTTCCCCCCCCCCCCCCAACAGTTTTCTCAGCACTTACAGGCCTATTTAACCTCTCTTTGAATCATGTCAGTATCCTTCACTAAAACAAAGAGCAGGGTATTTATTTGTCAAACAAATACACCCCTCTCTCTCTGCCTTTCCCTCTCCTCCTTCCTCGTTAGGGAGAATTTATTAGCATAGCTTTTGTTTTGCGGGCGAATTTCATTAAACTCTGAACAAACCCTGCCTCGCAAGCACAGGCCTTTGATCTGGAGATGGAGCCTCTTAATTTCCATTCTCCAGACATTAAACAATGCGAATGGCTCCCTGCAATACAGCCAACCTCCCATAATGCAACTCTCACATCTTTCATTGCTCCTGTTCACTTGCTGCTAACACACTGTATGCTAATGAAGAGAGGTCGTACTTATGTCCTACTCGAGCACAAAACCTGATTGTTTCCTTGTTTTGTGTCTACGTATTTCTTGTTAAAGAAAACCACGGGCTATTTGGATTGGGAATCCACGTCTCTCTGCCAGAGCACAGCAGGAGAGCGATCATGCACCGAGATGTTCCCATGTTGAAAGTCTTATAAAAAGAAACTAAGATTCAGTTTAAGAACTAACACAGCCATATAGTATTACGTATTTCAGCCCTTTGGAAGAATAAAAACATCTCAAGTACCAAAATAAGCATTTTTGCCTCGTGGTAAAGTTAGAGACCTGGATTTAATATGCATCCGACTCATAATCATGATCTCAAACTACTTCTTGAATAGCATCTTCTGCTGTGGGTTAAACACTCATTGATGCTTCACTAAAAATAAGTGGTTGTGTAAAAATAACTGTACTTGTGTGCAGAAAAGCACGGAGGCAGGGAGGACTCAGGAGCAGCGCCTTTTTGGAGGGGTAACACAGCAGCTAGTTCGTGTTTGAGCTCATTTCCGAGTCACAGGCGGGGTGGCCCAGTTTGGAAGCTTCAAAGGCTCCGTTTGGGGAAGCGCGATACAGCAGGACGTCTGCCCGGCTCTGACCAACATATCACACTTTTCACTGAAAGGACGAAAACATACAGTGCGTCCAGCTGCAATTTAGGAGATCGCCGAAAAGTAAAACTGACTTTCCAGATTCAGCCCGTTTCCTTCATAATGACATCTTTTGAACAAAACAGGAAAACATAGAGAACCTTAATAAAAGGAACACATGAAGTTGTGTTCACAAAATCGCCCCAAATACTAATACTACTGTATTTGACCGAAAAATAAGGTGAGTGCTTCGTGCATTGAGCCAATTAAAAAAGAAAAAGCAGAACTTCGACCAGCATGCTTTCTTTTAGAAACTTACAGCCAATGAGTATCACAAAGAATAAAACCAAAAAAGTATCAGTCTCTTATGGCAAGATGAGAACTTGAAATAATGTGAACATCAAAAATCGGCAGTTAATGCAAAGGGGTCTGAGAGCGTCCTATAATCAGTCCACAGAGTCATCAACAAACTTCCATGTGTCAGTGGATTTGCTGTACAGGACTCCTTTAAAACCCCTAAAGACAAACAAAGTGCGTCATTTTCTCACAAAGCAGCTGCGATACACTGTGCAGATCAAAGGTGGGAAAGCATGGATACATCACTGCACAACAACAGCTTAAAAGGGCAAAGTTCAAAACGGATTATTTTAATTGTCCGATGACAGACTCTACTGTAAATTTCTGCAGTTTTAGCCAGATTATAACTGTTCTAACATTAAATATGTAAACAGTGAAAACAGTTTTTAGTTTTTTTGTACAATGGCAGGAATTGTAGTGCATTAATTCCACCCTTGGTGTATATTATTTGTATGACATATGTCTTGCCTTCACACATGGAACTATAATTCACCTTTAGGCCAAATCATACATGTGTTCCAAAACAATTGTTTGCACCCCCTCGGGTGATGTAAATAGCAGGTGGTGTATTGCAGCTCGTGGAAAATAAGCTGGTGACAATGAGAACTAAAGAAGTGAAGAACGGCTAATTCCACTGTGGGAGGAGGAAAAGAAGGGCGGAAGGGTGAGGGCCAGGGAGACTCCATCCATGTACCAGGACACAAGTGAAGCGTGCAGGACAGGTGAGGTGCAGAGCGGTCGGTAGTGGGGTTACAGTACAGTCGGAAGTTGTGTGGGTGGGGAAGTTACATGCTGTTTTAGTTTACCTTACTAGATCGTTTCCAGTTCCTTCTCAAAAGCATGGTCTGTAAATGAGACAAAGCTGTTACAGAGCGCCCCCCCCCCCCACCCCCCCATCACCTCCCCCTCAGAGGTTAAAGGGCATGGGTAATGTGAAGATGTTAGCCACGGCCTGGTGCAGGGGGGTGGGTGGGGGGGGGTGTTATATAAAAAGACAAGGGCAGCTGTCATTCATCCAAGTTGAGTAAGCAAGGAGTGTACAAGAAGCGCTCTTGTCATATGGCGTTATGAATTACATAAGCAGACATGCACACACCAACACACACGCACGTATGAAACTTATACATGTAGGTGAAAAGTAGCTGCAGTTTGTGCCTCTAATACAGTAGAACCATCATTTTTATACTCGATACTTTTACAAATGCAATTAAATACTAAACCCAAAAAAGACAGGATTGTTGTACTTAAGAGTAACTACCGTTTTGTAGGATTTACAGACTATTTTTTAGGTCTTGCCGCAAATACTTCAATTTTTTTATTTCTGCTCATCTGGGTTGAATGTAATCATCAATGCAAAAGGTTCAAATACAAAAATAATTATTACACGAGTAGACTATTTACATGGGCACAGAGAAACAATTCCCTCATGTCAGACCAACTTCAGAACACATAACAGGTCCTATGCAGAAACACTGTTGCTGCTCCATGATTACTGAAATCACCATACTATTAGTTGTTCAATAAAGAATTTAAAGTAGATTAAAGCTCTGCCTTGTCCCTTACCCTTGCATACCAGTAGATGGCATCAGAGAGTCATCCAGAATGTACTCGTAACCTTGTACTCATTTTCTTCACAGTTGGAGAAATCTAAAATGATGCTTAACCTAAATAGAATTTATTTGTTCTGTCAAATGTGGACTCTGTACTACAGCACTAAATAAGCAGCAGAATTAAGACATCAGATCAAAAGGAAGAAAATATTTCCCCCATGACTCTGCCTTGTTCCGGCTCGAGCATGCAGGGGTCCAATTAACCAAACAAATAATTGAACAGAAATAAATGCAACTCTGAAACATTGAGCACGTCCGTAGAGGCACGAGCTGACATAATTAGGAAAGAGAATCCAGTGCTCTTTGAACATAGAACTTTTCGACAGAACATTAATTACACTTGTGTTTATGCTTATGCATTTGCTGAGTTGAAGAGTTTCCAGTAAGTGGTGCTGAATGAAGCCAGCACATTCCAGTTCAACACAGCCTGCCTTCTGATCACTGTCTCTGATGTATGGAGGAATGAATACGATACGACTTAAATTTACTTCTTTGTTGTTGTTAACATAGGTCATCAGGAGCTCCTTTTGGCTACAGTATGTGCACACACACACACACATATATATAGACATAGAGATACATATATATATATATATATATATATATACACATATATACATACATATACACATACACATATATGGCATATTATTCCTTATCTTGGTGTGATGCATCACAGATTACACACAGCGGGGCAAGTAAGATAGGAAGGTATTATTTCCCTGACTGAGGAGGAAATGTAGTGTGTGCAGGAAGAGAGAGAGAGCTGAATGAGTAATCCAATTTAAAGTTAAAATATTTTTCTTACAGCATCCCTCACGTCTCCCTCCTTTGGCGACAGAGTGACCGCCAGTTCCAGGCTACCCAGGTTATGTTCAGGGTACTGTGGGTCCTTCAGGTCCAGCGTCACGTCCAGTGTCCTACAGGGAAGCACAGTAAGCCACATACAAACGTATACTGCAAGTGCTTCCATGAATACTGCACATTCACATGCATTAAGTGCATGGATTTCACTTATGTGTACATAAATGAATGCATGCATTACATGCACAACCCAACCATCCAGTGGATACACATTTAAATCACTTCAAGTATAACTCAACAGATGTGGCATTTTGCTTCCTTCCTCTTTTCATACTCGCTGCGCTTCTTCAGTGAGATACAACGACCACAAGCGTTCAACCTAGCTAACAATCTTGAATCATGCATAAGGAAGGTAATTTTTGTCATTACAGTTCGACATGTCGCAGTATAAAAAGCCCTGGTGTGAACCGTAAAGTAAAAGATCGCTAAATTCTATTAAGACGCTTTGATTTCATGGCCTGGTATTGTGCATGCTGGTTCACTGTCACACAGTTATGGCTTACCGTGCTGGAATAGATTGGAGCCATTGTTGATGTTGTCAACAAAACTTCTAAAGTCTAAATGTCTGCTGTGAAAAGAGTCTATTACCAGCATGGCTGCCCCAACTCACACTCGACAGGAGGTGTAATCAGACAGGGTAATTGAAAACACCTGCGTGAGCGTGCAAAAAATAAATAAAATTGTGACACCTACTCCAATGTGATTAATGGCACACATGAAGTTTACAGACAATACAAAAACTACACTGAGAGGTAAGTTGGACATTAAAGTTACTACGAGGAACTTTTCCTGTGGACAAATTGGTATTGTTCTTCCTTTTAGAAAACCTCTCATTTCACTGAAGCCCAGTGTCTGCTCAGTCCTAGTTCAGGCTCTCCCATGCCATCCTTCTGGTTGCTGAAAAGGGTCGAACTAATTTCGCAAATGTGAAAGCCACTACGTAAAAGCTGCAATGCAAATGAAAAAGCCACAACACAAATTCAACAGCAATAACACAACTGCAGAGCCACAACGCAAAAGCGATGACCACACTAAGCAGCAAGGACAGACTCCAACTATTACCTTCACCATCATTTCAACTTCATGCATTGTCTCTTAACACATAAGCTTCACTGAAAATGCCCACGACCAGGCAAACTAATGGAAGCTAAGTAATAAAAGAGAAGAGAAAGGACAAAGATACCTCTGATGTGCCAGTGACTCCAGATGGAGGTATGCTGAGCCCATGAAATCATCCTGAAGTCCAAAGTCATAGTCAAAAACCTACAAAGACACAATATACATTTGGATAGTATTATATAGTACAAAGTTCTGCCAAAAGAGGACCCTATAGACCACATTACAAATGTTATCCGTCACATTGAATAACCATTGCTAGCATAGAAAAGAAGCTTGCATAGCGAGTTGATGCTCGTGACTTAATGATCTACTGTTATTTATATTGAAGCAGGAAGACATTTGAAGTCCAGGACCCATCTGTACCTTGACGTATAGCGGGTCCTTCAGGTTGTCCACCAGAAGGCTTACTCTCTCATCCCACAGCGGGTTGAGGTTCTTATGAATGGTCTTACTCCTGAACACCTCCTTCCCTGCAATCTTAAACTTCACATACGGGTCGCTGGTCCCTACAGGAAAAGACAGCAAACACAGAGAACTACTGTTCAGGTACAGGATTAAGAATAGTACAAGCAAAACGACGGCATATGCTGCCTAACTATCTGTACGGTAAAGGGTCAAATGTAAGCTGGTACCCTTCAGCCATGCATTGGTCAAATTCCAACTGACCATGCCTGATGAGAATTTATTCCCCCCCCAAAGTACACAAAACACATTTGCATATTTTATGCATATATATTTCATACCATGAAGGTATTTTAGAGTAACTTCTCTTGTACTTTCACGAGAAAATACATCTTTTGATCTCTCAAATTTTCTTTAGACAGAGGTAATTAAAGCTGGAGCTTGGTGCTTGGATGTAGACTTCTCCTGCAGTGCCCCCAGGTGACCACTAGGTGGTGGTACCGACTCATTTATCTCTACCTGTATCAGTGCCAGATCATTTTGGAGGGACCAACAAACACTGAAAAACTGGATTAATAAATGTTCATTTTGCGTATGTACTCTGCAATACATACAAAACAAACAGGCTATTGAGGGTATCATTTATTGTCCGATGTATACACCTCATGCTGACCAAGGGGAAAAAGAGAAGATATATAATTCTAAATCGACATATTATTACCCTGATAAATGGACATCGATCCTCCCGTCCATCCCCTTTCTGCTTTATTCTAACATCCTATTACCCAAGGTCCATACATTTCAAAATCAATCAGTTCGACAAAGAAAAACTAAGACAGGGAACACACAGAAAAACTAAATGAAAGCAAAGGGCAGGATCAATCACACCAGTTCAAATGTTTACTGCATCTGTATGAAAATCAAAACAACAACACAGACTTTGAGACACGGGGAGTATTCTTAATGCAGTGTTTGTATTTAGAGTTTGTGTAGGAGATAATCAGGTTTACGAGTTCAGTCTGTTCACACCCAGATGTAGATGAAGTGGCCAAAAGGGACACGATCAGGACTAATCAGGCATTTAATATCCAAATAAACACAGAAAAGGATACACACACATTGGTTTATATACATATAAACATTAACATGCATTCAGAAACAGAGGGTTCCACTGTTACCAAAGCGATTGCCAAGCAAATCACACTGGAGATAAGAGTCCTATTAATATACAATGTTCTCTCTGTGCCTGGTTTATCATTTCTGCCAGGATCTCTTGGATAAAACAATGCAAGTGAACATATGAAATGCACTGCACAGTACATGATACAACCGTATGGTAAAAAACATAAGCCTGATTGATATCGTTTACCTTTTATGATAATCTGCCCTGTTTTCTGCAGTCAGCCACAACAAGGCTACGTCATAGACGAGGCTGACGGCGAGGACACTAGATGATAAACGGCTGTGCTCTGTGTTTACACGCGTTTCATCAGATCAAGGTGGAGTCAGGTTCCATCGTTAGCAAGAGGACAAGTTCAAATATGCGACTAACTGATTTCACTGATTCTCATCAGAGCCAGTGAAGATGCTAATGGCACGACTGACGGGTTATTTTATAGAGCTTTTCTTTATTTCTTTATTCAAAAGCATAGTCTCATTATTCAACCCATTATTGAGTGTCGGTGGTATTCCTGTTGACTTTGCAGCAGTACACTGCTGCTGTCATAAACCTCATAAAACGGCTCGTTCTGCACCGACTGGCAACAACCGGCATAAACAGACTCTCATGGGCCTGTTACACTAACGGTAAAGAAAGCAAGGGAAGTACGCATCATAAAGCCTTGGAGGGCAGAAGTGGATGAACCCGGCTATTGAGAACAGGGACGCTCTAAGAAGTAAAGCTAATGCACCTCATTCAACATTACACCTGGCCTTCTATTGACGGGGTTATTGCACAAACAAAAATCAAAGCAGAGGAGAAACCTGAGAGCAAGATGTTTCCCGAGGAACACAGAGGCAGCCCGAGTGTGAGGAAAGGAGCTGAAGAGCAGTAAGATCCATAGAAGCAACAATATATCTGAGTGCAAGCAAACCGTTTGCGGAGAGACGAGGCAAATCTAAAGGCAACCGGGAGTTAGTCAGGTTTTTGGAGGTAAAGCATCACAAAATCTGAAGGCGAAATCAGTCACATGCCCTCAAATTGAAAGACCACGCACTTGAACAAAGAAAAAAAGCTGCAGAATATTTTGTCACTACCAGAATTAAGCAAAAACATATGGTTGTGATAATCAAGTGAACTGTTTTACATTAGCTCTGCACATCTCATTACAGGTATTCAGTAGTTATATTTATAGATAATTCTATAATATACTGTAGATAGTAATTTAATGGACAATACATTCAAAAATAATAATCTGAATATTGTACAGTTTACGCGAGTAAACAATGCTAAATGATTCACAGCTGCCAGCAAGTGATGGAAATGTGCACTAACGGACGGCCTGCTGGGAAAAGATGTCTACTTTGTCACATTTAAGCACCCTCATGCACAGCAGCAGCAGCGACACTAGAAACACACACGGCCCTATTTACACAGAGTTACCCATGACATATCACTGCAGGAGAGCTGCAGCGAGAGGACACGGGTGACAGGATAAGAAAAGAAAAAAAAGATCCAGCTAGAAATGTCTGAGAGCACATTAATGTGTAGCACAACGGTCAGTAAGTGCAAAAGATAATGCAGAATTACACAAGCATGAAATAAAGAAGTAATCTATCATTATATTCTAACCAACTGCTGCATTGTGTTCATGACGTGATACTTCAAGCACTATCTAAAGCGAAATGTTCCCATCATGGAAGCAGAGCCACTTATCTCTAAAATGACAGCAACCCTATTTCTCTGTCTATCCGCCTCTCTTTCTGTGTCACACTGGGTTGATATTCCCCAGACACATGTCACTGGCTCGGCGTGCCACAGTGCCAGCTTTAGGGTGACATAAACACACTCTGGCTGAGAAGTAGGAAATAAAAAAGGCTGGTTCTGTGGGTGGGTGGTGCCTCAATATGAGGGTGCGTGGGTAGAGCACAGAGGAGTGAATGCAGTGATGCTTTCTTGGAAATCAACCTCCATATAGGTCATACTGTATGACTATATATATATATATATATTTTTTTTTTGTTGTGTTAAGTCCATAAAGAAGGACAGACGTTATACAATGTGCCACATAGGGGCTTGTGGATAGGTATGACAATGACAATCGGCATTATAAGATCAATTAGCTTTCAATTATAATTAAGAATGGTTGAGAAGAATGCCTTAAGCTATGTGGGGTTAAAGAGAGTGGGTTTGATGGATGTTTGTCCAGCTTGCAGGCAGAAGGCTGTGAAATGGAAGTGCTGGGTAAGTGGAGACTGGGCTTAAGGAGTCCATGTGTCAAACACTGATGAACTGGCGAAGGTAGGTGCCCTAGCTGCAGAATGTGATTTCCTATCTTTCTACAGTTGAGTGGCATTACTGGTGAGGAGTGGGGGCTACATGGAGGAAAAAGACAAGGACAACATTTGGAACTGAAGACACCTCTAACCAGCCACGCCAGGAAACAATCACGTTAACTCCAACAAAATACATCTCGTCTTCTAGTAGACTTCCAACTAAACATGTTTTTATTGGTCAGACATCACATACACACAAACTTTTGATGAACGGGGGTAAGGTCAGGAGGAGGTACCAGGTTAGTTGCAGGGCATAGGTTACCATGGATCTGTAACAGGATTTCAAAGAAGTTTGACGTAAAGGACATGGTTAACTTCTCGATCCTCCTTTCTGTGCGAGTGAGCCATAGTACACAAAGAGATACTGCGTACATATCAAGGCGTTAATCTATGAATCTTTTATAATGCCATTAAACCGAACACCATCACTACAACAGCAGCTGGGAGGAGAAATAAATGTGTTTGTGAGAGGACCCAGTGGCGCACTCAGCAGGTCATTTTGGCTTGGGTGTGGCGCATGTTGGGGCTGAATCTCAACCCCACAGAGAGAAGGAGGCCAGAGCACACGTGTGTCCTCTGCTTTGTGCAGACGACACGCTCCAATAAGAAATCTACCAAGACTGGTTTACAATTATAAGGAATTTAATTCCACTGATGCAAGTACGATTACAGTTAAACATTGGAGTACATACTCCTACGAAATATTAAATCAATAAAACCCCATTTGCAAAAAAACTCAACTCAGCTCCTCAGGTATAAAAAACACGTCCGTCGTCTGAGAGCCATGACGCGAGAGAGAAAAAAGACTTAATTCAAACCTCCCACAGATTCGTTCGCGACTCCTCCCCTTCCGTCTATCTCAATTGCTATTAGCCAATTCCCCTACGCACTTTTAGCTACTAATCCTACATCACTTTATGTTTATCTTAATTATGCATTCCCAAAACCCTTATGATTATGACTAATTACGAATTCTTAATTATGAATTATTAAACACTTTTATTATATCTACTAACTACAGTTTTTTGCTCAAATTTCTTACACGCACAGTCAGATCTAAAAGCCCCTGAGTGACTTGCTTTTGCTGGCTGCTCTCCGTCCTCCTGACAGGCCATTGAAAACACTCTACCACACGTATATATCGCTACTGAACACCTATTGGACAGCGGCCATCAAAATGCTGCCAATGAGCCGGGCTACCCCGCCAGACATCAGAGTACAATCTGTGATCACAAACGTGAACAACAGCCGCCGCCAACTCCACACTTTAATGGTCATTTATTTAAGAAACACAAAATGATAATCCAAATACTTCAAGTAAAACAATACCTCAAGTGTATATAGTCTAAATGTAATACTTGCTTTCTTTCTTGATTATGGCTTTCTACTTGCATCTCTGCAGTTGTTGGATTTAAGCGCTTGTATAGCCTACGTGCATATTTGCATATCTATTGTTGTACGAGATATAATTAGGTTGTGTAATGATCCTGTCTGCCTGTTGCTGTTTGTGTGGCTGCTTTCCCTGCAGGTGTTGGAGGTGGGCGTGGCAGAGGGTCATTAGTAGAGTGGAAACACCTGAGCTCATCAGCAACACTGGCAACACCTGGGCCCTGTGTGCCAGTGCACTGTTAAAAAGCCTCTCGAGTCCCAGTTGGCCCCTCTCTCCTTCCTGAGACACCCATTTGGTTTTTGCTTCAGATTGTGGTTAGTTTCTACACTATACAACATTGAATACACACTTTCAACACACGCACTCACGTACACTGCTGAAATGACTGACTTCACATGCTACTGTTGGTTTAGGTTTGTCTCTTGTGTTGCCTTAAGTTAAGAAATAGTTTGTTAATTTGCTTGGTTGTGTGCATCTCCCTTTCTTGTCATGGCCGTTCAGCCTGGTTTGTGGTGTAACATATATTGCATTTTAACCTGTTCAGATCCCCCCGGACATTCCAAAGGACATCTATGATTACTGTCATCCGACTTCATCCAAATGCACAAAGTCATTTGATTGGATTTCTATAAGCCCATCACAGTGTTCCATATCATCTGAAGTAGACTGCTGCTCAGGAGGAGTGTGCACACACACACACACACACACGTATGTTGACGACTTAAAGTGGGAACTTCAACTGACCCTTATGAACCCACATTGCTAATTGTAGCAATACACAACCATGTATTACAGGAGCGAGTGCAGACACTTATGTCCCATTCATATCATACGGGAGGCAGTGTGCAGCTACTCACTCACGGGACGTGAGTAAAGCCATTCATCGTTGTGCTTATTTTCTATCCGTTTTGCATTTGTCTGCAGTAGATTTGATACAAACCAATAGTGACAGATTTGCCAAATTTAGTTTAATCTTCAAAACGCTTTCTCTTGGAGATATATCTCCTGCGCTTTGTTGCAAACTTATTTTGCTGACCTCTACTTTCCTCCTTAACTTCCTTTCTCATCATACTCTCTTTCAATCCCCTCCAGCAGTCAAAGTAAATTACATTACTTAGTCTAATCCCACTAGCTTAATTTAATTATTTTCTGTCATAGAAATTTAGTGAAAGTTTTGGCATCGACATCATCCAACAGCCTGCCCACTCTTCAGGAAGCACGATTTGCCTCATGGTAAAATGAAAATAACCGGGGGGGGGCTTCTGCTGCAGTTAAATGATATCCTGAAGATAAGGTCATGCTCGAACTCTACACCACTGACAGCTATCTTAGTCAAAGCCTTTTAATAAGCTTATGAAAGGTGCTGGTTAGTAACTGCAGGGAGATTGATGATAATGATTACACAGGCTCGTGATTAGCTGTACATTTCTAAAATAAAGCTATTTTTCGTCAGCTGATGTGTGGAGCAAGTCATTATTCAGCTTCATATGAATCTGTAGCCACTCAGACATTCATGATCAATAGCTTCCTGTGTCAGTACAGGCCAGACAAACGGTCCTGAATTATTAACTGATAATATATGAGCAGGTAATTACATTTCTACAGAGAACAGTGTGATATGTCCTAAAAATAAGTATCATACTCCATGAAAGAAACTCGCGGCTTTGGGTGTTAGTAGAGCACTGCAGTAAAACATTCCCCCGGTTGTATGTTTGTTCCTGTAAAATTCCTCTAAAAGTAAAACACATCTCAGAAGCATCAATATGCACTCAGTAAAAAATAGCATGGTTAGCTGTAAGCAATATCAATTCAACCCAGCATTAGATACAAACGCCAGCCTAATTTGTTGTTGGTGGAATATTTAAGTACTGAATATAAATGAACCATTGTAATGTTAGCTGTACCTGAGCTCTCCCTGCAATATCAAGTCTGCCCTAAAAGAAAATCATAATTCTGTGGATAAGAAAAACATCTATTTCTAGGATAAGTATTAAACAGCTTTGGGGATTATCTATATTTTGAGTATCTGTATTTGCAAGAAGCTGCTTACAGTATGATCCCATCCACATTCAGTGATTGAGCAAAGTTAGGCTGATCTCAAAATCCCACATTAACATTTTAAATATGCACCAAGACAAAAAAGGTTCTCACCCTGAGAATGAAGGAACATTTCCCTGATTTTCACTAAAGAGGAAACTGAATTCCACCTTAAGTAATAAAGGTGGCAGCATATTAATTCTGTAATGAAGTAGTCATTCTGAACATTTCCATCCTCTTGGTGCTCACTGCCTCACTGATAGAGGACCTACAACACATTGCCTCTCAAAAGGGCCGCTATTACAAACACCTTCGCGGAAGAGGCTCACTGATGCTTGTCATGAGATGTGAGAACAGGAGAGGAGAAAAATGTAGTCGAGCCGCCTATAAACCCAGAGTCATGCTTGAGCTGCAGACCTTGGAGCAGCATCATGCTCACATTGTGGGCACTGTGTGTGCGTAGTGTGGGAGCTGCTGGCCTATGCGTAGTGTCAGGACTGACTGATGGTTGCAGCTCTGGGGTTCCCCATTACCCAGAATGCAATCTGCTCAAGAGGATGTATTGGCTGTAAAAGGCTGCAAAGACAAGAAACTCCGTCACGAGATGCTGGCAGATGGACTGAGAGCCTGTCTCATTAAAATTGCACACAGCCACACACGTGCATGCCTCTGCCTCTTGCTGCTTTATGCCGATAGTTTACTTTGCTGTCCTCCGCTGACGTTACCCCAAAATGAACCTTCGTTAATGTGCAACGTGATCTTGCTGCAGTTGCAACGCTTGAGATACCGCAACAGTAAGATCGCTTGCACTGAGCAGAAACAAAACGTAAAGCAGAACACTGGACAGCATGTGGGGGAAAGCAATGAAGGGGACTTGAAATAAAACAAGAGACGACATGCCAACTGTGGAGTCAGGCTCCGGCTCTCTCGCTGCTTTCTTACGGAACTGTTGTGCGGCAGACAACATAATTAGGCTCGTTGTAGACTCATCGGTCTCCACACTAATATTAGTCCTTTCAAACAAGAGCCAGCACACTCTAGTAGCAATGTGTAAGGACTATAAATCAGGATAGCGCTGCACATAATCCATTATAGCTAGTGCAACCAGTAGTTATACAGACATTACATTTAGATTTCATTTAACCAGTCACAAAATTGTGTTAAATATTAAGTCTGCAGAAATGTATTGTGAGGAGCTTCCGTCACATCAGGGATTGAAATACCGTGACTACGGTAAATGTATCTGAACAGAGGATGGGAGACAGCAGCTTATAAAGAATTAATGATAGGATACACCCACAACAGTTGAGAGCTTCCCAGTGTACGCAATAAGGAATCAAGATACAGGAACGGAGCTGAAATGGTACATACGCTTTGTCGCTCCAGCTAGTAGGGTACGAGCACTGTACCTTCAACATTGGTACATTGTACTCATGTACTCTTACTGACTCGTATACCACTTTATGGCAACTTGACGTTAACTTCTTGTGAGTTGAGTTTAATAAGCCGCCAAGCTGCAAACATGTTAAATCCATCCTTTATCACCAGCTGCAGTGTATGCGAAAAACAGCCATGGGACAGTTACAGTAGCAGCCAATAGCATCATGTTGTATATTAACTTTGTTACATTCAGAAAGTAAAGAGCATCTGATGAAAATAAAACATGTTTTCAAAGTCAGTGTTGGAACTGTAATAGTATTATTAAGTGTATGCAAGTACCTGTACTTGGTCTGAAAAACAGTGGCGTCTCTGACACATACCATCAAAGTGGACAACTTTGAGATTGTATCCTCTCCGACTGCTGGCAAGGCATTTCTTGATGCATACTTTGAGGATGCATATTCATGAACAGTATCACAAACAGAGGTTTTGCAAGATTGGAAGTGAGGCGATCACGCCTCAGGCGATGGAAAAGATTCACCTAGTTGTACCTCAACTAGAGGGAACTAGCGATAAAGACAGGGAGGGCAGTGCGTTTTTATCTGAGGTCACCCTTAAAGCTGCAAAACGTCCCGTTGGCTGCTCAAAAATGACAGCTAGGTCGAGGTCAGGGCCATGGGGACACAACAGGGTCTTTACAACATAGAATAAGTAAGAGTGAAGTTCAACGCAAGATTATTTGACGGGTAGAATTTGCTTGGCTGAAACAATAAACCAGAAAAGACATGTGGTTATCACTCCTACACCTTATTCACTCCTTTTGATGTCCTCTTCCTGAAGTTTAAATTCAATACAATATCATCAGAGGCAGGTGTAGACGAACAAAGGCAGGATTAGACTTAAACTACATCATCAGGGTAAATGCTTCTGCTGTACAAGCTGTTCCTTGTTAACACAACTGAAATACATTGATCTACTTCATTCACCCATATCTAAAGCTCATTTTTCTTATCTTGTCATATTAAAACCATTTCATGTGTTGGCTGGTTCTCCTGGCAACAAATGGTGAAATGGTTTGTGCAGCCTGGAGAGAGACGAACAATGCCAGCACGTTATGTGGTTGTATCAAATAAGCTCCCAAATGGCTCTTTGTGTGTTGAACACCAGACAAGTGAGGGATATCTCCTCCTTACTCCCATCAAGCAATGAGGGAAATCCTCCCTCAGAGGTATGTACTGTGAGGGCTCAGCTGGAGAAAAACCAGCCTCCAAGCATCACAAAAAGAACAGAGAAGCAACAATAGATGGTAAATGGCTATCCTGAATATAGATAAACATATACTGTGCAACCTATAAAGTAAACAAATGAACTCAAAGAGAACGCGTTTAATTACAACAGAAATAACTGTTCTCACTCAGTAAAAGCTACAGTACGGTGAAATACAGTACAATACCGTCATAAGGTGGGCTACCACATGTACATAACTCCATGCACTAACCATCGGGCTTTACGGTAACAGACAGTGACCATAAAGGGCTAAAAAGTAGTTGGACAACTTTTTTCAAATGTTTAGCTGCCATTGCTGACTGTCTTTAAAGGCAGATTATTTGTATTAATTTACAGGATATCCATACTTACATCTCTTCATACTGAGATAATTATGTAATAGCAACAGGTCCTTTGATTGGCTGTGAGAGCTGTCCATTTCCAGTAGCTCTGGTTCCCTCACGCAGGCACAAAAAGGTTCCTTTTAAAACAAAGGGATCATCGGAAGAAGACAAAACGCTTGGAACCAGATGCACCCCACCCCCCCCCCCCCCCCCCTTTGTTTCTGACTTGCCAACCTTGCCCCCGGGTTCATAAATCACTATGATGCATGGACCGGGGCTGCTGTGTCAGACTACCTGCAATCTCAGCACGCACTACATTACACAGTGACACTGCACTTTAACTGGAAATCAGACATCAGCCCCCTGGTTTGACGCCTCACTAGTTAAGGTGACTGTAATGACGCGATGAACACGTCAGTCTGCACGTTGAGGTCTTACTTGGCTTCAGCTCAGTTATATTTAGTTTCACTTCCAGGTTCACTGGATCTGAATGTTTGATAATTCCATAATGCATAAGCTTTTCAGAAAAGACGTTTCCTGAAAACACTTTGCAGACAAAACTGGAAACCGTCTGCGTCATTTATAATTCATGTCGGGTTTTTGGTGAAACAGACACCACAACGGCTTCCCGCGGAAAGTTACTTCGATTTAACAACCCAGCACTTCTAGCAAGGGAGCCTCGACCGATCGGTTAATGGAGAATCCCACCAATCCTTCTGTTGGCCTGCTGCAAGACAGCAGCAACATGTGGATATCCTGGTAGTACAACGTGTAAAGACTTCAACTGTTGTATATATTAAAATTAAGAAATTGTCTTTTCTGAACACTGACAAAACAACCTGCGTTACAACACTCTTGTTATTACGACATTATTGCTCATATTTAATTCAATCCACTATATTTCCTGATATTTTACAGTTTCTCCCTCATAATGAGCCGTCTTGACGGACTCTGGACAGGTGAGCGTCAATGCTCATTATTCCGGGGAGACAGGTAGTCGGGCAAAATGTACAGGAGGGAGCATGGCAGCTTATTTGGATCTGTCGTCATGGTGACTTCTACAACCACTAATGAGAGCCCTAAATCTGTCAGTATCCAAACCGCTGTCTGGGAGAGTCTCTGGCGTTGCCTGTTGTTGCTGGCTGGCCTTTCCACCTTGCAAGACATAACTGAGTGTTTATTAACAGTGTGAGAGCTTCCTGTCCTGCACTTAAAATCACAATCACTCCAGAGAAGGGGGGAAACCCTGTTTAGCAGAGGGTGTCGAGTTAATATCTTTTATACTGGTGCAAAGAGTAGATAAACTACTTACCACAATGGGAGAAATAGAAATGTGGAATACGAAAACATGCCTGCTGCTGCGCCACTGACCCCCTCAAACATCACAAAGTGACATTCATCCTCCTTTTGAGTCTCTAACTTTGGTTCTTTAAAGCTACTAAATCAAATATTTATCACAAAATGCAGAAACATGTGTGAGAGTATGGGCTGCATAGAAATATACAATTCTCTAAAGTCTTTACTGACACTAAAAGCCTTGATCAGACCGCCAGTAACACTGGGATAGAGAAGTTAAGACTCGCACTATGAGTTAGTCATATGACACGAAAGTAACCAGGAGATCATAGTATTTCCTCAGAGTGTGTTAATGTTGTAGTTTAAGCCACAGCTGAATTCTTTTCATGCCTAGATGCACAGGAAATGTGCCGCATCATTCCTCGTGATTTCACACACTGAGAATGTGAGTGTGAGCCGTGAGGACGAGATGTGTGATCTAATAAAACCCTACATGGAGAGAGAGATAGAGAAGAAGGAGTGAAATGTGAGAACAAAAGAATAGAGGTGAAAAGAGAAAAGGGGGTGGGCAAAACAAATATTACATTTACTAACAGAGGCACATATAAAGATAGGAGTGGACACCTAAAGATAGCGGACAAATATAAGATACAACAGCATAAGACAGTTCAGTTCTTTGAGGATGGTAGCGTCCTGTGTGCCAGACAGCGACAAAGCAATTGCTTTAATTTGGTCGGCTAAATAAAGCTGTCCACGCCGTCTCCCCACATAAAACTCAAAGCTGTTGAGGTAACAGGAAGAACAAGCGGAGCTCCTACCGGTTCGATCTCGGATGGCCAGGTTGTTCCCTTTCTTCAGGATGATATCCAGCTGGTACATGGCTGGACTGGGAGGCTGAGGTGGGGGCTCTGCATTACTGGGTCCCGCTATGTTGATGCCCTGTAAAGAGAAGACGTCACATCAGTCATACAGGTTTACCGGTGCAGTACAACTTACTCCAGCATCTTGACTAAAATAAACTTCTGTTTGAGGAGAGAGGACTTAAGAGTACATACATCAAGGAGACATCCGTGGAGAAAATATGAACACAAACTAAACCACAAAGTAGATCAAAAATATCCAAGAGACTGACAAGGTCGAAAGAAAGAAACTCCTCAAGCCTTGGAAAGGCAATTCATAACATAAAACGTGTACTCATAGCGAGCGTGCCACCTCCTTGGGAAGCTTCTGAGTGTCAGACTCATCTCTGTGGCTTTACATGTCACACTGCAGCCCTGAGGTCAGTGCTGCGCCCCAATAACTCATTACAATTTCATGTAATTGTATATCAACATGTTTTCCATCCAGAATAATGTCTGACTGCCCTTAAACATAAGCGGACCGTGGACTATTGTCAATGGAAATCCCTGCAATAACGGTGAAGGAGAGATAACTCCACCCAGTCTGTATTTCTATGTGCAGCATGATGGTGTTCCGTTCTTCCACTCTCTAGGGACAGCCCTGAGGCTACCGGTTACCAATAGTGAGTCCATGCTTGCACTGCAGTCCAACGGTTATCTTGGGCTGCCCTCTGGAACTCCTGATATGATCATTTATAATGAATGTTCTTATCTTTTCAGACACTACCTGAAACGAGCCGGCATTTGTAGCGAAGATTGTCGGCGACAGTTGCATCAATATAGAAAATGTCTTTAAAATACTACTACTGTTCGTAGTATCTCAGCACTGGAAGCCCGCTGACACCTGCCAGAGGGTATTATTACCACTGTTCCCACATGAATAATTCATCAAACTTATGATTATGGATATAGTGTGTGTAAGTCACTGTAATTGAGATGTGAGTGGATACAACCAATAGGATTGGACAACAGTTGCTGAGGTCTGACCATGTAACATTAGCCGTTTTATCTACGAACGCAACTGAACGACAGTGACAGACCATCACAGAGTCGGGTCACATCATAACCCACAGCGATTAGGAAAAAGAGGGTAATCCCCTGACACACTAAAAGCGTGCACACACACGTTATAGGGAGCACAAGATTTGAAATGGATTTGCAGATAATGCAAGCTCTTTGAATGAAAGCATAGATAAAGTCTGTCTATTTCATCTGGTTGTTTGTTTGAGCAAACAGCCTGCCCAGTAACAACTGTTGAAACCATGTAAAGAAAGACCGAAGCCAGCAGTTAGAGAGTACGGTTACTTTACGTTGCATATCCAAACCTATGGGTAAGAAGGGCGTCACCGGTTGGGCTGTACAACAAACAGCACATATAAAGGAGTGTATTGGTAGGTTACATCTTTTAGAGCCACTAGAGTAAAAACTGAAGCCGCAGTAAAAACACGTTAAAGCTAGTATTGACAGAGACATAATGACCATCGCCCTGGTCCATCCTTAGAGACACACTCTGCCCAGAGGATTCGTATCCACTGTGTCCCCTGAATCCAGACCTCAGCCCTTTCCTCTGTACACTGCACAAAGATTATTATTTATTCTCATTTAAGATGTGCGTACTAAAGATAAAATGACCCTCATCTAATAGACAAATGCAGCACGGTCACTGGGATGAAATACCATTCAGCAGCACGATGTAAACACAGGAAAGAAAGGAGTTCCATTACAGTTGCGTGTGGCAGCGACCCAGTGAGAGTCAACCATCAGAGCACTTAAGGTTTACATTAAATAATCCCTGGAGAACTACACTGGAAAGTGCTCTGTGGATTTGGACACGAGCCTTCAGCATTTCACAGAAAACGCTTCCGACAGAACCCATTAAAATATCAATCAATATCCTTTTCCATTAACTTAATACTACTTTGAAACGGGAGCTCAGGATCGCGTTGAAAATATTGATGGAGACATCGCATCCTTCCATCACCAGGGGGCCGTTTGCATACATACGTGATTCACATGCACAATGAATTCATGATACATATTCATACACGCACGATGAATCGGAGAGCGGAAAGCTGGTCCATCAGTAAGTAAGACGGATGATGCATCACACTTAAAAGGATGAGAGTAAAGATTCAATAGGATATTCTACACCAGCAGACACGAGCTGCTGCTGCCAGCAGTCTGAGAGGAGGGGCTGTAAAAGGTTCAGGAGTAGATTATCTGGATATACTGCACCAGTCTGAGCTCCGGGACACGTTATGAAGCCATAAAAACTACTTAAGTCAAACCGCTTCGCTTCTATTGACTCTGTTCCACTCAACTTTAATTTGAGTCACGCTGTACATTAACAGCTCACAAAGGCCCGGCACACAATGCCACAGCTTGAGCAGAGCAACTGTTGTAGTGGAAAAAGTAATCCGGTCGTAAGAGAAAACTAGCGGCAGGTTTCGGTGTATTTTACAGCTTTGACATCTTTTCACTGACACATTTGTGCAGCAAAATGAAACTGAATCCATGACCGTCGGATGTATTTTGGGTTCATTTTAACAGATGCTCCTGAATCTCCATTGTTCAGTCAAAACTCACAAAAAGAAAGCAAGTTCAGTGTGGCAATTGTCGGCAGACTAAGTTGGTCATCTGGCAGCTTTAAAATGTTCCATCTTTTTTACCAAGCTAAAAATAGGCAATAGAATCCTTTCCCATTGCCTATAGACTACAATAAAATGTTACATATTGTTTTGTGTCTGTGCATCAATCACTTTAAATTCAATTGTGTAGACTGACAAATATGATTAATTGGAAACAATTATGTTCTGGTCAATGGAGTCTGGTAGCTTTGTAGTGGCTGCTTCTTTTCACTTTGAATTAAGAATATATTTTTGACCAAACCAGTGATTGTTGGGACAGTGGAAAGTTCAACAGAGACGGTTTTGATGAGTTTTTTTAACCGCTATCCACAGGTAAAATGGTGTGCTGGAGACCGGGCTGTGACTACTGCAGATTAATTTGTCTCAGGATTTAATGCCAACAATTGAAGAGAAGAGCCAGATGTCAGTGGGGTTCTCTTGCATTGGGAAAGAAGACTTCTGACTGTGCTGATCATTGTTTAAGCCTTTCTTTGAGCAGCGCCCTGCAGTTAAAGCTTCACTGCTGCTTGAAAGAAGTGAAATGGCCCACTGGAGACTTTCCTCAAAGTTCCCATTTAAAATTGAAAAGGGGCAAACAGATAAGTAACAGCTGCTGCGTAAACTTTCTTTTTGGAGTTATTAACCAGAGTCATATTTCGTCTCCTGGATTATATGTCATGACAGTGGTGTCTTCATGGAGGAGGAAGCCTGTATTTAGCCCTGGGCTCTGTGTGGAGCCAGACACTCATTTCTCAAAGAGATGGCAGGTCATTTCCAGGCTCTGCAGCCCCTTGCATAATGATAACCTGTCCCTGCTTTGCTCATTAACAAGGCAGCGTGACAGTTATTTCTGTTAAGAGATGCCACTTCCCGCTACCAAACATAAAACCTATTTTTTGTCTCTATCCGCTTTGACCATCCACTCTCAAGTCCAAGAATCCAGTCACCTTCAGTTCTTTTCATTTACAGTTCTCTTTCTGTGAGGAATAACTCAATGTCTTTGAATTGCAAGTGATTGTTAGTTTGCTTTTGAGTGTCATATCAAGTACTGTCCGTAATGTTGAACCAGATCATCACATGCAGTCCATGTCAGGCAGCACAAGAGAATACAAAGCATCTTTTTAGAAAATGGATTGTGAATGTGTGCGAGCAGCAGCAGCGTCGCTGCAATGTGTTGGTGAGCTGAGCTTACAGGAGATGTGAGTTCAAAAAAGAAAGACGGATACAGAGTGTAGAGTTCTTAGCAAAACATGGACTTCCAAGTATTTATTTACTGAAGTCAAAGGTAAAGCCGTGTGCTTAGTTTGTGGAGAACAGATCGCAGTGTTTAAGATTTACAATTTGAATCGTCATTACGAGACGAAACACAGAAATACAAAAACTTGACTGATGCAAAGCGGACATCTGAGGCTTTGTTAGCTAAGCTGCAAAAGCAACACGCGCAGAACATGTTGGTTCACTTTGGATCGACTACATATGTGAACAAACATTCTCCGTGATGAAGTTTAACAAATCCAGATCTGCTCTCACTGACTATCACACATTCAGCCTGACTTTAGTGCACTCCTTCAAGCCCAACACAGACTAGATTTCTTCACTGAAACATGTTAGTCAATCCTGCCAGTGTTTTACTATTATATATGGAGCTTACATATGTATATTTGTTTGGATCATTATTCCTGCTGCAGATCTTTCAGGTGGAGCTTATTTTAACTTATTTATAGACACTGGGTAGTTGGGAAAGGTTTGGAAAAATGATAATGTTTAAACTAGTAACTAAAGCTGCCAGACAAATGTAGTGGAGTAACAAGTAACTAATAATTTCCCTCTGAGAGATGTAGTGGAGTGGAAGTACAAAGTTGAATAAAATGGAAATACTCAAGTAAAGTACCTTGAATTTGTATACAAGTACATTACTTAAGCAAATATACGAGTTGTATTCCACCACTGATCATAGCATTTACTCTTACCCCTCACAGCTCATCAAAACCATAAGAGGTGGAATAATAGAGTTCAGTCTATTGGTCCGGCCCTCCACATCAGTCCCTGTTTCTCATGTGGCCCCTTGGGAAAAATAATTGCCCACCCCTGCTCTAATGGATTGATTACTTTGTATAAATAATCAAAGAATGATCATTTGCAGAAGTCATTAAGAGTTAATTTTAGCCAGTTGAAATATAACTTACTCCTGGGCTTCACTTTTTAGTGTAACCAATGTGAACAAAAGAATAAGCTCACACAGTCCATTTCATTCATTATTATATTCCCTGAAAACCAAGACCAGCTCCTCAAAGGCCTAACCTGATCAGTTTAGTTTCAAAATAAAATCGATGCGCTTATTTAATGACTCTGGCCCCTGACAAGTGCCTTCTTTGATGTCTGGATGAAAATATGAAACGGAACCGTAAATATGTTTCAATAAATGCAACCGAGCCTGCAAACAGGAAAGCCCACAAGTAGATCATTTTCAATTAATAATAAAAAAAACAAGGAACTTGAAATGTAGTTCATAGAGCAGATGTCCATCAAGGAGGTGAGACTCCTGAAGTCTGGAGATCTTGCCTAACCTCAGAGTTTGTTTCCTTGTGGAAAAGGATCTAGGTCTGTTCCAGGCAAAAACATTAGACGCTGGATGAGTGTTGCTATGCAACCACTAAAAAAATAAATCAATAAACTTCACAGATGGCGATAAAAAATATCCCCCGTTTTCTGTGATGAACACAAAAATAGTGTAATGTGTGTAGAAAAGGTGTGTGTTTTGATATTTCACAGGCTAATAGAGCGAATCCATTATTCATCTTTATGGACTTTCTCAGCCACAGAGCCTCTTCCCAAGCTTCTCCTGCACACGGTGTGCTGTCATCGATCAAACAGAGAGCTAAAGGTTTCAAAGATAAAGGCATGCAAGCAAAGCACCATGCACCACACACATACATGCACAGGGAAACACAAACCGATTTCAATGTCATTACGTATTAATAGAACACAGTTCGTAATGAACACCAGCAAAGAATATAGAAGAAAATAGATTCCGGTGCTTTTTGTGACAATTGCTGCTAGATGGCACTACGGCAGCACTGCCGGCTTTTTTTTATACTGAAAATGCCAACGAGTCTGTGGCCATGGCTGTATGAAGAGGAAAATACAAACACTTTAACAGCCCTAATTTAAATCTGCATGTCCTAAAAGTTGTAAAATTCACTAATGCTAACAGCACAAGATAATAAAAATCTAAAATAGTGTCAGCTGTTGGCTATTTCCTAACATGCAAGGCAAAAGCACAGCACCTCTGATTATACATCTACTGTGTGGTCTATTGCACATCTATTCAACGTTATGCTGCTCTGGAAAGTGGGGCAAAAAGTTAAATAGTTATAATAGGACGCATATAATATTTTTCATTGTTCAACACAGGCCGTATCTGTAGAGCGATTACCTATAAGACAGTTAAAAATTAATTTAAAAAAATGAGTTGAGCACTTTTTAGGCGGACCTTTGACTGGTGTCCTTTGATAATACGGTGGTCATATTCAGTCAAAAATGGCGGCACATACCTCATCTGCTTTACACTTCTTGCAATAACACTGCCAATTAACTTTCACTTCTTGTCAATTTAAGTTCTTTGCCAACAGCACAGATGTATGAACACAGATGCAGTGCATAGACACCTGTGACCACAGACACACAGGGATAGGAAGGCTGTTGAGGTCCGTCAGTGAGGCCTGTTGAACTGCTAGAAATGTAGCTTTGATGTAGGCGATCTAATTATAGGACATATGTGGGAGGTGAATGGTGAGGAAGAAGAGATTGAGCTTAAGGTTGTTTCCAGCTGTATGTTATAGCACACTACAGTATATTTCTCCCGCAAGACCCTCCACAAAAAGTTTCGAATGAAGTGAAGCGATAGTGACGTCATTTTAAGTCAGACCCTTTTAGTTCTTTTAGGGCGCTTTCACAAGCCAACATTTTGTCCGTTTTAAGCAAACTTTGGTGCTGCTCAACCACTGGTGTGTTTAGGCATCTGTGAACCCAATAATCGTACTCTGGTGCGGACCACCATCCGCAAGCGGTCTTGGACCTTTTCTAAGCGAACCAAAATGCAGGTCGCCTGCGCGGGCATTTGTTGAGATGGACACAGCAGGTAAACTAAAGGTCCGGTTAACATGAGTGGCAGAGGACTTTGACTTCTGCAAAGTGCCATGTTTGTTTGACATCTTGGCTGTAGAGAACATTCAGAATGTACTAAATAAAGTCAGTCACGATAAACTGGAGGGGAAGGGATCCGCAAACTATTTTTATTTGGTCTGCTTTAATTTTTGCACTGTGAAATGGAACCAGACAAAATAGAAACAAACTACCTTTTTTAGTTACTGTGACTTTGTATTACACAATATATCATCCTTAGGTAAAATATTAAAGATATTAAATATTTTTTTTAAAAGTTGCAAGTATCATGTGCTAGAGAATTTGAGCATCACATTACATGTTATTGAAACTTGTGAAATGTACCTGTAAACATAACTAAAACTGCACTATTGGTCATCTACCACGAATACAAAGTCTGACCTCAAATGAATAGTCATACAGTAAACTGATTAATGTTTCACTTAAAACCCACACATTGCTGACTGAGCCGTATTTCCAGTCGGACAGTTAGTCACAGATGTCTGTCAGCAACTCAATGAAGTCACTCCATCTGATCAATGAATCGCCTTTATTCTCATTTTTCATCACAGTAGTCTTCTCTCTCCTGCTCTCACAAAACCACCTTTCCACTGCCATGTATCTGACTAAATATTTGATTCATTAGAGTTTGCAAATTATCACGTTTTTTGCACAAACCGCTGATCGAGATAAATATGCACTCTCACAGTGTCACGTCTTGAAAAATGTTCTCCATTCAACATTTCTAGCCAAATAAGCTGCTGCATTAAACACAGTATCTCAGGACCATTGCTGAGCCTCTCCGGAGTCTGTGCAGCCTCGTAATGTGAACACAGAGCCAGTTCAGACAGTCAGTCAACAGCCACTTGGCTAGATAATGAGGTACCTTTAATGAGGTACCCGTGTTATTTTCCTAGTAACAGTCTAGAAGTGCACGGCCCCTTCTAGCATCATAGATAAAGCCAGTCTGAGAGTGGGCTAACAAGTCTCTTGATGCAGCAGGTGTAATAACACTTACCTGTGTGCTTGAATACGTGACAGTTACATTTTTGGCAGACTATGTATTGGGACATACTAAATAGTTGTTTGCCATACTCAGTAGTATGGTAGTACGGCCATTGGAACGCACAGAACAACTTTGGTAGTTTTAGCTGGAAAAATCATCATCAGCTAGCCGGCGGGTTCGGAGACTGCATCTCGGCCAATGCGTTGCGCCTCTTATGCTCTCCACACTGGTATCACGTTCAAACAGACTTCGGTTGAATGCAGGTCACTCACTACTGCTAACGCGGCTAACGGCAACCAGAACACTTCTTATGCCAAAATCTTGTCCCGTTGCCTACATATTCTATGTGAAGGCAGCATCTCTTTATAGCGATTACCCAAACACGAACCTCTCAAATATTTGACATTCATCTGGCAGATGTGAGCACAATGACTTTACGAGGAATTAATAACTAAATTAGCTTTTAATGACCAAGTGAGTGAAAAGTGAAAATGTCTTTTCAACAAAGATGTGCAGTGGTGAAGCCTAAATCCACACATCAATCACCATCAATTTCCATAGACTTCCTCACCAATCTGCTTTTATCTAAAGGTATTCTGAAGTGACACAGCAACACTCACAGTAGTCCCATCCACCTGTGGTCAGAAGCAGTTGTGACCCCTAACCTAACATCACGACATCCGCAGAGTTCTCTAACGAGGACAATGTTGAGCCTAATGCAGGTGGACACACACCGCGCCTTTTATTGCCTTATAACACAATGCTGGTACGTTTACAAATGCATAACTAAACACCATCTTTTTTTTGGATTGGATCGTGTACAATGTAGTCCCCAAGTGTGATAATATATAATCCCTGACTGTTATTTTCCGTTACATTTGCATTCAAGTGAGCTTAAACAAGGAGAGGAAAACGACATCAAAAAAGACTGACACAATATCTGTGTGTCACTTGACAACTTGTCTGAAGTCATTAAAATTATGAAAGTGAACCTAAGGCTGCAGTGTGCCAACAGTAAATGCAATTATGTGCGCGCGTGTGTACCATTATGCAACATCTTCTCTTTAAATTGCAGCAATGCTGTGGTGAACTGGGGGACATGGTGGCTGTAGTTCAAAGCCTGGTTCATTTCCAATAAACATGTCGTCACATCTGGCCAGTGATTCGTGACTCTGTAGTCCAGTCAATGCATTGAGATTGTTTATTCAGACCAGAACATCTTATTGGATGCAGAGGGAAAGACTAGGGCAGTAAGAGTAAGACAGTGACTATCACTCTCGATGAACGCTCAAGGCTGTGTTTAAGTGCAAAACAAACACAATGTTGAGGTTTAGTTGCTGTACGCACTTTTATAAATTATATGGAACAGCTTATTAAGTGTTAGCATTTTTTATAAGCAGAAGTAACTCTTTACAGTCAAAAGACTGTGAATGATATTTTAGAGGAAGTAAAGCTGTTTTTCAACCTTTTCTGAGCCACGGTACATAGTTACAAAATGACACATTGATGCATACTACAGCATATATGCTGACACACTAATTACAAGTCTCTCACTTTGTTGATCCTTACTCAGTGTGAGCCCAGCCTGTTTAGATATCCTGGCACACACGGAGCTCTTCCTCAGTCTCCGCCTCCGTTAGTTTTTATAGCAGTCATGCTTTTCAAGCACATCTCACACTAAGCATAACTGAGCCAGTGCAGCCGGATCCCCGGTGAAAGTGAATCCAAACGAAAGATAACTGGCTGTATCGCCTCGAGCTCACCGGTTTTTCTTTTTTTGACCACCACCCATACGAGGCTTCTCATCTGTGCACAGATGCAGTGCAGGGTAATAAACACTCTGCTGCATCTGACAGCTACACAACAAAGCCAATCTCCATAAATAATGAAGAGGAAAGATCCTTCACCAAGAAATCAACAGACTGAGGAGAAGGAGGCGAATACGACTGGGCGGTGAGGAACGAGCCAGTGAAGGTAAAGCCAGTTTGAAAGAGAAGTTGAAACAATGATTGTGGAGAACTAGCTGGAGAGGTTATGACGGCCCGAAAGATGAACATTACATTATATAGATTTAGACAGACCAACAAAAAAACCTTTTGCTACGGACACAGAGACAAACCAATCGCCTCAAAAAAAAAAAAAAAAAAAAAAAAAAAAGGAAATGTCTCACACACACACACACACACACAGACACACACACACACCACACTGGCTGCAGAGCATTAGCAGCTTTATGCATTTGCCGCCTCTGAGGATTCGGTGCAGTGACAACGGAGCAGGGAGCGTCAAGTGTTGCCAACATCACAGACAGAAAGGCTGGTCGCCCCGCTGACAACCCGACCTGTCAACAGACCATTCTGAGAGCACGCTGACACGCCTCACACAGTGAAGAGATTCCAGGCCTCCATTTGCTGACTCAGCAATTTCACAGCAGAGCAGAACTAACTCCAAAAAAATAATGCTGATGTGCTACATAGAGCTGGAGCGAGCCATAGAGCTGGAGCGAGCCATAGAGCTGGAGCGAGCCATAGAGATAGATAGAAAAGCCAATGAGCTTATTTCAAATGCCCTCCTGCGTGTTGCATTTTCCCTGTGAACCAATATACCAATAATATACTGAAGAAGTCTTGCAGAGCCAGACGTGGAATTACCTTTTTTGTCTTGTGGTACGCTACACCTTCTATACATACTGGACACTTTTTCTCATTTCTTACTTTTTCGAGAGAGATTTTTCCCTTTTTTTGCCTGTGTTGGCCTGTAGGCTGCCATGTGCTATGAGATGCCCACAGAGCATAAACCTGACTGTGTGACAAAGCATGGCCTCTCATCAGCAGCACCTGCTGTCTTGAGCTGTGCTGCTGGAGTACAGATATGGTATGAACATCTTTTCTGTTCCTACGCCGTGCATTGCATGAATCCAGTAATTCTATTTCTGTCATGCAAGGTTTTAATTCATGTGCATCAGCTCCTACAAATAATCTCAAACAATGTGAAAGCTTTACATGTTACGGAAGAACAATTCTTGTAAAAGAATATCCGGTTGATCTAACGCACAACAGAAGCAGTGGGAACTGCCGTATTCAGGAGAATGAGTCGCGCTTACAGCACAGCTTGCTCTGTAAAAGGTTAGGAGAAGAAACACTGACCAGATGGGCTGGCATCACTGCGGTGGTCTTTTTTTAATCTCCCAAAGATTTACAGAATATTGTTTTGTGAATTGATGAACCTAAGCTCACAAGGCACCATGCAATAAATGTCCTCGATATATTCAAATCCAATCCAATAAATCTGGATTTTCTGACAGAAAGCCATTTGTCTCTGGGCCAAGTAGCGGCATCCCAACGCACCGTGAAGATCAAAGACTGTGATACCACCTCCGCTCTGGGAAACACACCAGCTGGCAGAATGACACGAGCATGCATGTTTCACACCAGTATCTTTGATTAAAATAAAAGGCTAAGATTGCGAGGTTAGAGGAATCGTACGAGTAAAAAATTATCACTGCAAAGAGCGGGTGACGGATCTGAAGCAATGTGCCAAGTGATAAAAAGACAGAAATTATAAAAGGCAGCACAAGAGAGAAAAACAGAAGTTATCCGATGACACAGACTCAGGCCTGGCAGACATTTTTAATCTGTTTATTGGAATGAGAAATGCACGGGACTTTTTTCCACTATATGGAAAGTGTATGAGTATCCTACGTTTGAGAAAGCTCCTGCGCAATAGCGACTTGCATAACAACTCCCCATGTAGTTATACATAGGGAGGTGGTTGCAGCTGTTCTTCACTCTCAAGATAATACTGATTGTGCCATTTTATTCAACACTAAGACGAGGAAGTGAACAAAGAGAGCTTCTTTTACAAAGCTCAACTTACTGGCAATTCACCGTCATGAATGTGTTTAAATAACAGTATAAAACCAGCAACCTGCTAGCCAAAGTGGGCAAGGGGAGTGATGCGATGGACTATTATTGATAACTGTTAAAAAATTAAACATAAATATGTTAATACACATATGATGTGTAACAAATAGTGCCTATCGAATCATTTCAGATATAAAGTTATCGTTACACGGTCTCCATCTCCCTACACACATATTTTGAGTATAAATTGTGTAGTGTAACTCTTATATCTCAGCCATAGTGTGCAGCTGTAGCTAATCTATCGGATCAGAGTAAGCCTCCTCTTCTGCAGAGACATTTATAGGCTGCAAGTGTTAGCCGTTTCTGAACTCTGCTAGGCACGTTGACAGGCAGTCAGTCAAAGTTCAGAAATCATTTTAAAGTTCGGAAACTTAATTTGAAAGCCCGCAGCTACAAGTGTGATGAATGTTGTAATATAGCAGCCTAAACTAGTTGGCAATGAACCTAATTTGTTTCCCAGCTTAAGTTTTTCTTCGTTATTCAATGAACGAAAGACTCCCATAAATCCTGCACACTGTGGGGATGATGGCGATACACAAACTGGAATCTATTCTGATAAAGTCGACTGTTGATGTACAGATTGCAATGTGCTTGGCCAATTCAGATTTTATTTTATTTTATTTATTTTTTTTAATTCAGAACTGCGCCATGTTACAAAACAAAAGTGCTCCAGGTTACTGGACATATTAAATCCAACTGAGATTAAATGAAAATGTCTGTCACGCTGAAGAACTTCCACATTGACGACAGGCGTGTATAGCTGTGACATCACTGCCTGTGCCGTAAAACCATTATGCGATACGTGTGTAAATTTGACTCGTAAAAAACTGCTATATGAGACCAACCTAAAGATTAGACAAATGGCCGATGAGTCGGCGCATCTCTACAGGTGGGTTATAGCCCATCCCAGCAACGTCTGTAATGAGCTACTCCCCAAACTTATCTTCATCCTTCTGTTGAAGACGTATTTTTTTTAGGCCTACCCTGGAAGATAACATTGCACTGGTTTATTCTCCAAAAAAAAAACCTTGGAATTTGTCTATTGGATTATTGCAGAAAATAAGACGGCTTGACTGGGAGTATACACAACCAGGATGTAAAGGCAGACTACAGTCAGCATGATGACTAATTCAGCCACATGTCAGCAAGCGCCTTTTTTAAGACACGTAGGAGCGTCAAAGTTCACAAGAGCGATATCTATACTGACATTTTACATCGTAGAACAAAATGTTAAAGGCTTGTGTTGCAGACCATATTTCAGGCATCAAACCAGAATAACCCATCGACTTTGAGTCGAGAGAACTGGAAGTGCAATAATTCAAACTCCTTCACGGGTTTTAGGACTCATTCTTGCAGCTCTCGATTGGCTTTTATGCGGACTCATTTATGTACCGAAGATAAAGTATGCACAGTATTTGTAATACTACTGTAGTATGTTCAAGCCACGTGATAAAATGAATGAGTCAGTCCCATGTCAGAACCACAACACTCACTGTGTTGGGGACGGTGCACTTACTTCTAAAAACACATTAGTCCCTCCCAGGAGAACCTCAGTGTGCATTATGCATGTGCTGTAGTGGGTAGACAAGCAGTAACAATAAATACTTTTCAGGAATTCAGACAAACATTTCTGCTTTTCCTGCAGTCCGTCTTGGAATTAAGTGAAAACATGTTATTCCGTTTAGATGAGAAATTTTAGAGTGACGTGAACATGACTGTTTTTTTTTCAAATGTTTTGCCAGCAACCGATCTAGCAATATCAGTGAAGAGAGTCGCTCACATCATTCCTCTTCCCCCTCCTCAGGCTACCCCTTCCATTTCCACTCTTTTCGCTCATCCTCTATTCCTAAGTCTTCTCTTCTACCTTGCATTCTTCCTCTCACTTCTTACCATTGTCCTCATCCATCTCTCTTTTCTGCCCCCCCCCCCTCTCCCCAAGTCACAGCTTTTGTGCTCTCATTCTGAGCACGTTCAGCACCGAGCCCTTAAAACAGGAAATAGGGGAACAAGACTGCGGCTGGAGAGACGGACAGAGGGGTGTGGACCAGAGACTTCAGTCTTATATCCTCACTCATGGGAATGCACTCTTACACATTTAGCCTCTTTTTAATCATTATCCGGTCAAGATGGACGCACAAGCAGGAAGATATCGGTCTTCAACTGCGTCCACTCATCCTGATCTCTGCTCCTGACACTAATGTTTTACGTTCCCGTTTCTTCATTCCTCTCCTTTGTATCCCCTCTCTTCCTGGAGGGTGACAGTCCCATGTCATACAAGTAGCCAGCTCAAGTTCCACACTATTGGAAACTGGATACGACACACCCACTGCACCGCCACCCTGCCATCCTCCGGCCACCACACTCACAAACCAAAACATGACACCCGCACAGAGTGTTAAAAACGGCCAATCGCCATGTACAAAAAGCAGGTGCTAAGGTTTATGGAAATACTGTATGAAAATACGTTCTGCATGCAAATGTGTGAACGTGCTGAAGGGATGGAAACATTTTGCTGATGAGCGGCACATTTTCATCTCTTCATCATTCACCTCAACTGTCAAATCTGCTCTGGACTGAAACACTTTAAAGAAAAGAACGCTCTTGTACCGCCGCACTTTGTCTTGACACTCAATACACCGAAATATAAGAAGCGATAAACGTCAGCCCACAGAAATTAGTAGCTTAAAAGGAAATACGGCAGGTAGACAGTCAAAGTGTGTGTGTGTGTGTGTTTACCTACAGTAAGGCTTCGTCCCGCAGCTGAGAGAGGCAGCGCTAACATCCAGACACTGAACACGCTCCACTGTACTACTGCCTTACTCTCCCATATATGAGAGAGAGAGAGAGAGAGAGAGAGAGCGAGAGCGCGAGACACACACAGCTCCTTACCTTGCTCTCACACACACACACACACACACAGCAAAGGGCAACCAGCTGTGAGGTTCTTGCATACCCCATAGGCAGTCACTCAGCATCACAACTCTCTATTCCTCCCTCTCTTCTGCCGTCATTCACACAAACACAACAGTGCGGAGATTCTCACCGTCTATGACTAATCCTCCGGGATGGAGCAATATCACAAAAAGTTACCAGGGGCACAACCACTCGTTACAAACTCCTGTCTCACATGTCCGCTGATAGAGCTGGTTTTATCTGCACGAATCCTCTCAGGTGGATATCTGATTACATATCGGTTTAACTGAACAATAAACCAAAGCGACAGTGACGGAAAGAGAAGCGGCGATAAAATAACGTTTTTATCCAACGACGTAACATTTTCACCTGCATTAACGGGGCGGGTACAGCAGCACCATCAATTACATTTATATAACCAGAATAACAAAGTCAATTTATTGTATTTTTCAGTCTGATGATCTCGTAAAATAGCAGCACAGACATTCAAAAAACCTAATTTGAAGCTTTGAATGTTAAAAAAAATAAAATAAAATTAAAAAAATTAAAATAAAAAAAAAGACAGTCGGCATAGCTTTACCTGATATACACACAAATATAGATATACGTATAAGTATAAGGCAATTAAAATCGATCAATTGGCATTACATATTTATGAAATATACCATAATGGCTGGTAATGCAGTTATTTATACTTCCTGTATTTGACATATAGTTATAGATATCGGGAAATTCTGACAGCAATGAGCCTCGACACTTCAGCTACACTTATCCTTCTCGTCATTCTTCAAAAACATTATTTGCTCTCCCTTCCTGCAGCCGTATGTAAAGAGTTCTTGCTCTGGTGGTGTGCCTTTCAACACCAAGACGAACCTCACTTTTGAACCTCTGAAACCAATTAGCAAGACAGCCCACAGCGTTGATGCCGAGTGGGTACTACTGCTTTAGGAGATCACGCCAAAGTAGGTCAGTTTTTTTCACTTAAGTGGCAAATCAATGTTTACGAAACAATGAATTTTACAGTGTTTGTGAGAAAGGAAAATAGTCTTAAATAAATGTTCAGCAATGAGGATATTTATGCAGTCACTGTAGCACACAGCAATAAAACAAGACCTTACAGACACAATGGGGGATATCCTACAGGATAAATATGCTAAATCTGTGTATGTATGCTTCATGTTGAAAACATCCCTGCTGGCTTTGCTGTTAAGTGTCATTTATTCTCATGAGAACATGAGTAAACTGTTAATAATGTAAAGGCCAGTCTCTTCCTCTCCACCACGCTTTTCTGCCTGCTAGCTATTCAGATCACACACGTGGAGGGTGCTCCTCGCCGTGAGCCATCAGTCCAGAGCAAGAATAAGTCTTATGCTGGGAGAAACTATGGCAAGGTTCACGACACAAGTCAGAAAAGTTGATATGTTTTTGGTAAGGTGAATCATAAAAGAGCTGCTATAAAATAGTCAGAAAACACAGAGCAGTGTAGATGACTGAAACCAGTTGGAGAAAGAAGAGGATGACGGGGATAGGAAACATCAGACAGGAAAACTGTTTGACAGCAGCATAGGGTGTCACAATACTGAATAGCAGCAGAAACCAAAATTATACTGAAAAAGCGGGGTGGAAATATAAAAGACGACCTGACAGCACAAAGATAAGAACGGAAATGACACAACAGGGAGCGTATACATTTCTTGCTCTTTTCTGTAACATCTTTCTGAGCCAAACGGGGTGATTGCCAAGACAGACTGGGCACGACAGCAGGGAGGTGCCACTCTGCCTCCTGGCACAGACCGCTCTGCAGAGTCGCAACAAAACTCTTGTGGCGGCTCAGTAAAGAGAGGGAGTGATGTGTGCGTGTGTACACGTTCTTATATTACAACAGAGTCAGACCCCAGGACACGACCGCTGTCCCTTTCATGTGTGCTGTTGTATGAGGCTTGTTCAGCACTAATGTTGTCAGCAGGTCTACAGTTGCCAAGCTCATTCCAACACAACACACCTCCTCCTCACAGCCTAGGGCGGGACAGAATAACTGATCGAACATCTCTCTCAAAAAGAAAAGACAACCCTAAATCATTTGGGATGCCTCAGTGCAGTCAGTACAGAAGCGCATTTCCTTAAGCCGAAGCAAACCTGACAGGTTTGTTCATGACAAAGCAAGAACACTGGGGCTCAGTGAAGAATGACTGCATGTACAGTACAGTCTGCATGTGTGGATGCATTTGTAGTTGAGGCCGTAGTCTGTTCAGCCTCATGCTAAAACCTCCCAGCACTGCCCTTGAGGTAACTGTTTTCACACATACAATTGTGCAGTCTCTACGCCCTAATACAATGAGTTTCATGCACACACACGATAAAACATGAGACGCTTCCACCCGTGCCCGAATCTCCTGAACCCCGGAGCGCGCACCATCTGTCTGCTCATTACTCAGTGCAGAAACATACGCACACGTAAACACACAGCATAACATCACAATAAATAAATGCACACTTGATGTTTTAGCCATAGACCCTGCATAACATGACTGAGACGAGCTCTTCAAAGCCTCTGCCTTTCCCATCATCCTATCATTTATCATTTCCTATCATCTATCTATCTATCTATCATCTATCCATCATCTATCACCCTACCATCATTGTGCTACTGCTGTGGCGTTATCAGTGGAGGAAACGGGAAGAGCTACAGGGTTCATCAGTGCTGAAGTACTGATGGCCACAACCCCGCACGTCGTATCAAGCTTGTGACATTTACTCTAGAATACAAATAAATATTCAATGAAACAAATTGAATGCAACCACAGGGAGTAGACTCTGCATACTAATACAGGGGCCGACCAATCGCTATCCCGGCAGGAAACCGATGAGCTCACCAGAAGTTGCTTAGTACAAGTGGCACACACTCAACTTCTGCCCCTTTTCTGATTATTGTTCCCGTGACTTGTCACATTTTTTTCTCTCTTCCCTTTTTTCTGTATTTGTCCTCTTCTTTATTGTAACCTAAATCTTATTCCCTCTCTTTTTATCTCATCTCTTTCTTGGCGCATATGAGGTCTCAAGTTGCTGACTCAGAACCACAGGAGCATCAAAAAGCAAAGCGTCACCTTATTTGGCTGAGAGAGTGTGTGTGTGTGTGTGTGTGTGTCAGACAGAGATCTTGTTTAACCACACTCATCGGGTATGACGCATCTTTTATCTGAGCACCATATTATATATCAGGCTAGATGACTGTAAATGCCTTTTACTGAAATAGGAGTGTATTTTTCAAAATGATACGATTGCCAGCATTTTAGAGATTATGTTCGTATTTTTTCAATAGGGATGCCCAGTCCAACTTCTATCTCTGGATACTGATTCCATAATCTCAACTCATGCTCTGCCAATACTGAGGATCCATCATGCCAATAATCTCTTTATCCCAAGTTTAAGATCTGTTCTCCCCAAAGTATGTTAAGTAACATGAAGCCATGGCGTGTGCATGCGACAGGATCATTGGTATTTTAACACATTTTACTGGGGTTTAAAGTCTATTTGTGAGATCCAAGATGCTTCCTTTTCTTCGTGACAATAATTAAGCTTGTGACAGCCGTGATAAATTAAGCACAGCAGAAAGGCCTGCATGCTGATGTGAAGAATTGCTACAGTCATTAATTAGAAACGAGCACCATCAGTACTAAGACAGAGAATCATGTTCTAAAAACACAGGAGGCAAACAAAAAAATTCAAATATAAATGACTAGTAGAACAAGGACAGGAGACAATGATTCAAACTAAATGGAATTTAAAGGAGAAATAAGCACAGTGGTGATGAAATGAAAAGGGGACAGAGAGAGACGAGGAGAGCTTTGAGTCAGGGCAGAGAAAGGACCAAGAGATGTTCGAAGAGCATCGTTAGAGAACCGGTTATACGGTAGTAAAAACCCAGAGTATCAATAAGGTCCGGAGTTAATGGTTCTATCGGTACTTTAGAAGTTGAGTGAGATCTACGTGAAGAAAAGCAGCATCTCAAACGTCCTCCGTCTGTCTCTGTGCCTGTCCGAGTTCTGCTGTACTTTTTCACACTCATCGACTCCAGCTCAGTGCAGCGTGAGACACATCACGACAAAGAGATCCAAAGTGTGGCTACATTTTACTCAAATGCAATAAAACCCTCACAATACCAGCAATTTATCAAAACATTTGGTGAACACGCAGAACGTGAATGCGCAATTTGTCGAGCAGCCGTCCATCCTCGTCCACTGCAGGCAACGTTAACGATGCCATACGGAGTTTGATCATAAGATCAGGCAAATAAATTAAAGCTAATTATTTAGCTGTGACTGTATTTCAAGGACCTTGGGACTTTTTCGAGATGGTCGGGCTGAGGCTGCAGCCATGACCCAGCCCGTCACCCTCCCCCACCCCCTTATTGTCAAAGGTACAGGTCCTAAGATATCCTAAGGATACCCATCCCTAGTCATAGTCTAGTGAAATGCAGAGTAGCCAACAGAGGAGGCGCACACACATTTGGAACCAGGCCAGACAGTTCTGGGAGAATCCCCGCTACCCCTGGATCTAAAGATGGAGAAAGACAAGCGCCAACAGCAGTGAAATGAATCCATGTCTGCGTCTGTCACCCTCTTTCATGCTCCCTGTCTCTTTGAATTTGCTTGCTGCATCACTTGCTTCTTGTACTACTGCCACCCTCTAGACTGTGTTGATAGCACCAATGTGATGACAAACTGAAGTAATTGGTCACCCAAAGAAGAGCACATGAGGAGAAAAACTCTGACCTTTAGATAATTGGCTGAATTGACCTGTACTCGTTTGCCTCAAGTAGTTCAAAACCGTGTGACTGAATACAAACTGTATTATAGAACGAAACGTGGTGTCAGAGTTGCTGCCCCTTTCGCAAAATACACCTGATTGAATCCATTGGAAAACCTACAACCTCTGCCGGGTGGGTACATAAAGTATGTCTTGGTTTCTTCCACACGCATAAACAAACAGTTTTCCCTGCTGCCTAAAATCCTTTACAGCGTTCGGTCGTCTTTGACCTGCTGTTACTACAGATATGCCTGAATGTGGCTTGAAAGAGTCTTGGAAAATAACATTGTTCACGTCACAACATAATTTAGCATAATGGTCGAGTCACATTGTATTGTCGCACAATTTCTGAGAGTAATCTTAAATGTAAATGAGGTAGTTCATAGAAGTTTAAGGCAAATTACCCATTTAATGTCTCACTGAATTCTTTGTTCTTGCTGAACTCCGAATCAAACTCGGTTCCGTTTGGAAATTTCAATCATGTTTACATTGTGAGCTTGGTACATGAGCTCATCCATGCACTAAATTATACACTCCGTACTTTCCTCATGCACCAACGCTGCAATGTTCAGCAGAAAATCTGAGGATAGAGACACAACTGCCTTTCATGCATCTCCAACTCCAATCTCCCAAATATCTCGATACTGCGACATTATTGCACAGTTTTTCATAAGCGCATGACTCAGAAGATATTTCACGTGGAAAGAGTTTCAGAAGGATCTCGTAGTTTTGATTTCTCCCTGTGTGAATGTTGAACAATGGTGAGAAATCGTTTACCGCCATGATGCTCCACTGGAAATAGCTCAGCGGGACATCACATGTATTGTAACAGACACAAAAATAAATGTGCATGTTAAACAAATAAACAAATATAGCTCCAGAAATGCAAGATGAATCACATTAGACACTGTATTTTAGGACAGGCTTTTCCTTTTACAACCCGGGATTCTCCCCACACACACAATGCGTCATCACAACCTACACTCCAGACCCACAATAAAGCTGAGCAAACGTAGTTGCAGACCTTTCACAGTGATTCATCCTCTTTCATTGCAACACCCACGAGCATACGCATACTGCCACATGGTTATATTCTAACCAATGGCAGCTCATTGAACCCTTGAACTCACCCCAGTAGATTCTGAATAAAAAGAGTCTGCTTCTACAAAAGCCTTCATTTTGAAAACTGTCCATGGCCCAAGTTCCTAAAGTTTGAGGACGTCTTAGAGATGCACCAATAACACTTCTCAAACAAAGTACAAATACTTACATTTGAGTACTAGCCAACAGTACAGTTTAAACAATAACTTTGAAAACATGTTTTATTTTCATCAGATGCTCCACACTTTGACTGAAACAGCATCATGATGCCAATGGACTTGTGCCTTTCTAGACCAATCAAAACGCTTTAACACTACATGTCATTCACAACCATTCACACACTAATGGCAGGCTACCATGGAAGGTGGCAAGTGATCCATTTGACCCGTTTGTATATCAGGTTATTGTTACAGCTGTACGGCCTATTAGGCTCAACTGTCCAGAGGTTAACCTCCCGTCACCGTAATGTATCCGAGTAGTTCTACGACCAGATACTGGTGTATAAATAAGATAATCTCTGCCTGAAGAAAAACTGGATAGTGCGGATATGGTTATTCATGTTCAACCCCTTTGTCCACTGTACAGGCTATGGGTTTTATGACCAGAGTATGAGGTGATATGAATGGTCCATTGATGTAGGTCACTGGATTGCTATAGATGCACAACACCTCTTTCCTGCTTGGAACTGTGCTCAGGCAATGCACCGGTGAGCAAAGAGAATAAATGAGTGCGAGCAGCAGGAGATATTTCATGATTAAAGCAGATGAAAGACAGGAATGAAAAGATGGCTAATTAAGAGCAACATTGCCAGTTTGCAGACGATGACTGACACTTCGGTCCCACCGTCCTTACCAAAAGGTAAGTGAAGTTTCCCTCACGACAGTGAATGATCACATACTGCAGTCACAGAAATGTCTAATGGGTACGACGGTCTTGCCGCTGCATGCTCTGATTCAGGTATCGACATACACTGGTTATCAGTCTACGTGGTTGCATAATTTCATATGACTATTCATCTCGATTATCTGAACCTCCATAGAGGATTTTTGTCTTGATAAGAATTAAATGATATGAATGAGCACGCACACACTCGACCTATTCCGTTTTCCTTTTGCAGCGGCTCCAGCGCGTACCATAGTATACTGCTACATAGACAATGTGTTACATAAATACACAAACAAATATCTCCACTTGAAGGCTGACATCCCTCCATGTTGATGTGTGTATTTCTGACATGTGAGGGTGCATGGCTTTACACACGAGAACATAAAATGAGCACTGAGCTGGGTGAGAGTGTGCCGCGTCTGTGGTGAGTCACTGCTGTCATGTCATTAAGCCAAGTAGTAATAAACATATCACATCCTCAGAAATATCATACTAATTAAGGCTCTCGACTGTGTAAAGGGCGAAAGAAATGATGATTTTAACTCAGCTAAATGTCAAAACTTTGATCGAAGAGAAAAATGTATACAAACTGAATTATTTCTCACAGAAGTTAGGAAGTTACAGTGCAAAACAAACAATAGAAATGTAGTGTTGTATAAATAATGATATTGCTGTTCACTGGCTTATAATTAACTAAACAACAAAACAATCTGAGCGAGGTGCTATAAAACTCACCCCTGATTCTGTGGAGTTCATGGATAGCGGATAGTACAGAGTGTGAACAGTCCGACTGTATTACGTTGCTGTGCGAGACATCAGAGGACTGAGAGGGACAGAAAGTTAATGGGCATGATGTGTGGCCATAAGTAATACGTCAGCTGGTGTGTCAACAGCACACCAATCCTTTCCTAAGCTCACAGCTTCAGATGTCAGAACAAAGACTTAACACATTTGTGGATGCCTCCTTCAGAGAGCCTGCCAGGTTGAACAGGAATAGGGTCCTTCTCACACCTCTCAGGATAGAATCACAAGTCAGCAACATCTCTGCCATTTGTCCTCGATATGGAGAATAAAGAGATTGAGACAGAAAGAGCAACAAATCAGAAGCAAGCATACAAAGAGTTACAATGAATGCGACTGGCGGCAAAGTATGATGTGAAATGGAAAATGACGCTGTGATGTTCAAGCCCGTTTATAGAGACCACTATAATCATAACCTAATAATAGCTGCCACCTGTTTGAGTTGGAGACTCCTGTGCTACTCAAAGGGTCTGGCAGGCCTCTGGTGGGACTCTGAAACCAGCCTGATTTACACACCATCAGACGATCACATGGTGATAGAAGAGCAACCGTTAAGGATTCTCCTCATTATATTAGGATTAGAAACAACCTAATAAAAATACAAGTCATATATGCATTTAGTTTGATATGGTGCCTGGAAAATCTGAGTAGGCTCAACATTTTTAATTAAAAAAAATAATGAGTCAAGAATAATTTAACAGGGTTGCACAACAAATGCTCGACAGGAAAACAAACAGTAGTGGGGACTAGTGCTGGGAGGGATGAGCACAAATATGTATCGCGGTACGTTTTAAGATTCTGGCGGTTTCACGGTATTGTTGTTTTCCTTTGACTGTTTTGTGACAATAAAAGGAGTAAGTGGGCAGACATTGAACACATGCACATTATAAAGGGGGCATCCGTCAAACATATCAAAATTCGGAAAAAAGCACTCGGTTCTGTTATGATTTAAAATCACATAACACGACACCAACACCACATTATTGCCCAATACAACCTCGTGTAGCATGACATAACACATGTGTTATACATTATCGTGTGTATTTACATTACACAAGGAAAGAAAGGTAAAATCCGAAAAAAGCATCCTCTGAATATGTTAAATAAGTGTTTATAGAAATACCCGTTCTTATCCTCTTGTTGGTCTAAGCATGTGTGTTGTTACATAGCAACACAGCTCTGGAGAAAACATTGCAAAGTGCTATGAATTTCAAATTCATACAAAAGAAAAAACAAATCTAGTTGGTGCAGCTACATGAGGAAGAGTGAATGCATTTCACTGACTTGCTGACTGAGGTAAGTCCATTTTAGATGATATTATTTAGTGTAAACGTGTCTGTGATGTTACACTTCAACAGTTCAGTGAATCCAATAACGTTCAACAAGGCGTGAGCCCATAAGGAAAACTAACCATCATAGATGACTAGCTACTACAACAAGTCCTCTTCAGTACAGGTTTTTTAACTGCTTGAAATTTTAATAAGAGAATAACGCTGCCTCCTGCTCCACAATATTATTAACCGTTTAATTTAAGAGCCTGTTTAGAGTTTGAAGTTTGCCTTAATTTAGGAGAGTAAAAACACCTGTTTGTGTGAAGTTATACTCTGGTTAACAAAAGTTAATCCACACCTTTTGTTGTTCCACACAGAAATTGGGGCAAGAAGATATCCTGATGACGACGCCTGGTCCAAAGAAATGTCTCAGTTTCCCTCCCTTCAGGTAAAAATCTAAATTGTTTATAGGATACACATGTTTTTGTGTCAAGTTATTTCCCCGTCTACTTTTAAATAATCCTATTTTAATACAACACAAGCAATTGCTTCACATACACGGATATGTGTATATGTATGTGTGTATATACATATCTACACACACACTATACACACACACACACACACACACACTATACATACATACATACATACTATACATACATACACAGCCACACACACACGTATACACACACACGTATACACACACACATATACACACACATATACACCCACACACCCATGAATAACGCAAATATGTAATGTGTCAGTTCCTTTTTTTTTTTCTTGTGTAATGACTGTTGTCCTAATGACTGGTCAGGAGGAGACTGCGGGCAGCAAAAGACAGAAAGTTCTGGATCACATGGATCAACAGGACGGTGACTGAAAGGGTGGACACGCAGATTGCAGCGCTGAGTTCAGAACTTCTTGCCGCGCGTCACATCCTGACAGAGGCGATAGTGGCTCTGTTTCAGAATCAGCAGCAGCTGACAGAGCTGTGGTTTGAAGCAGTAGAAGAGAGATCCCAACTCTACACCATGGATGACTTTAATGATGGCGACACCAGCTCACAGCCAGCTACATGTGAGGAAGAGCAAAAACAACAGAGTCCATCAGCTGACACCAACCGGTTGGTGAAGGAATCGAAGAAGGAAAGCTCAATGAATCTCTTTTACGTAGGCTCCAGCGTCGATGCCGCGGAGGTAAAACGTGAGGAGAAAAGGGTCCAAATGGACAGAACCAAAGAGGAGGCTTTGCTGACAGAGACACAATGGGCTGAATGGATGGACGAACAGGAAATGAGAGGAAAATGTAAAGTAGAGCACGTCAACCAACAGAAAGGGCCAGCACCTCCTGCACCACAGAAACCGTTGAAGCAAAACATGAAAGAAGTGAACACCCTGACAAAAATTAAGACCTGCATCCGTCACCTTTTTAATCCTCATACATCTTCAAAATGGGAGCGATTAGAAGAGGACTACGATGAATGAAAATGTTTTGTTGAGATGTGCGTTTGCCATGCTTTATAAGTCACACAATAATTGGTGTATTAAGTGTAATACCCAGTAAATAAAACATTGCGATAACAAGTACAATCTCCTCGAGTGTGTTGGTGCTGCAGTGTGTATCAGAGTGATTTATGAGTTGGTCAGTGGTGGGTAATGATAGTGGAGCATTTTGCTAACACTTTGCCCAAATTATGACTATGCTCATCCTTCTCCCACTTCAAAACACACTTGGTAAGCTGAGGTCTTAACTTCTTCAAAAGGAAACCTTAAATTGAAAGAGGGAGAACAGTGCTGTTGTTAAAAATGTTTCCAGACACCTACATTTGGTTTTATCCATCAGGGCAGTACAATCTTCACACATCCATCTGAAAGCATCCCGGCTTCATTAAAACATCAATCTTAAATCAGTGAGGTGAAGAGTTACAGCTGCATCATCTTAGTCCTAAAGCAAGCAAAGACGCCTGACAGAGGTTTCAGACTTGATCGAAAAACAGACCAGACTCCTTTAAAAAAGGAAATCTCACTTCAATCGAGAATATTGTGTGAAACATGAATAACCAGTGGAAACAACGGTCATCATTTAATCCGAAGTGCCTTTTATCAAATGATAAAAACAAGTGCTCAGTTACTTGACTTCTTAAGAGGAATGATTTTATAGTGGGTGCTCTGAAGACAAAGAGCGATTGGCAAGCTAATTACACAGGCTCTTTATAGTGGAGAAGAAATGCAGCAGTGAAGCTGCCTGGCTGCTGTAGTATTCAGGATACAGTCCAAGAAACGGGATTAGCACCACACTGAGAAGGAATGTTGTGAATAAGAACATGCTTACTTTAGCAACCATACACACATCCTACTGCGTGTGTGTGTGTGTGTGTGTGTGTGTGTGCGCGTAACCTGCTTGTTTGCAAAGCGCCTGACAACATATGCATCGGGGACTTCAATTCAAAACAAACCTGCAACATCCATCTCAGCAAGAAAACTAGTACAATTACAGATTGTTATATTTGAATGACCATGAAATATAAGGAACGTCCCACCTGTCGATTAATGAAATCACGCACTGAAGAAATGATGTATGAGAAACTCGCCTAGGTTATCTTTTTCAACATAAACAGAGCAAAATAACACTGAAACATAAAGGGCTCACAAAGACCATGTTTACCATTCCACGCATCCACAGAAGGCATAACTTTTGTAACTCGTGACCTTAAAGCCGCTTTGACTGTGAGCTGGTTCAGAATACCAAGATTAGGTTTCAACCACATTTCAAGGAGGGAAAAAAACAATCATGATTTCATCTTTATCAGAATAACTAAATGTCACCTGTGAAGAGAGAATATGATTTATACATGAATGATGTCCTCCAATCACAATTAAAAAATAAATGTAAAGTTATTGGACAAGTGACTTTTAATCTCAGAGACAGAGTGGAGGGTGTGCAGAAAGTGGCCTTGGTTTGATATTAATGCATCACATCCAGCCAGCCAAAGTCTACTCTAATCATGACCTGCTTCCTCTCTCTTCTCAGAGATCAACATCAGCACCAGTAGGTGGCACTAGGTACCTTCCAAACACCAGCCCAATTCTGCAGCCAGATCAGCGGCCCTACAGAGCAGTTCACATTGATAGACCATCGCCTCGCTCTCTTAGTATGATACACACTGATTTCATCTGGTGTGTCGAGTCATTCATATCTGAGAAAATAACAGACATCAACATAAAGTCATGCCCAGCTGAAGAACCTAGCTACTCTTCAAACATTGGAGGAGGAAACTACGCAGATGTCCAAAAGAAACCGGGCGTCCCAAGCCCAGCTGGAGGAGCAGAGAGCAGAGACAAACCGGATCAAAGCAGCCCGGAAAAAGTCAGAAGATATGTTCGAAAATGAGCATCTTCTTTGGCAGCAGGAGAAGTACCTCCTTCAGGCCACCGAAGAAGATCTTCAGAGCCAGATCACCAACATGCAGAAGAAGAAGAAAAAATGGTTCAAACTCTTCTCATGCCGGGGTTGAAAAACATGCAGCATACACGTTAATGCAGCAATATATATCCTAAAACATCAGATATAACAGTAAAACACAGACTGGGTACATTTTACTGGACGGGTACTTCTACTTTTGTAAGTAAGGACTTACTTGGCAAACAGTTAATGTTATTATTATTATTAGGACATCTGATAACTTCTACTATCACAGTAGAAGTTAACAGATGTTCTAAAAATCTAAAAATGTCTACTGTGATAGTAGCGTTATTATTAGGACATCTGTATTAGTATTATTATTAGGACATCTGTTATTCGGACATCTGTTAACTTCTGCTGTGATAGTAGAAGTTATCAGATGTTCTAATAATCTACTAAAAAAAACAAACAAATCTGAACTGGACCAAGTGACGAGCCTGTAATTCATATGGGCATCACTCCCCCTCACAGAGGTCCAACTTCCTTGTAGATGTCTGTTCTTCAGCTCATTCTAAACATTAACTGTTCTAAATATTAACTGTTTGCCAAGTAAGGACGTACTTAAAGTACCAAAAGTAGAAGTACCCGTGCAGTAAATAACCCCACGCCCCTAGGGTTCATTCTGTACACACGACATCATTGCACTTCTGTCCATCCTGGGAGAGGGATCCCTCCTCTGTTGCTTTCCCACAGGTTTCTTCCCCTTTTCTCCCCGTTAAAGGGGCTTTTGGGGAAGTTTTTCCTGTTTCGATGCGAGGGTTCTGGGACAGAGGATGTCGTATGTGTACAGATTGTAAAACCCTCTGAGGCAAATTTAAAATAAATAAATAAATAAATAAAAGAACAAAAAATAAAAAAAATCTCCTCCGCGAATCGCCACCTTATCGTGGTGGAGGAGTTTGAGTGGCTCAGTGATCCTGGGAGCTATGTTGTCCGGGGCATTAGCCCCTGGTAGCAAACAGGTTTCAGGGGAGAGCCCAGACTAAGAGCGGTTCAAAACGACCCCTATGATAGTTAGCCCACGGACTTTAGCCACCTCGCACGGACCAGGGAAACCGGGGCACCCTCCTGGAGCCAGACCCAGGAGGGGAGCTCGTAGGCGAGCGTCTGGTGGCCGGGCCTTTGCCCATGGGGCCCGGTCAGGCTCAGCCCGAATAAACACCATGGAGCAGCCACCCTGTGGACCCACCACCCGCAGGGACATGCATCGGGGTCGGGTGCTATGCAGACCGGGCGGTGGGTCGGGCGGGAGGCCTGGGCATGCCGATCGCCAGCGGCATAGACTAGCTCTAGGGACGTGGAACGTCACCTCGCTAGCGGGGAAAGAGCCGGAGCTGGTGCAGGAGGTGGAGCGATACCAGCTAGATATAGTTGGATTCACCTCCACACAGCGTTGGCCCTGGAACCAAGCTCCTGGAGAGGGGTTGGACTTTGTCCTTTTCCGGAGTTGCCCAGGGTGAGAGGCGCCAGGCGGGAGTGGGGATACTCACGAGCCCCCGGCTGAGCGCCGCTGTGTTGGAGGGGCACAACAGCTACGGTATTCAGAAGCTACGAGCTACAACAGTTATTGCCTCGTTGCTTTTAGATGCTAATGAGACACGCTGCTTCGTTTTACTTCTTCCGTTTGGTAGCCTTGAGAGACCTTAGTCTGCAAGTATGTCTGCATGAAAAGATGTACGAATATATATTATATTCGCCAATGCTAATCGCGGTTAGCATTTCCCCATTGGCCGTAATGTTAAAATTAGCTTAGAAGCTAGCGACATGTTATGATGTTCATAGAAGAAGACAACTTTAGTACTGTTAAAAGCATCTTGCAGTTCAATGGGGACACCTGCGGCTTATAGACCAGTGCGGCTTATCTATGTACAAATTATTATTTTTTTCTTTTAGAAATCAGCTGGTGCGGCCTATATGCCGGTGCGCTCTATAGTCCGGAAAGTACGGGAGTTAGAGAGACATTCATGTTTGGCTTGAGCAAACTGAACCTCACTGTGAAATGAAACTCCAACACAAACCCTGTGAAGTGGTGAAATGATGCATGTCTCACAGTCAATCGACTCAAGAACGCTAAACCAAACACACTTACACAAAATGCACAAAAGGGCAAAGCTATTCAGAAGGCAAACATACTAATGTTGAGTTTGGTACTTCTCACATTCACATTGGAGGACAACTAAAAACTAAAATCAGTGCAGCCACATCTTAAGGTGCCCATTTGTATTGGAACACTTTTAGTTGGCAGTTTTTCAAAGCAAGTACTGCAGTAAAAATTGGCAGGCATGAAAGTTCTACTCTAAATCAGTCTTATGGCTGCTCAGGTCAGCTTTCTTATGCAACTACCAAATCCACTGAATATCAGGCTTTATTGAAAAGAAATCCATTGGAAACATGTGCGGTGGAAGTAGATAAATGATTCCCGGTTGCAAATATTTCAACAACCCTCGTTTAGTCCCTGCCTCTGTTGCTCTCTCTCTCCAGATCAATACCTTCAATGTTCAACTGATTACAATTACTGCCCAAGAAACCCCACTGACACACAGAGTTTCCCTCGAGTTCAGAAAGGCTAACATCTACTTAATTTTTGTCAAAATGGAAGATTGTGATCTGCCAACAGCAGCCCAAGAATTCTGTCATGAAATATTAAAGCACTCAAGGCTTAATTAATCCATCAGTAACAGTCATACGAGTACAATACACTGCCCCATGTTATTTTTGTGTGGCCTCATTAAGCATTAATCACGGTAAACATGTTGCAACTTCAGTTTCAGTTGGGGATGCACCAACACCAATATCGTCAAGAATCTTGGAGTTACCTTTGATCAGGATTAGTCTTTCAACTCTCAGATAAAACTTATTTCTAGGACTGCCTTTTTTCACCTACGTAATATTTCAAAAATCAGGCACATCTTATCTCAAAGCGATGCAGAGAAATGAGTTCATGCATTTGTTACCTCTAGACTAGATTACTGCAATTCCTTATTTTCAGGCTGCTCTAATAAGTCTCTTAAATCTCTCCAGCTGATCCAGAATGCTGCAGCTCGTGTACTAACAAGAACTAAGAGGAGAGATCATATTACTCCTGTATTAGCTTCTCTGCACTGGCTCCCTGTAAAATCTAGAATATAATTTAAAATCCTTTTACTTACCTACAAAGCCCGAATTGGTCAGGCTCCATCATATCTTAAAGAGCTTATAGTACCATACTGCCCTACTAGAGAGCTGCGATCCAGTGATTCAGGGTTACTTGTGGTTCCTAGAGTCTTAAAAAGTAGGACGGGAGCCAGAGCCTTCAGTTATCAAGCTCCTCTTCTGTGGAACCAGCTTCCCGTTTCAGTCCGGGGGGCAGACACACTCACCACATTTAAGAGTAGGCTCAAGACTTTCCTCTTTGATAGTGCTTATAGTTAGGGCTGGCTCTGGCTTGCCTTGGACCGGCCCATGGACAAACTGGTAGAGGCAAAAACTACAGGGGGACTTCCTACACTGAGCACCTCTCTCCTCCTCTTCTTCACCTCCGTCTGTATGCATTGATGTCCCATTAATGCTCATTACTAACTTTACTTCTTCCCCGGAGTATTTGTGCTTTCTCGCCTCACAGGATGACCGCAGTTTTATCTGGACACTGGTTCTTCAACCAGCCATGGCCCTGCTGACACCTACTACGATATTCATTATTAATCCTATTACCGATACCATTAATGCACAGTACTGATTTTGTCTCTTCCCTGGAGTCTTTGTGCTTCCTCTCCTCACAGGTTTCCATGGAGCATGGTTTCATCTGGACCCTGGTCCTTCCTCCTACCATGGCCCTGCTGACTCCAACTGCTAATATCACTTTTATTATTACTCACATTACTATTTCATACTACCGATAACATTAATGCACATTATTGACCTGCTTCTTCACCAGAGTCTCTGTGCTTTCTCGCCTCACAGGTTCCTGTGTATCCGGGTTTACCTGGACCAGGTGTTGCCTCCTGTCGTGGTTGTGTCATACATTGAATGTGCTGTAACTACATTGAATGTGTTGTAATTCACTATCCTGTTCTACACATGACATCATTGCACTTCTGTCCATCCTGGGAGAGGGATCCCTCCTCTATTGCTCTCCCACAGGTTTCTTCCTCTTTCCTCCCCGTTAAAGGAGTTTTTGGGGAGTTTTTCCTGTTCTGATGTGAGGGTCCCGGGACAAGAGGATGTCAAATGTGTACATATTGTAAAGCCCTCTGAGGCTAATTTGTAATTTGTGATTTTGGGCTATACAAAAATAAATTGAATTGAATATCAGATACCGACTCAAATGGCTGGATCGGGTATCGGTGACAATGGTGCTTCAATCCAAATCTACTATATATATATATATATATATATATATATATATATATATATATATATATATATATATATATATATATATATATATATATATATATATATATATATATATATTTTATACAGGAATTTTAATTCCCGTTTAATTTTTGACTAAATGAGGCATCATTTAAAAGTCTTGAGTGGGTTTTAGATACAATGGGTCACATTCATAATCCAACTAAATGGATTTTTATTGTGCAGCATACGTCGCACATGATACACAACAATCATTCAGTGGGATAATAGGAAGCACACATGAATTATTCTTAGTATGCAGTGCATCCAATGCACACAGCCATGCTCCCATATAGATCCTAATGGGCTGCAGCAACACTTGTGACTCCCGCTTTTGGGACAGCGTCGTCCATGCTACGCTGAAACTCATTTGCAAATATACAACATCCACTCACCACTGAGGAAGTGGGCTCTACATCGAGTTGCAAATGATCTATTTCATTAGCATGAGGAGTAGGAAACGCATCCCACAGCCTTTGTCACCACGTGTTTTGGATGGAAAGAATGGCCACAGCCCACCTGTGCTGTATCACTGCTATGTCTGTCTGTCTGTCTGTCTCCGTCCGCCCTTGCTTTCATCGTGTGCAATGGACCCAATTACAAAAACTGTCAGAACTCAGTTGCTAGTTTATTACATTTCAAGAGTGACGGGGGTGAAGGTTTGAGAAAGATGCCATAAGTAGCTGACGCAGAGGCTTTGCTTGGGCTCTGATACAAGAAAATTACATATTCAGGCAACTTAGCCTTTTACACAAATAATACAAACGATACATCTCTTGGCGAGCCTTCGTTGGACATCTGTAATTTGACCATCCGCTCTAAACCTAAACACACATATCCTCTCCTACGCTTTGGCCTGACTCGGCTCAGTGAAGATTAATCTATGTAGGAGGGCAGACTTACGAGTTTGAAAGCCAATTCCCTGGCTCCATCTATTGATTAGAAGGTTGATCGAGCACTACCTGCTCTCTCGTTACTGACAATCTTCTCTGCCACAACTTTTGGCCTTTGTTTTTCATATATATAAATAAATTAATTACTATACGAGTCATTTATCAGTCTACACTGTCGTGCTTAGTCTTGTTTACAATAACACGCAGGGGCTCAGACTAGGAATTGTATGGTTGTGCTTGCCTGTGCACACCTTATGTGCATGTGCTTGAGAATGTGTGTATGAGTCTAATGAGACTGTAGAGAACATCGCTGGAGGGTAACACAATGTCAGTGCACAGTCTCCATCCTGCAGTACACAGGCTGTTCCTCTGACAGGCAGCGACATATTTTGGATGAGTCCTCCAAAAGCTCTTTTAAGGGAATTATCAGAGGGGCTAAGACTGGGTTCAGGGGATGGAAGATGTGATGGTTCAGGGGATGGAAGATGTGATGGAAGAGACAATGTAGGGAAGGTTGCCCCTTAAGGACCCGTTTTTTTGGATCATTGAGGGTAATGACTCACAAAAACACTTGGTTGTGACCTTGCTGCAGAAATAATTCAGACAAGGTATGCAGCATGATTGACAGGCAAAGACAGGCTCAATCAATTAATCAATTCATTTTGATCAAGTTAAAGTGGATCTGGCTGTGCTGAAAGGCTTAGCTGACATTAGAAGATGAATTAACTAATAATCAGTGTGAGGATTTGCAGCTTTTCTGTATCTTATTATAAACTGTGGAGATTAACATTTTCTTCAGACAAAACAAGCCTTTAGAAGACAAACAAGCATATCATACAAAAGATAAATACACATGCTCTGCAGGAAAGTTCATCTTGAGATTTATACATTTTGTATGTTAACATAACAACATCATAAGCCTCAAGTGGTGGCTACTGAAGCAGCAAACTAGCTTTTGAATTGAAATGTTCCCAAAGTTTTAAAGTCAGTTTTTTTGTTTTTTAACCACCTGTCTCCGCCTCGTGCTTTGATTTTCTCTTTCCTCCACTTTCAACTCATGCAGTCACACTATCGCTTCTTGGTTAACATCCATAGATGCGTTTACTGCATGGCTCCATGATTCCATGGCTAAAACAAAGCGTTGAGGTAGGGCATTTAAATCAGGCAGTTCCTCCAGTTTAATGACTCACAACTGAAAAATAGGCTACGTTACTCAATGTTCAATCTTTTTCCAGGGTAATAAGCAGAAATCCAGAAAACAATGTGCTGTCAGGTCGCTAGTTTAAAGCACGGCTAACAGATAAATAATACAAAGTGTATACAAATCTGAAGCAAAGGGATTTGGGCATACACCTCAGCTTCCAGGCTCTTAGCAAACAACTGAGCCACTATGACATCTCCTGAAGGTTAAAATTCAATCTAAATCATCTGATAACATTTTGCACTTGTCCAAAGGTGAAACCACTCGAGTAATGTATCACAGGCACACTCGGCTGTGTGGGAGGCAGACCCGAGGCACTCAATCACAAAGTGTGAGCAAAAACCCATTAACAACCCCAAATAGTGTCACGTCATACTTTCACCAATGTGAAGATGTTTTTTTGTTTTTTTCTCTTCATAGCAGCTTCGAGGTCAGCTTCAATCAAGTGCTTGTCAGTGCGTGTGAGCTTGTCAGTGTTACAAACATCCCCTGGGCTGTAATGAATCCTAATTTAAGCTGCCATCGGGAGACTTCCAGAACGAGGCCACAGGCTGTTTCCAAGTGGCCGCGACGCCGTTCTCACCGACCAATAACAGCCACAAGCGAGACACTCGTTCCTACAGGACAGCCAAACATGGCTCATTTCACCGCATTATCAATAGAGGACAATCACTAAAATCAGCCGAAAAGTTCCAGCATGGTATATGCAACATGTACTGAGATCCAAAACCTTGTGAACAATTGTATTTAAATAAAGGCATTGACAGGCAAATCATGATTCTACAGTGTCTAAATAGACCAGATTACTAACCAAGTATTTATTCAGACACTGCAGTATTTAAACACTTAAGCAATATACTAACTCAGTGGTTTGAAAAAGGGATGAATGAAGCACTTGTGCAGGCCACGTTCTTCCAAAAACAGGTGTATTATCTACATTACCCATTCACCCTGTCCGACAAACATGAATGAAAAACCCACTCGGCATATTTTACATCAGATATATTTAGCATAAGGCTGTGAGTGTATAGTCTCTGTGACACAAAAACCTACTTCCCTGTTTCACAAGCGTTAAATATTTTAAAGTACTCCATGCTGAGCTACAGAAAGGAGGGAGGGAGGGAGGCATTGATTGAGAACTGGAAGCAGCGTACTGAATCTCAGAATAACAGCACGAAATACTGATCATTTTTCTCAACTCTTTAGCCGAAATATTTATCTTTCTTTAAAAGAGATGTGAAATCACACTACATGTCCAAACTAATTGCAAATGCAGGGAAAGTACACTCACTCAGAAATGTCATGATACGGTTCTCCCTTATAATTAAACATGGAGACAAACTACTAATCCGATAGTTCCTGATAATAAGGAAAGGTGACAATTCACATTCCACAACTGAAATACCATGGACAGAGACTTCAAGTGAGTAAACAAAGGAAAGCAGGACAGTGTATACATTATTGTACAAGCACACAAAAAAGCAAGTGCTAGATGCTGAAGCTTCACTCACCATTGAATAATGTCTGTGTTGGACCTTCTGTAGAGCTTCTTTTAAGGGCAGCTGAGCTAACTGGGCCTTTCCTGAGAGAAACAGCATGGCTCCTGTGTTTGGTAATGAACATTTCCATAAAGTGTGGGAAGAAGACGATACACCCAAAGCATGGCCATTTGTAGAAGGTGTAACGGTAGAGGCAGCTCACGCTACGCAATGGTAAAGTGCTGCTAACAGACAGCCGCTAACATATGGCTGCGTTTCCTTCGGTTCGACTTTGCTCCCTGGCCTCCACACAGGTGGTTTAGACGAGGGGTCACGAGACGTAGCTGTTGGCTAATTAGTCTAATTAGTCCAGGTGCATACATTTGCCTGACGCTAAGGTTCCTGTCACAAAAATAGTGGAGTGGACAAAACGTCTGCAGTTTCAGACACATTTCATTTTAGAATGTTTATGTTTTTATTGATTGTCTGTCGTTATAAACTGTTATATTTTATTTGTTAACGAGTTTGTTTTATTTATATTCTTTTAGGGGTGATCTTGTTCTAAAGATTAAATGGAAGAAGAGACTAAAAAGGGATAATTCATATGAAATGTACAATTATAGTGAATAAGGAAGAACATGATGAATACATTACGCATACTTACTATTCTCCAAGTGGAAAACAGATATCTGGACACAATATGTAGGCCTACTTGTATATTTCTTCAAAATGTATCAAGAAATGCTCACACATTAAATTCTAACATCCCTGCATTGCAAGGAAAAGTTAAATGTGCGTCAATAATGAAATGACTTCCAGAACTTGGCATCATTCCCTTCCACCACTTACTTGACAAAGCAAACTGCAAAATGGTATTTGCTCTTTATATTCTTATTTAATTCATGAAATTGTGGATTGGAGCTTTATGCTCTCATTTTAGTAATGAGAAGTTGTATAAACTCACCTAATGCTGGATTTGTGAATGACTTTAAAAGTTTGTGACTTTGATTCACAATCCTTGTTGGGTTAGGAAAGTGTTTAGGCAGCACATAAATGCATCGTCAATACTGCATGTGCAATGCACACACATCAACTGTAGACCTTTTTAGCTGGATTGCCTGTCTTTGTGTTGTGATGTTGAGTGTTTATTTCACTGACTTCTTTGTAATGCTTGATTTCCCCCCCCCCAGGTATGAGAAAAGCATGGCTAATCTCATCCGTTGTAACCCCTCTCTCATCTTAATCTTATTGTATCACACATCACATCATCTCTCATCGTATCTCAGTTGACCTCACCTCATCCCCTCATCTCCCCTCATTACATTCAACCCTGTCTGATCTGCCTTCATCACATTTATTTCCTCTTGTGAACCATCATATTATGCCATCTTTCCTAAATTCTTATACCGCTAACTTCATTCCATACTAGACTACGAGACTAATCATACTGTACATCTTACATCTGTGATGCATACATTGAGCCAACAACAAATAACTATCACTGACTGTGTTAAAACCCGAGAAGATGATGCTGTCGCTGTCAGTGTTTAGCCCTACTCTCCTCTTAAGTGGAAAACCTAACAAATGACGAACAGAACTTCGGATAAACATGGCAACAACAGTACGTAACTAATGGCTCACACTGAATGTCGGACTTTATTTGGCAAAGTGAGATCCCTGCGTATTATGTAACTGCCCTGGTAAGTGAAGCTGCAGGATCAGTTTCAATGAAGTCATTAATAGATGCTTTCTTTACCTCTTCAGCTGAGTGCACTGCACTGCACTAGAGTTTAATGGAGAAGACATATTTGGCCCTAACTTCAGTGGGGAGAAGTGTATGCTACTCATAAGCTAAATCAATTGGAGACAGCGATCTGGATGATGCTCAGAAAAAAAAAGTCTGGAACACTTCAAGAGTGGTGAGATGAAAAGCTTTGCAATAACTACAACAACTACATTTCGTTGTATGTCCGTACGATGACAATAAACATCCTTATCCTTAACAGCTGCCACTGAAACAGAATGCACTTATGGACACACATACTGTATCTGTATCATTTCTGTCGACAGCGCTGTTAAATATCAGAACAGCCTGTCTGAAATGACATGGTACCATTGAATTGGACGACTATCAAGGGGACAAGGCATGGGACCAGACATGACCTTTACTTTTATTACTCTCATTAGATGGCATTTTACAAATGATTTTAAAGGTTGTCTCTCAGACCTTTCGGGCTGTATGTCATTGTTGTGAATGAAGCATACCCAACATTTTACTTTGATACTGTTCCTAGGGTACCATGACTCAGCATGTTGAGTTGTGTGGAAATATATCTGCCATCAATCTCCAACTCTGCTGGTGGTGTATCTGCAAACTGGCCACTTTTCATGAAAGGGAAACATAAGATGAACCGTTGAGCAAGCATGGGCCGGTTGCAACCTCTATGTACACAAAGACACTGATATATGGACTGTGCAGCTAGGAGACAGATCCTATAGCTTACCGGAAGAAAAGCATAAGAGCAGGCAAAATGATCAAAGGATGCTGGCATCAGAGCACATATAAGAAATCCTATCAATGAGTCTATAATTTGCACAGCCAGGATAATTACACGAGGTGTCTGTGATGGCGACATGATAACAAACCAAGCAGAGTGTGCAGCTTGGTATGGTGATGATCATAGGCATAGACTGTTTGGTATTGGTTGTAGTCATATGGCCCATACAGTCCTACAAGCTACAGGACAGAGTAAGGAAAGCATTGGACCAGCAAATTGATGAGTGCATCACATGAGGGCCGTGAGCACGTCGCAGCACCACCATCATGAAACTTGTAATTTGCAGGACAATGTGAATTTTTGAGAAAGATACTTGACAGAACCAGATAATCTCCCAGATGCGTGTTTTTACTGGGTCTTTACTCACAGAATCACTTGCGTTTTTACGCAGCTGCTCATCCTCTCCCACCAGAGCGCCCGTGTCCACCACCAATTTCTCGAAGCACGCCGAGCCAAGAGAGGAGCTCTTCTGCTGGTACGTGATCAGCTGGGACACGGGGAGTTTTGGGCTTCCGTGTGCCGTCAACTCGGGTTTGCTCCCCGTGGCTCCAGAAGCGGCGCCCAGGGGATGTAGGGGCTGTCCGTCGCCGCTGGTGCCGGGGACCGCGTCGCTCCCATGGGACTTATTATCGCCTTCAAAAGGCGTCGGCGGAGAGCACAGATTCGGCTGAGACGACGAAAACACCCGGTCCAATTGTTTCTTTTTCCTCTTAAACATCCATAACCCCGATTCCTTTTTGCTGGCCTCCGCGCCCCCGGCACTACGACGCTCCGATCCCAGTTTGGGACTCAGCCAAGGCTTGGTTTTCCCCTGGAAATTCTTCCACATCCTCCGTTGGTAGGACAGAGACTCTTGTCCTTTGGCGGTGCCCTCATCCTTCGGGGATGTCTGCTCCATGGTGCCTGTGCAGCAGCCAGCCAGCCTGAGCACACACTGAATCGTGGAAGGATGTCACAGTTAGGCTGCTTCAGCTCGGGAGCACTTTCACTGATGATTAGTTTATAGCGCCAAGAAGGAGACGCACGGTGAGACGAGGAAGGGGGTGTTAGTCTCCAACGAACCTTGTAGAATGCCTATGCAGGCGGTACTGTGGATTTGTATGTCACACACTGTGCAGCACGCTTGTCAGACGGCAAGCATTAGCCTCATCTCTTGAAGGTCTGCGTGAGCTCAGGGCTGAAGTTAGAACACATGTGGCGACTTCTGCAGGACTACCGAGACATGCTTCGTAAATGCTCCGCTTGGTTGTTGGCGGTCCTTGTGCCTTCTGCTCTGTCCAATGTGATTTGCAAAAAGGTTTAGTCAATTTCCCCATTCATTGTTTTATTCAAATGAAGGACGAAGGCTGCGCCGCGCCGCCCTCTGGCCAACCACGTCACTTGACTGGATAATGCTGGGGATTGCATAACGCACCCCCAAAAATGCCTCGTGGAGATGTTTATAATTCAGCTGTGGATCCTCTGTCGTCACCTTTGATTGTGCCTGGTGATTTTTCAGCCTCTATATTCACTCTTTCAAAGCAGTGGCGTTGGTAAATCTAGAGTTGGCAGTGAGTCCTCAACCTCTGTTCCCTCTTTTGTTTCGTGTGGATGTTCTTGCACCGCAGCTATATGTCTGGATATATTCTCTCAAATAGGTCAGGCTTCAGTAAATGTTATCACCCACACTGCAGCAGCGAGGAGGCAGCGCTGAACAACCTTCTCTCTTTTTGGATGCTGTGCTGCTGCTGCTGTGCAAGTAATAACTCACTACGTCTTCCCCTCTGGCCTTTGCTTCATTGCTGGCCTGTTCCATCCCCCTGGTTAACACTGTGCCCCACTATCCTGTAAACAAACACACAGACAATAATTACAGGAGAGAATTGCTCTGTCATCTAACTCCCTGTGGCGCATGTACACCAAAAGAAGAGGTCACAGAATGACCTTTCATCTGCAAACAGGGCTGATGAAAATGTACTTCTTCTTGGAATGTTAGAACTGGATCTTCATCCCACTGACTACACAGACAGGAACTGGGAGTCCAAGGACTGTGTGTGCTGCTTGCATGGGCATTCATTCATGTGAGACACTTGTGGTGATATAACCTTGGTATCATGATTTTGAAGGTGTGATTGGCCCTGACAAAGACTTCTGTTTTGAGCTCTTGGCCTCGACCCTCTAATAATGAGAAAATGATAATCAGCCTTTAATGTCGTGTGGTGATTTATGGCAACACTGACCTCAATAGAAGAATACTTCATTCAGCTTCTTTTTTTTTCTGAGACATGGACACATATGAGTAATTAGGACATCCAACATGAGATGACAATCCAATGATACGTTTTGTTGTAGGGATCACTTTGGTTGATATCGCATCCATTAATATAAAACACTTCAATTACAACCAGGGGGGCACTGGCAGCAACACAGTGCCCCGAACCCCTCTATCAGTTAACTAGATGGTAATGTGAGCCTGTGAGCCAAACAATTCCTTTCAGCTACCATCAGCTTTTCTGGATAACTGATGAGTCTGCAGTCAGTAAGCCTTTCCTGGTCCTGATTATGTTGATAAGAAGCTAATTAACAGTGTATGTGAATGTGCACACACACACACACACACACACACACACACCTACACACAGACACAGACAATTAAAAACTCAGAATCCCATCCACTGACTGAAACTGCATGTAATTCAGTGGCACTACTAGAACATCACGCATGATAATGTAGGTCAAGTTCTGGTTAAATTCAACAGAATAAGGCAATTTTAACTGAGTCACGCCTCTCGTAACACATTTAGTCAGAGAAAAGCTCCGTCTTCAATGGATAGCCAGTTATATTGTGTGAAATGAAACGGCAGAGGGGAAGGATACAGAGCTCATTTGACCGATATTCCCTTACCGCCTGTGCCCAGTTCAAATAATCACGTATTCTATTTTCCAGCCTCAGCCTGCTTCAGCCACATTTTCGTACGACCTCTTAGTGCTGGCCAATGGACGGGCCAACTTTGATCTGAATGTGGATTAACATTAGACTTCAAATCAAATGCGAATATGCTGTAATTTACTTTTGTTATCTGTAATAAAACACATTCACGCCACATAATGAATACTTTTTACCGTTCATGATGAAGCTAACTCTAGTGAAAGGGGGTGCCATGTAAAAATAAGACACCAAATGGTTAAAGAAAAAAAGCTGAAAATAAATACATAGATAAATCAAAGATAAAGAATATCTGGGAACTAACTCAAAGGCATCAGGACTGGCTAGTTACCTTTGACAAACAAATGTTTTGACAGCCATTGAGATTTCACATGCTATTTTGTGTCTTTTGGATTTTTTAAATCTATTTTAACCATTAAAACTATTACAATACCTTCATATTTTTCACCTTGCTTAGTTCCTGTGGGTCACTAATTCAATTCTAAAATCAATCTGTGTCCAAGAGGTGGATAGAGGTAGATTCCCCCGATGATGGGATTAAAATACAGTTGGGATCCACGAGTGACCTTTGTAACACTGCTGTGAATCACATTGATCAAATGAATCCTTAATCCACAGCAGCATCAGTCAGGGTGACAGAACGCACAGGGACATGAAGTCAATGAGAGATATGGTATGCGGATGACCTGAGGGTATGAAAACAAATGCACATCATCTAATTCCCTCTAGTTTATTCTTCTGGGTGGATGAATGCTTCAAATTAGTTTCTATTCCTGAATACATTGCCTCCAGTGATAGAAAAGGCCAACTTTTGATGATTTGCAACACATAACCATTTACCAAAATCAATAAGAAAGCGCTTGTAAGCTTGTTTATCTGTTTCTTTTTACTTCCTGTTTAAGGCCTGATGACTTGGAGAGTTGTTTGAGCAGTCAGGAGAAGAGGCTGTGCTGCTGGAGCAGGCCTTGAGGATCAAACAGGAGGTGGCAGCAGGTCTGCAGTCCGCCCAGGGCTCCGTCCAGGTCGAGGCACTGTCCCGCAAGCTGCTGGAGAATCACATACTGACCATCACACGTATGGTCAGTATGCAAGGTATACAAGTGGGTAGATGGTGGAGGTTAGTGTTGTTCTATGGAAATGTACAATGCATTTAATGGTATTGTTGCCATGAGTTCTGTCGCCTCTTTTGTCTGAAATATCTCATTATGTGGATCAAGTCATATCTGTGCGGAGTCCCTTTTCTCTCTACCTGTCCTCTGTTCTAACTCCTTCTTTCATCTGCTGCACACGCACGGACACACACGCACACACACACACACACTCACTCATGCCCGCAAACTCACAGCTGATTTGATTACACCTGATAGAATGGTGCAGCGCCTGAGCAAAGCCTGCCTGACTCCTCGTCAACATCAGCTCGTGGACATTTCGTCTGTATGAGCAGAAAACTAATGATGTACACAGTATGTGGTTGAATAAACACTGCCAAGTTACACACGAACAGATGAGTGCTTGGAGTCATCTTTGACTGAGCAGAACATCAAGCCACAGTATGATAACCGCCTGATAGAAACATGAAATCAAAAATATTACTTCATTAGTGTATACCAAATGGGCCATTAACTTGATTAGAGAGACTGGCATTATCTGAAATGTTACATAAATGCCTAAAAGCTCATTAATTCTGCACATGAAGAAGTAATAAGCTAAGGCGTGACATGAATATGCTGAATCAAATGATGCCGACGGTGATGACATTTCTGGTAGCTTTGAATTGGGGACACAATGATAATAATAATGATGTTTTACAAGTGTTGGTTTAAAATGAGGCACAGAAGAGGAATTGACACCTTCTTTTCTATTGTCATCTTTAGTTTTCTGCCAGGTTCCAAACAAACTATAAATCTAAAAAAGCTTTGTTTGTATATTCTGTTTCATGTGTATTTTACTGCTGATTGACATAAAGGTGAAATAGACAAACAGGCTGTCTTTGTTCTGAGCAGGCCCTGGAGAGACAGCGGGACTCCGTCACCTCGGGAACCACAATGGCTGTTCAAAGCATGGACCAGAAGAACGTGGCTGGCATTGGAGACCTGAGAGGCAGAGTAACCAGGTATGCACACCAGGCCGAGGTCAGATACCGTCTGCGTTAGCAAATAAAGCAATTTAATGACTGCCAAGTGCCAGCACATTAAAACTTTATTGTACAATTATTGAGACCCAGGTCTGGTGCACAAGTGACTTGACGGATTACCTTTTCTTTGCTTTTATCCTACTTATCGTCTCTTCCTCTAATGAAGTGAAATCAAATAGCCTGCACACACACACACATATGCACAGATTCATTATTTCCTTCTCACCAGAGTGAAGGAAAGTAGGCTTGAACTCACTCTGGCTGCTAATTAGCACCTGTTCATTATTTGGTGTCTGTGCAGATCACGTTTGTTAGATTGGATAGCTGTAGAGAGCTTGTCATCATTAGATTGCGTTCGGATTGGTGTTTTTGCTGCATGGCGACCATAGGCTGAATTATTTTTAAAATCCTGGCAATAATGTATTTTATAATCAGACAGTCGAATGTTATTTTGTGAACATCTTACTTCACAGCTGGCCTGCCTCCTTCATGGGGTTTAAGAGATCCGTGGTGAGCGGGAATATTGCCTATTACTCAACAAACAGCTGATTTATGATCCAATAAAAGCTGAAGGAAAACCTACTCAGCCTAATGACCTCTTGTGTGCTCGTCATAAATAATCAAGCAAGTTGAGGGCCAGTGGTTTTTGATCAATTATATTGTTCTGTGAAACCCTTTATGGAAGCGCTGCAGTGGTCAACAGGGCAATAACCCTCATTCCACACTGGACATTTCCATAATAAATTGTTGGCGTTGATTGTTGAGCTTGCGCGTTACAAATATGATATTGACATAAACACAGTAACCCTGATAGAGAAGGGGAGGGAGAGTGGTTGCTGGCTTAGTGATGGCACCTTACATTTAGCACAGAAAGGAAGAGAGCTAGATTGCAACACTGATAATAAGTGTCTGCACAGTTCATTCTTATCACACAAACTGAACAGAGAACATGTTAATGTTAGATGTTGCATGAGAGGCCGTAAAGTATTTTTCTACAACCTGCTGATTGTGTTTGGTGATACATTTATCAAACTACTTTACTATTTGATTGGTTGTCATGTTTTGCCTGTGTTTTCATTGGTAATTGATCAATAGATGCAAATGGTGTTATAAAGGATAAAAGATCCCTCTGGCTGCCATTAGCTCGCCTTGGAAAGTACTGATAAGGGCATCTATCTGATTTTTTTCCAATCTGCGTGTGCTTCATATAGCACCTTCTTCCTGTTGTCTCCAGTCTTTTGCTCATCTCCCTGATTTCACACCTTTCCTCATCTCCCTCCCATACCTCTATCCTCATTCAGTGGTCCCTCTCTGCTTTCCCACCTATTATATCAGGTGTGCTGCTGGCATCGCCAGGCTGAGCGCTGACATGAGCTCTGCGGAGCAGCGGTTGATTAGACTGCAGCAGGAGGTGGCAGAGCTCAGGTCAGCCGCAGACGTACGGCTCAAAGAGCTGCAAGTCAAGGTGCGCGACGGTGTGCAAATGCTGACAGAGTTTAGCACTTGTTCATGGAAGGCAGCACTTTAAACCACACTATATACAAAGTATCTAAACACCAGTGGCACAAATAATCTTCATAAGTCTTTCAAAGTCATTTCTTCGTTACATACTTTCTTCTTCATCTGTGTAGCATTCAAGACATCAAAAATTGGCAGAATGTCTTTGTAAACATGACTTTGCTATGTTTTATTTATTTATATGTCTTCTCATTTCTCATTTTTGCTGCTTGTGATCGGGAAATGTGGAAAATTTCCTGGCGAATTTGCCTTTTACCAGTGCTCCGCAAGCGATGATTTATGTTCCCCTTTTCATTCTGCCCAGGCTCTAATATAATAATCTATGAGCTACTAATTCATTTATCAAATAATATCCCCAGCCAGTCCTGACTCTCTACAGCTGGGCATTTCAGAGTCATGAGCTGCAGCTCAACTTTTGATGCCAGAGGCAGAGAAAAGCTGTTCGTTAAGTTGATTTACTAATCCATCTGACAAATGAACTCACTTGGCAACAATATGCAAAATGAGTCGCATTGTTTTCAATGGTGGAAACAGAAACATGAATGATGATTAACCTCTATTTATTACTATCGTAGATCTGCGATGGAAACAGGGTCCCTGATCATGTAAAAGTAGATGAAAAGCAACATCGCCTGTGTTTCTGAGCCAGGTAGAATAATACCCAAAAAAGCAAATACCAATATTATATCCAGCTATCCAGCGGGCTCCTTGTTCATTTACTCTCTAAACCAGCCTTGTTTTTTTGTGTTGCCAAGTCATTTGGAAGCAAACACAGCTGATTTCTGACCCCACTGAGTCCACAGAGAGACCTCAGTAGATTTTGCATCCCTCCTGGCTTTTTGTCAAACATCAAAGTTAAACCTTTTCAACTCTCTGACCACAACTAAAACTACCAATTTAATTTGAGGCAACTTAAGCACAGTATTTAGTGCCTCAAAACAACAACAACAACTCTTGAAACCCTCCTCTATGATGCCCAAACACACAACATTCAATAGAGGGGCCAGTCGCCCGCAGTCACTACTCACAGTTAGTGCCACTGACAAACAAATCACACACGCTTGAAGTTTCAGATAAGCTCAAGAACACAACGGCCACAATGAAGTCGAGGCACACCGACCATTTCTCAACAGGGAAATGATGAACCTCCATGGAGACGAGCAGATTCTGAAAGCTCGTCTAACACGGCCAAATCAGCTGTCCTATTGTCTCTAGACGATGCCTGGCCCAATAACTGCCAACATTAGCCCGATTAGCCTGCCTGCCAGCGCAGAGTTATAAATGAGGGGTCTCTGTTGCCGCATATCTGAATAGATCAATGAATTTGTAGCAGAAGGAGTCAGATTTGTATTGCAGGCAAACACAGACACACGCATAAAGTCCTGGCATTTGCCTCATTGATTTTCTCATTTAGGACAAATCCTTTGAATTGGGGGAAAAGAAAGTCAATTGAATCGAGCTTGACGAAAGAAAATGTTGATGAGACACTGCGTATAGTGTCTTACGTTACGATACAGCCCACATGATATTTCACTCAGCGTGTCCAAGGTTGCAGCTTTCATCTGAGACATTTTAACATTGTCGTCCCAATGGACTTATGTGAGTAATGTGAGCTACATATGTAGTACAATAGTACAGTTATATAAATATAACAAGTACATAGAGAGTACATACAGTTATATAATGGCAACCAAGTCCAATATTACATTGAGAGAGAGATTTGCTGTGCTCCCCCAAACAAACGCAGTGTATCAGAGCTACAAAAAGGCCACAGGTCGACAGGTCGTTTCTTAAGTCTTCACGCAGCATCTTTCCACCACAAGAATGTGTTTGTGTGTTTCAAGGCACAAATAGCAGCAGCACTCAACCACAAAGTAATCATGTTCTGCTGCAGCTGCATCAATCACCATCTACAAGTGGGGTGCCAAAATATCGGTTATGGAAACAGATAAATTCTTATTCCAGAGCGCCAAGTAGAGGAGCTGTATACAATGGGTCTAAATTTACAGCAAGCATTGCAAAGGCTTGCAGCTATTTGCCAGTCTGTATACATTTATAACACATGTGTAAACTAATTGAATCTACTAATGGCATTTTCGGTGTCTAGTTTTAAAAGAAAGATGCAATTTGCAACAGTATTTCCTCCGTGACACTGCATATTCAAAGTAAAGCCGACTGCATTTCTCTTCGTTCTACTCCTGATGGCTTTGCAGGATGTCAGGTGAACTGAAGGAAGCCAAGGAGCAGACAGATTCGCTGAGGAGGCGGACAGAACAACAGCTCAACAGCTGAGCCCAGACTCATACGGAAAGCAGCCAGCAGCAGCGCACGCAACTGCAGGACACAATGGTACCGTAGCATCAGTTAGTTTCAGTTTAACCAACAGTTTATGCAAACATGTTCACAATAACACCATTCAGGTATAGGCGGGCCATATTCAGATATGCTATGTCTGTATTCTGGATTCTCCACGTTCTGTAAACGTCTTTCAGCCTCCCGCGCTTATTGAAGTGTAGACAAATGGAAGATGGGGCAGTGGCTTCCTCCAGTAAATAAAAGCAGGATGAATCATCGCTCACACCAGTGTGAGAGCCATCCATCACTCTATTTTAAGTGTAGGATGAACATATGGAAGGATATGGTATTAGAGGGGAGAAGAGCAATACATATTTGATGAGTGTCATAAATATTCGTGGCAAGACAGGCGAGGAGTCAGAAAAAGAAAGGGGAGAGATTTAATATCCCATCACTGAACAATAAAGTTTACCCCTCCACCTCACGGCAGACACTGGCAATTACTTCTGAGAGTACATGCAACATTGAAAAATATTTCCATTTTAGGCGGTATGTTCTTAACTACTACTACTACTATAATGTCATGATAACTGATGATTAAATCATTTAAACCAGAGGACATTATTAAAATGGATCCTCTGTTTGGAACAGGGTTCCTGTCTGTGCATGATGCAATTGAGTCCCTGAGGCAGATAGGTGACATCACATCCCGCCTTGACACGGATAAGCTTCAGAAGGACATCAGGCATGTCTGCAGCAAATGGGAAAAATCCTGCCGAAACCCGGGATCGAACCAGGGACCTTTAGATCTTCAGTCTAACGCTCTCCCAACTGAGCTATTTCGGCTTTTCACGAAATGTTGTCCAGCCTCTCTATGAGCCCCCTTCCGCATTGTTTGAGCACTATCGGTGGTGATTACGTTGTTTTTACGGAGCGTAACTGTACTGTTTTGGCAGCGTTGTTTGTGACCGCAGCAGAAAGCTCTAAAAACCCCACTTCACACTACCAATACAGAAACAGTTACAGGTGACTAGTGCAGAATCCAACATGTTGGACTTACATTCGCCAGGTGGACTGAAACACGACTCCAAACAAATGGTAATGTTGTTCCTCCACTGCTCCATGCGTAAACGTTTGCTAACAAATTGGCCATGTCGATTTAAAAGGTGACGATATGTAAGTGTTTCCTCATCAGACCTGTAGTTTCTAGAAAACACACCTAAAACATTTTACTCGACTATATATTTGGAGTTTTTTACGATAAGTAATTGTTCTTTGTACATAAGAAACATTTCACCAACAAAGACCACGCTTCTTATGATTGCAAATTAGTTTGAAATAACACAACATACATCACAAAAAACATAATAAATAGAACTGAAGCCACCCGGAGATAATTGACAGACTTATACAGGGAGACACAGGTTGTTAAATCAGGAGAAACTTAATTTACAGTGAACAAATACATTTATTAAATTGTGCAAAGTAAAATTTTGGAGAGTCGACACTGGTGGGGGTGTTGAAGACAGTAGGGGCAGGCTGAAGATCTAGATGACGGCATGTTTGAGTGGGACTGCCCTCAGTGGAAGAAACCTTGAACACCGGATGTGATGATGAATGGGGAGGAGGGTCACATCGGGTTCTACTGAAATGACAGCTGACTGCACAGAAGAGAACAGGTCTTTAAAGTTTGACGGGAAATATATGATTGGCTGAGGGAGGCCGTGGCGAAATCGCCCACTGTCAGCTGATAGAGTAGGAGCGAGAGTCAGAGAGATGAGTGAGTGAATGAGAGCATAACAAGACTGTCCGAATGTAGGAAGTTAGAGTAAATCCCCAAACGTTACATAGTTAATTCATTTACAACTGTATGATTATAAATACTATATTTGAAAATATCACTCCTCTAAGCAAAGCTCTCTAACTTTTACTGTACTTTACTCTCAGTAAATAATCAATGCTAACAATTTGATAATCAAGGAGGGATTTGGTAATCCTTAAATTATTATCGTGGAACCAAACATACTAGGCCAAATTACGAAAAGTGCTAACGGACTAAATCTATTCTGAATCCAATGCTACAGGTCAGATATGCTGTAATAATACCGGTTCACACGACAGGAGTTTGGTGAGGGTATATTACCCCATCATACTACATCGGACTCCGGGATTACCCTCACGCAGGCTGGCACATGACGAGGAAGCCTGACCGCCCACCATTGACACTGACAGCAGCCTGTGGATTGCCCAACACAGCGACATGTCACCTTGCAGGATGTAAGAACTGTCTCTCACCGACAGTTCAAACGCTGACCGTCAGCAAGCAGCCATGCAATCTCGTGATTCATATGCCACAACAACGGCAGTGGCAGTGGCCGGTGCCAGATAATAGATATGATCCAAACAAACCTGTGAGTGAACGGTAGCATAAAGACACTGTCCGCAAAGCTCTAAGTTTTACTGTACTTAATTCTCAGTAAATAATCAATGTTAACAATTTGATATTCAAGGAGGGATTTGGTCATCCTAAAATCATCATGGTGGCACCAAACATCCTGAGCCAAATTATGAAAAGTGGTAGCAGTCCAAGTCTATTCTGAACTATTCTGAATGTACGATTATATAAGTTATAACATGTAGGCCATGATCGCCATAACGTTGAAATCTAGTTGAAAGGATCTTTTTGCTGCTGTACCGAACACATTTGCTGGATGAATACACCTATCTATCCATCTTATGAAAGAAGGAACAGTAACCGAATAAGAGAAACGAGCAAAGCAATCAAGATTCAAGTTAGCAACATTTATTGAGACAACAAAGCACCTTGTACAAGATGAACAGACTTCTGCCAAACAAGCCAAACAGGTGATTCAGTGAGCAAAAATGTCACTCAGTGTGAAAGCAACAAAATACACAAATAAAGGCCATTTCATTGCCAAAGCACCTCTCAACAACAAGGCTATTAGAAGTTCTTTAAATAAAACATTAACAGACATTATGACAACTTAAGAAATAAATGCAGTGCACCACAGAAAGGTCTGAGCCAATCAAATGTTTCTACTTGTCTCTGTTAAGTATAATAATAATGATACCACGATGACACATTGCTGTATTCATTTCTCCCCGAACTGTAGAACACAGGACAACATCCCCTATCATCCACATCTCTAAATCAGGATGTCAGTGCAGTTCTCTGGCTGGGAGGTGGTTGACGATGGTGCTTCTGGTGTGGAGCTGGAGGCGTCCCAGAAACCACGAAACCGGGGCGTCTACACCATGTACCACGGGACCAGTGTTGCCAGCGCAAGGCTCATCCTCGCCAATGGTTTTAAACCGTCATCGATTGGCATGCTGGGAATGGGCGTCTATGTCAGTCGTAACATAAAAAAGGCGGCTCATTATCCATTGAACAGTAACATTACAGACCGCGTGGTGTTTTTGTTGCACGTGCGCGTTGGCCGTGTCAAGCGTATCGACAAGGACAACCATCCCATGCAGTACACCTGGCACACGAATGGCTACGACACTGCCTGGGTACCCCCCAACTGTGGCATGACATCTGTGCGCAGTGGCCTAGAGGAGGATTGTGTGTTTGACCCCAAAAGAGTGACGGTGGCACGCATCGCAAAGGCACCGAACCCCACCATACAGAAGGAACTTCAACAGCTTCTTTCAAAGACGCCCGGAAAACCGGGAGGAGGTGGCGCTGGTGCTGCAGATGTGTGTTCGCTGTGCAAGAGGAAGACCCAGCAGGGCTCTCCACACATCAAGCAACAGTGCTGGGAGTGTGGGCAAAACATCTGCATTCTCATGTCCAAGCATGTGTGTCCAGCCAAACCCTCACTGGGGGCGAGGGAAGATGATACAGATGAGAAAAACAATTCCAAATTCAGGATGTTATCATACATTTGGTTTCCTTACATAAAACAATAACTGTAATAGGTGCAACATGTTTAATGCTGCTGGACATGTTTTGGGGATGTTTGTATTGTATACATTTGTATTTGTTTTCTTTACGTGAGAGGATCAATAAATAAATAAAGCCGGTTGTCTCTCATATGAGTAATCGTGTGAAATCTTCCATCACACACTGAGCAGCTCTAAGGTTTCTCTCCTGTGTGTGTTCTCATGTGGCTCTTTAAATTTGAACCCCGGTTAAAAGACTTCTCACAAACTGAGCAGCTGAAAGGTTTCTCTCCTGTGTGTGTTCTCATGTGGCTCTTTAAATTTGAACCCCGGTTAAAAGACTTCTCACAAACTGAGCAGCTGAAAGGTTTCTCTCCTGTGTGTGTTCTCATGTGTCTCTTTAAATCTGAACCCTGGTTAAAAGAGTGCTCACAAACTGAGCAGCTGAAAGGTTTCTCTCCTGTGTGTGTTCTCATGTGGCTCTTTAAACTTGAACCCTGGTTAAAAGAGTGCTCACAAAATGAGCAGCTGAAAGTTTTCTCTCCTGTGTGTGTTCTCATGTGGCTCTTTAAATTTGAACCCTGGTTAAAAGAGTGCTCACAAACTGAGCATCTGAAAGGTTTCTCTCCTGTGTGTGTTCTCATGTGGCTCTTTAAACTTGAACCCTGGTTAAAAGAGTGCTCACAAACTGAGCAGCTGAAAGGTTTCTCTCCTGTGTGTGTCATCATGTGTCTCTTCAGAGTTCCCTTTGTTCTAAATGTTTTCTCACACTCAGAGCATCTAAATAGTTTCTCACCAGCGCTACGTCTTGAATCACTGTCAAGGACTTCATCAGGTTTCACATAGTTTAAACCTGACTGAGGTTCTCCGGTCTCCTTCCAATCATCACTGTCATCAGTGTCAGAAGAGTCTCCAGTCTTCTCATCAGTATCTGGTTCTGGATGTCTATCTGGATCTGAGTTCCTGCCTGGTGCTGGTCCTCCACAGTCCTCTCCATCAGCATCTGTTTCCATCTGTTCAGTTTGCCTTTGATGAAGCTGTGAGGACTGAGCTTCCTCCTCATCATCTTCAGTCTTCACAGGAGTGAATGAGAACTTGACATCAGCCTCCTCCAGACCTTGAAGCTGCTCTCCCTCCTGACTGGTCCAGAGGTCCTCCTGTTCCTCTTTAATGTGTGGGGGCTCTGGGTCCTCCTGGTCCAGACTGGAGCTCCACTCCTGCTGCTCAGGAGGAACCTCTTCTTTAACCACCAACAGCTGCTGGACGTCTGCAGGAAAACAGTAAACACACACAGAGACATTACAAAGAAATATTAGTACTGAGCAAATAATCTCCTGAACATACACTTTTTTTTCCTGCCATCATTCCCTCTTACACTCCCTGTGCACAGTTACCAAACAGACATGCCGACACAAAATGTAAAGACAACGCACCAGCAGCGATGAGGTCATCAATAGTTTACATGGCAAAAAAGTGTGGCACGACCCAACATTGTTAAGAAGTATTCAAAAAACCTGCATCGTCCATAAAGTCCGGCTGAGATGTGATCATGTGGGCAGTTATAGTCGACTAATGTACGTAAACCTGCCACCGTAGAAACAGTGAATAGAACCTTCAGAAGCAGCCACGACGTAACCGTGGATGTGACCATGAACATATTAATCAAGCTGCAACAAGCTGCAAAATCCACGTGGTGTTATCAAAGAGACCAACGTGTGAATATCTTCTGTCATAAAGAAGCTGAGAGAATAAACAGTGAACCAACCTGCTCTGTGTAACCGGAGCTGAGGGATGTAAATAGCGCGCAGTTGCCTATGTTGTCGCTCGCTCTCCTCTTTTGAGCGACAAAGTTCCTCCTCGTACTCCGCTATGGTTCTTTCAAACAGACCAAAGATCTCCTCAGCAGCCGCAGTTAGTCGCTGGTTGACTAAAGATCTCAGCATTTCGACTTTAGACATGTTCCTGCGTGGACAGAACCAGATATACTCATTTGTAGGCAGGCAACAAAAATATTCAGGTTGCAATAAAAACCTTCTTCTTCAGTGAACTTGTATCAAACTAGTCATTGCCAGAAGCATTTGTAGTGCAAAAAAATGCAGCGTTATATTTCAAAAAGACACTAAAACCATGCATGTAGTGTTCATGAACAAATGTCACTTCTGCTGAAAATGTTGTAAAAATAGCTAAAGAACCAGCCATCAATAACATTTAACATGAACCACGAGCAGCGCAGACAAGAGAAACAATTAAAAATGTATCAAATCTAGTTAAAACTAGAAAATTTCGCAAGACATTTTGACAGTGTGGCTGCTACTGCCCAAAGACGTCAATATATATATATACACGCCAATATTACCGCTTCTCTCTTTTCTGCATTTAAGAACTTTACAAACACACACGCACACTGTCAATCAATATTAGCAAGATCTTAAACGCTGCCTGTCTCGCAGAGTAAAATAAAATCACATGAAACAAAGTTATCTGTCAGCCATTTTGTCTTGTCAAAGAAAGAGCTAACGTTATATCAAAATGCTAGGAGCAATATTCTAAGTTTTACACACACACACACACAGCTAATAAGCTAATAGCTATCACAGGATTCCAACTTCACACACATTTCTCACAGAAATGATAATAAAGAAACATCAACAGTGAATACTGACTGAACTGTTATTTTGTCAAAGATATAGCTTAAAACATTCTCATCTGAACCGGTGGTTTCAGAGGGATAGCATGTAGTATTAATAGCATAAGATAATACTTTGGCATGCTAGCAGCGATTAGCATTCAAACAGCAGTACATGTAATTAGCTCTCCAGCCTGACACTGGCTCATTCCTTAACTACGTTGCTATAAACATTCCCATAATCCATATATATATCTAACGTTATATATATATATATATATATATAGTTATATATAACTAACTTCAGCTCTCATAGAACCGGACTGTCTTTTAGCATTAGTCAGCAGAATTATTTCAACGAGCTAACGTTAACAATAGAAGCGCGAAAAAACGTATTACAGACTACAATGAAATATCTGCATTTTACAGTTACTAAGGCTTCTCAAGTGAATACAGATGTTATATCAAACATGTTTCTGTTTAAAGTCAGTTTACCTGTATATATAGGACATTCATCAGGTCAGTTGAGAAGCCGCTTTCTCTTTTGACTACACTTAAGCCGTTAGTACTGACGGCTTTCTTCTGCTCTACTTACGTTCGCTACTGATGCTCAGTATACTGCCTAGAGCGCCCTCTGCTGGCGATGTTGGGCATAGCATAAATAAAATAACCACATCCCAGTAAAAGACCAAATGACAGCATGATACAGATACTTTCCGTAATATGTGAGTTTCCCTGTTTGTTTAACTTTATTGAACATTTTTATTATGTTGCTTGCAGTTTGAAGAAAGCTGAGTAGATGAAAGAAGTTATGAGAGTGGATGATAAGGTATGAAATAAGTGTCTATTGTGCTCAGGAAGCCTACTGGACTACACATCTGGCTTGTGTCTTTAGTGGGAAAGGTTACGATCATCACTCATCAGACAAATGACTGCAGTAGTCTCGGGTATTTATCGGATCCAGCTCCGATCGGCAGTGATGGAAACACCCCACCACGGCACGTTGTAATGACTATTATGACCAATTATTTGTCATCTCAGCCACAAAATCCATCCGTCGTCCTCCAAACTGCACTCAAACATCGTTCCAAATCAGTCGGCACCGAATTTGAAGAAAGACTGAAGACGTAACAGATATGAAAAACAAGTAAAACCTTTAACATTTTCTACCGTTGACTGATTGTGAAGTCGCAGATAACACACCACAAAAAAACACAGAAAGACATATTCGTCTACTGGCAGTCGGAAAGGGGATTATCACCTCTTTTTAACGTGTTCAACGTGCAAATTTCATGGAAAAATTGTATGAGATGCAAATGCCTGGAAGTGAAGGGGGTGAACAAGAGGGATTAAATGGCCCCTAATCCATGTGTTGAGCACTGTACCCTATTGATCATCAGTCTGGACAGTCACAACAACAGCACGTGACCCTCAATCGGACATGATAGCTGTGCAAGAATTAACCCCAAAACACTGGGACAAACGCCGCACTGCCATGTAGAATTAGGATGAGGTGTGTGTGTGTGTGTGTGTGTGTGTGTGTGTGTGTGTGTTCAGGGAGGCTAAACTAAACTATGGTACCTTAGCGGGGGGACAACGGCGGCACACAATCTACAAACTCTCCCCACAGCGTTTAGCTGTTCCCTACTGATTCAGACAGAGTTAAAGCAATCGCCACATAATCCCCCATTTCTCCAGACCATCATGCTTGCTTGTAAACAGCCCGAACAGATTCAATTGTCCGAACCTAACCCCGCGCATGACGGGATGCTTCGTAATTAACGAACAATGCATATAGTCCAAATCAATGTAATTAACACAATGATAAGAACAAACTCACATATATATATATATATATATATATATATATATATATATATATATATATATATATATATATATATATATATATATATATATATATATATATATATATATATATATATATATATATATATATATATATATATATATATATATATATATATATATATATATATATATATATATATATATATATATATATATATATATATGTGAGTTTGTTCTTATCATTGTGTTAATTACATTGGGTGTATATATATATATATATATATATATATATATATATATATATATATATATATATATGGTTATTGGCGTTATTAGCACCACGCTCTAACCAGCTGAGCTAACCGGCCACGGAAGTAGGAAAGTATGACGTACTCAGAAGGGTAAATGAAACCTAACGAACAGAAAGTAAGACTTACTGAGCAAACAGAGGGAGCGCCTGCTTACTGACGGTAAGGTCTCAATGTTTTAACGTTGAAATAGTCAATGAAATAGCCAGGGTGGTCCTGACGAAGTGGAAGATAGAGTCATGGAGTTCAGTTTAGACACAGGTTAGGGTGTATCATCATCTTGTGTTTTATTTGATTGAAATGTACTTTTCGGACACACGGACTGCAACTGTACGATTATATAAGTTATAACATGTAGGCCATGATCGCCATAACGTTGAAATCTAGTTGAAAGGATCTTTTTGCTGCTGTACCGAACACATTTGCTGGATGAATACACCTATCTATCCATCTTATGAAAGAAGGAACAGTAACCGAATAAGAGAAACGAGCAAAGCGATCAAGATTCAAGTTAGCAACATTTATTGAGACAACAAAGCACCTTGTACAAGATGAACAGACTTCTGCCAAACAAGCCAAACAGGTGATTCAGTGAGCAAAAATGTCACTCAGTGTGAAAGCAACAAAAGACACAAATAAAGGCCATTTCATTGCCAAAGCACCTCTCAACAACAAGGCTATTAGAAGTTCTTTAAATAAAACATGACATTAAAGACAACTTAAGAAATAAATGCAGTGCACCACAGAAAGGTCTGAGCCAATCAAATGTTTCTACTTGTCTCTGTTAAGTATAATAATAATGATACCACGATGACACATTGCTGTATTCATTTCTCCCCGAACTGTAGAACACAGGACAACATCCCCTATCATCCACATCTCTAAATCAGGATGTCAGTGCAGTTCTCTGGCTGGGAGGTGGTTGACGATGGTGCTTCTGGTGTGGAGCTGGAGGCGTCCCAGAAACCACGAAACCGGGGCGTCTACACCATGTACCACGGGACCAGTGTTGCCAGCGCAAGGCTCATCCTCGCCAATGGTTTTAAACCGTCATCGATTGGCATGCTGGGAATGGGCGTCTATGTCAGTCGTAACATAAAAAAGGCGGCTCATTATCCATTGAACAGTAACATTACAGACCGCGTGGTGTTTTTGTTGCACGTGCGCGTTGGCCGTGTCAAGCGTATCGACAAGGACAACCATCCCATGCAGTACACCTGGCACACGAATGGCTACGACACTGCCTGGGTACCCCCCAACTGTGGCATGACATCTGTGCGCAGTGGCCTAGAGGAGGATTGTGTGTTTGACCCCAAAAGAGTGACGGTGGCACGCATCGCAAAGGCACCGAACCCCACCATACAGAAGGAACTTCAACAGCTTCTTTCAAAGACGCCCGGAAAACCGGGAGGAGGTGGCGCTGGTGCTGCAGATGTGTGTTCGCTGTGCAAGAGGAAGACCCAGCAGGGCTCTCCACACATCAAGCAACAGTGCTGGGAGTGTGGGCAAAACATCTGCATTCTCATGTCCAAGCATGTGTGTCCAGCCAAACCCTCACTGGGGGCGAGGGAAGATGATACAGATTAGAAAAACAATTCCAAATTCAGGATGTTATCATACATTTGGTTTCCTTACATAAAACAATAACTGTAATAGGTGCAACATGTTTAATGCTGCTGGACATGTTTTGGGGATCTTTGTAAATGATCTACAAATACGTATTAGTATATAGTGAACCATAGCTGTTATTTTTACGACACTAGCTTTGTATACTCTGATCAGCATGCATTATGATCACGTTCAATGCAAAATTACTTTTCACTGTCTGGCAGTGGACATCCGTGATTTAAATCTTAAAATATGTGACTGAAGTGACAGAACTAAAGCCAATAAATGTAATTGTTATACTATCAGACCCATTGTGTCTTTGTCCTAGTTTCACCATCACATACTTTTGCTGTTATAAAAAGCTGCATGTGCAGGACTATTAAACAGTTGAACGGAATGAAACATGCATTTTTGCACGTTTCAAAAGGACATGCAATTAAGATAAGATATTTGAAACCAAAGCGGTGGTGAAAGCTAAACAGACAAGTAGTAGTAACAAGTGGGACTGTATTTAGTTTATTATGTGCTACAGGGAGACATGCCAGGTTTTACACTTTACATGACACAAACATGTGTGTCATTTAATTTCCAAGGGCAAAGCGAGAGGAGTTACACAATGTAAAGGCCTTGTTCTGACACCACTACTCTAGTTATACAAGAAGGAAAAGGAGAACAGCTTTACTTGTTCCCCACATAATCACCATGACCCGATTAGCTTTTGGGCACACACCCCTGTCCTCCCCCTTTGGACTCTGAATACTGAATACAGTATTCCTCTGCTGGAATACTACCTGCCCTGAAATTTTCTTGACTAAGAATCTGCACAAGCGCAACATCCTCTGAGATAATTGAGCTCTTGAAGGCTATATGAGACACTGGGGTGGGCCCCTCTTCAAGTTAGGGCCTCAAGATGATATAATACAGTGGGATAATAAAGCAGCAACCCCCTCAAGGTTCTTAACATGTCAGCTGGTAGAAAGTATTTGTTGTACATATCACCAAAACCAAAATACACAGTGAACCTGGAAGTAGTGGCTCTTGCCCAGTTGATAATCCAGCCTCCTTGAAAAGCATGCAGATGACAGGAAATGTAATACAGTACAAAAGCATTGATTCAGTTGTATATCAATGATAAAAAGTTTAAAAACTCAAGTGATTCTCAATAGAATGTCAACGGGACAAAACAATGTCATGGCCAGTACGGGGATCGAACCCGCGACCTTGGCGTTATTAGCACCACGCTCTAACCAACTGAGCTAACCGGCCATGGGTACATGGCTGATCATCTTTAGGTATATATCAATGCTACACCAAATACAGGCGGAAGAAAGACATGCAAAACATTTCTAGCGTCTACTGAACTGAAAGTAAAACTTGAACTCATAAACAACCTCTCGCTGACGGTAAGTTAAAGCTTCAACGACATTATAACTCATTAGATTTGACGGGATAACGTTGATCATGAGCAGTAAGATACTTTTAACTCAAATGTTAACAAAGAAGTCAGTCAACGTCCGTCGTTTTACTCACGTAAAAATGTTGGAAACATAAGTTGGAAACATTCTAACGTAAAAACGTAAATTGGCTTAATAACATTTGGTTTCCTGCAAATGTAACCGATATTCGTTCAGGTAACGTTGACGTAGCAGTTTGTCTTAAGTCTTAAGCCTTTCCTTACACCTGGTTAGTATAGCAAACGTTTTTATTAAAGTTAGCAATAGCCTAGGTAACTTAAAGGGTTAACTCGTTCTTGCTAAGGATTAAATAAAATGGCATGCTATAGTATTTAGATAGGGTCAGGAATGTTGGTAATTTAGCTCTAATTTCTAATGTTATGTACCAAAATACTCCCAGATCTGTTATACCATGATGTCATATTTGTATGAATTTCTCACAGGGCTGCTGCTCTTGAACATCATGTCTTGTCAAAACAAGATGCCACTGCCCTTCTTTGGCTGGGAGGTGACCTACGATGATGACTCTCCTCGTGTGGAGCTAGAGGAGTCTCAGGAGCCCAAAGACAGAGGCGTCTACACCATGTACCACGGGACCAGCCAGGCCAATGCACGGATCATCATTGCCAATGGCTTTCAGCAGTCATCGGGTGGCATGTTGGGAAATGGAGTGTACGTCAGTCGTGATAAGAACAAAGCGGATCGTTATCCATTGAAAAGTCCCCCTTCAGACCGCGTGGTCCTTCAGTTACGTGTGCGTGTTGGCCGCGTCAAGCGTATTGACAAGGACAACCATCCTATGCAGTACACCTGGAGCACGCAGGGCTATGACACTGCCTGGGTACCCCCCAACTGTGGCATGGCAGCCGTGCCCAGTGGCCTAGAGGAGGATTGTGTGTTTGACCCCAAAAGAGTGTCGGTCGTGGGCATTGGAAAGGCACCAGACGCCATCCTGACCGAGCTTAAGCAGCTTGTAGCCAATAGTCTAAGAAATCCTGGCAGTGCAACGTCACATCTTGGTGGTGCTGTGGTTGTGTGTTCACTGTGTAAGAGGAAGACACAGCAGGGCTCTCCACACATCAAGCAACCGTGTTGGGGCTGTGGGCAAAACATCTGTGCTCTCATGTCTAAGCATGCGTGTCCAGCGAGAGCCTCTGAGACGGAGTAAGGGCCTGAAAAACAGTGCTGTGGAGAAACAGATCCACGCTTGCGTGTCCGTCTAAAGAGGAGGAAGGGATTGAAAATGAAAGCTCAAGTTGACCAAAGAGTAAAAATTCACAGCTTAGCTCAGGGTGTAATTATACTTTTGAAACAATTCTCACTTGTCCTTCCGTTACTTTCTTTTCCTTTTTCACAAACGAACTATCAATAATTAACTGTAATTGGTGCAACATGTTACAACTGCTGTACATCTTCTGCTACAATGATCTAGTTTATACTCCATTCTTGTTATATTATCGGATCAACGCGTGTTCGGATGCAATCAAAATGAAACAATATTTTTGTATTGATCAAGTTCAATCCTTTATTTCAGCCTGCATGTGGACATAGTTACTTAGTTACTTTGTGCGAACCCCATTTGACATAATATGTGAAAACGCTCATGATTTTGATTTGCTGAATTGATTTAATTTCTTTAAATCTGTATGTAAAGAAATGTAAAACAATAAATATGATACGAGACCCATAATGTCCAGTTTGATATGATTTATTATGTGGTGAAGAGACCCAGAAAAGTGATTATTTCAGTTTATGTATAATCCCGCTGAGCTCCATGATTTCATAGTGATGCATCTGTAGACTCAGGGTGAAGAAGAGGCAAGCAGTGGATGAAACTCCAGCAGTCTTTTATCTCCATTCAGTTTGGCATGCTGCAAAAGGACCTGCAAAAAAAGAGGAGAAAATATGACCACGATCACAGTTGACAGTAAAAAAAAGAAATGCAAGGCAGACTAGTTTCAGTGTCTTAGTCTTTTTCCAAAGAAGTCATGTTGGGTAATAGGCACTTCAAATTAATACATTTTTCCACAAGAAATGATTAGATCTAGTGCCAGAGGAGCGGCGAGGAAGCTGTGTGCTCACATTGATTAGTTCCTGGTCGTTTTTGGCATGCAGGTGTCTGAGGAGGTACCATCTGGACACTTGCACCACTGTCACGGGGACGTCTGGAGAGTAAGCCAGCCTCTCCAACAAACGCCTCGTTTCCCTGCAGAAGGCACAGGCAGAAATGGGCAAAAAAGGTATAACATGAGCCGCGTTACTCGTTAACCAAAATCACTTCAATTTCATTCTCTGGATGTCTCATACACGCCGAGCAAACATTTAGAAGTGGACCGTGTGAATTAAATGGGAAGAAACGTGTGCGAGTGTTGCTCATTGTGCGGCCTGTGTTGATGTAAACGACACTTGTGCTAATTTGCTCTTAAAAACAAATGGAATGGGACGTACACTGATCTGGTTTGTTGTCTAGCTGAAAGGAGCTGGCCCCAATGTACTTCTGTCTGAACCTATAACCATTCTCTCCGTTTTATATATATGATAGAATGAAACATGTCTCGGGCATGAAAGGACCTTTAATATTGCAATTATGCTTGGCACAGGGCAGCATCTCGCAAAGAAACGAGAGAAGGACGACCCGCACACCTGCAACACTCGTGTGGCTGCTAGCTGCTGCAGTTGAAACAGAACACGGCGAGAATCACTGACCTGGCAGCCATCTTGGTCCTGTACTGGAGCAGGGCCTGGAAGAGGAGGGCCACAGGAGATGAACCCAGCTTCAAGACTTCAGTGGTGGCTTCTAGTATCATGTCCGTCCATTCATTTCCTGGGACACCCGCCTGAGGGGTCAGATCACACAAAGTTAAGAATAAAACTATCAAAGAGAAGCGTTATTCCTCGACTAAACTTGTGATGTGTTGAACCATATTGAAATGTCAAATTTTAAAAAAGACTTGTATTGGGAGTTGCTGTCCTTTGAGAAGTGGAATGAAAAAAAACTCATCCCCTCAGATAAATCACAAAAGCAAGTTTCTTGGCTTGGTTGTATTTCCACTTGGCTCTAGCTGCTGATCCAATAATTCTGCTGGATATTCACCCATCTTTCATCTCGCCAACCTACTTTCTGCCCACTGACAGGGGATGTCGATGTCTCAGATAGTTGTGCTGTAATAGCTGTACTTTATCGCCTTATATTTTGGATCTAGATCCATGTCACAGCCTACGCAGGAACTCACCATACAGTTTCCGAGAGCTAGCAGCGATAGTCGGAGCAGGCTGGCCACCTGGCTGCTGTGCAGGCCGAGATGTGAGGCGAGCTGCAGACTCTGCCTGTAAGCCATGACGGCCTGAACCAGCAGGCCCTGGCTACGAAACACCTCAGCCAACCACTGGGAGGGGGAGGAGAATAGGACAGCGATTGGAAATCAAGAATGAGTGGGAGTGGAGGTGAGAGTGTGAGATTTAGAGCAGGATGTGGGGGCAGAGGAAATATGAGAGGGGAAGGAAGGAATGAATGAAGGAAGAGGAGTAGAGAAGAGATTGTTTGAGGCAATGTGAGATAAAGATTTGAAGATAGATTAGAAGAACAGACAAAAAAAAGAAAGAGGTAAAAATGATACAATAAAATGGTCGACTGCGTGTTGATTCAGAAAGGACGTATGTAACTGGTCTATGTTTGTACAGAGCAGACGATGACAACATTTTCAAGCCTCACTATGTAACAGAGTTTATCGTATTAAACAGCTGACGCTTAAAGTGACAGACCAAAAGCGTTTCATTAAGTTACTGCAATCAAATATTGGTATTGAAAGGATGCGAGTGTCCACTTACATGCCACGCCCCAGGGTTGGTCGGGTTCATCAACACCGTGTTGTGGAGTTGCTCCAGCACAGAGTCTGGGAGCACAGTACCACCACCGGCCAGTAGGAGGCGCTGACACTGCACCTGTCTCAGTGGCAGCATCACTGCCGGGTGCTCTGGAGAAACATTGAGCACCTGAAACAAAGCAGGCAGAGCATGAGGATCCCAGCAATGGAAAGAGGAGGCCCCACATGCAACTTGTATGACTTCCCCCCGTGTTCATTTCTGTCTGAAGCAAATCAGATAATGACATTGAGGCTGTGTGTCAACGTGTGTTTGTATCCCACCTGTGAGCAGAGGGCTTCAGCCTGCTCCAGCTGTCCCCCCAACATGAGACCAGTCACCGCCTGTTTTAGGACCCAGCCTTCTAGAGCCTGGGCCAGGGGACGCTCGATCTCCTCCACGTTGTGCACTGGGATACAGAAAGTGTCCGTTACGCACTCAAACACACACACACAATTGTAAAGACCATAAAACACACACAAGCAGGACAACGGACACACCTTTCTCAGAAACCACTGACATGAGTGTTTGCTCCAGTCCTCGTCTGCTAGGAGCAGAACCTGAAAGATAACAGGAAGTATTTTCCGTGTGACAGGCAGCCATTAATCCTGCCCACGTTGCTGGATCATCTGAAAGTAGAGGGCAGAGTGGAGATTGAGATCACTCGGACGTTGCACAGTATTGCTTTGGTAGGTGTAAGGTAGATTTACATTTAGAGAATAGGGATAAACATGAACAAGATTTTGTGTGAGGTAGTTTAAGGCCTTCGTGTGTGTGTGTGTGTGTGTTTATACCAGGACAGAGCATCACAGCTCTCTGCATAGTCTTCAGTGCATTCCTGTGACGGTCCTCTCCAGAGTGTCTCCCACCAGCCAGCTGGTTCACTCCACTGTACAACAACGCCCTCTGCAGGACACAAACGTTACAACAGTTCAGATCCATATACAAACACTGTGGCAGATATACCAACTTTAACGTCGATATATAATGGCGCTGAGGTTAAAGAACATGTAGAAAGCATAAATATACAGTCCGTCTCTCACCTTTCCTTGGGTCATACCGGAGAGACCGGCAACATGACCAGCCATCGCGCCGCCCTGCAATACACAGCAGACAAAACCATGACCCCTTCCTCTCTAACCGTCCAGCAGCACTGCAGCACACGTCGATGAGGCTGCTCAGTTAAATGTGCGCGAGTAAAACAGATTTCCTGTGTTTGTGCTCGGGATGTGTGTAACGTTTGTGTGTGCATGCAGCCTTACATGAGCCTTCTTGGGGTAGTATTGTGGTACCAGCCTGGACAGCAGGGCCCAGAGGGATGGGTTTCCAGGATTGCTGTAAATAACACAGAAGGAACCTTTGTTCAATTCGTACCTCATGCTTTTTCCCATAAAAAAATAATGAATATGTGTATAATATGTTGCTTCACAAAAAGTGAAATTAGGGTATTGTAGGGCACAGCACTTAGCTTTATTTTACCTGTGTATAGCTCTGGAAGCCTCTCTTTGCACGGCGCTGTAGTTGCCCTGCAGGGCGAGCAAGGCGCAGGTGAGGAGACATCGCTGCTCTATAACACTCACAGAGACTGAACCTTGCTTTAGCAACTCAGTCAGGGCAGCAGCAGCTAGTGTAGCATCGCTGTGGACTAACCCCAGGGCACACAAACACAGCAGAGACTCTGAGATTGGCTCCTTCAACATCGAGCTGTTGAGGCAGAAAGCACAGCGATACGTACTTTTAGCTACAGGTACCATTATCACAGAACCACCGGTACGGTCCATGCAACAATGTGGACTCACCATTTAAACAGCAGAGTCTTAGCTGAGTCCAGGTTACCCTGCCGGTGCTGAAGCAGCGCCAGAGCTGTCAAGATGTAAGCCTTCTCCTTCTCAGTGGAAGCCACAGCTGAAGCACGTTCATAGGCTACAATACACACAAAACCGCTGAGTCACATTCACTCTTAATGAACACGTGCACAATCTGTGATTTCAGTGCTCACCTTTGATGCTCTCTGGGATGAGTCCTGCCCTGCAGTAGGCAAGAGCCAGCCCAGCCAGATCACTGAGCTCCTGCAGTGGAGTGGAATTATAAACACGCACCGCCTCCTCTGGCTGACCTGAGGTGCTGCAAAAGACACAGTGGGACATACAAAGAATGGATTTAGGGGTATTTTGTAAGTATTATCAAAGATGGTTTCAGTACATGGTAATAAGAAAGCTGGTCGTTACCACAAAGCACGTCCGTAGCTGCCCAGAGCAAAGGCCAGCTCTTCGGTCGAGGACATGGACTTAAGCAGTTCAACGGCTCTGAGGAAAGAGAGTTAAGAGTAAGAAAGGTGATTTGAATAGAAATATGTTGTCTCTCGTTCTTTTCTTGGGACACTGCCTCAACTGTGAGCCTTTAGAGTCGGTCAGTGTGATTCAGGCACCTTCTGTAAGCCGTTAAGGCCTGCCTCTTCAGCTGCAGATGCTCATTCAGGAAACCGAGCATAATGAAGGCATCAGGGTCAGACTGGATCCTCTCTGGGAGGGAGGCAAAAGAACCTTCATGTCACAAAACAGCAGGCTCTAATCGCACATGACCCAAATGCTTCCAAGGGACCTGTGGATCCTGCATGCACATCAACACACAAATAAGATGCTGTACCTGTGTACTTGCTGAGTGCCGCCTGAGCAGCAGAGATGGCATTCATCTGGACGATGTTGTAGCGGTCTCTGTTGCTCTTATCCAGCAGAGTGGAACACACCCAGTAGGCGTAACCTTTCACTCCCTCCATCTGCCGGGGAAAGAGGAGAGGTACAGAGATGGAGAGAGGGGGGAAAAAAGCAGAGAAAGGCAGAATACACATCGTTTAATCTCTTGCTTGTAGTAGCAAAAGGCTGATAGCTGAAAAGAAGCAGTTGAAGCAAAGATTAAACTGTTATATGTCAGCTAATGAGTGAGTATTACAAAAGCAACCCCAGTGATTTTGGGAGTTCACGCACGTGTGTGCTGAGTTCAGTGGTGTGCCTGAAAAGATCCATGGTGTCATAGCTTCCCACTCTCTCTGCTATCAGCGCCTGGTGAGAGGACAGAGGGACAAAACTATCATTTGGACAGATCAACAGGGTCAAAGACAGAAATTCATCAAGTGTTTTATTGTTATTTTAGTGGAATCAAAACATTTTAATATGTATTTCAAGTATGTACTGACAATCAATCAAATAACAGTTGATATTAGCCAAGAACATTTTGGGAAACTGTAGAAACATGGCGGTGCAACATAGCGGACTATGTGAAGAGATCCCCTCTGTAGACATAAACTGCTCATTCTAAGGTAACCAAAACACAATTCTTATTGTCAGCCGTTTATACATACTTATTAATAACATTTTTCATTTCTATCATTAGATTTCCCTAAATGCTACGCACTCTTCCTTTAATCGTGGACACAATTATTTCCAAGCGTCCATTTCCTTGACATGATCAAGTGACCGTGAAAGATTGTCATATGATGTCGTTGTACCTGTCCAATCCAGCAGTTGACATAGAGCGGCTCCAGCGACTGGGCAATCTTGAAGGCCTTGTGTGCAAGCTAAGAAAATAAGACCGAACTTTAACAAAGAAAACGTCAGCCAACTATGTAAACATCTATAAAAAAAAATGTATCGCACACACACACACACACACACAAACCTCGATATTGTCGTTCTTCAAATACAGGGTACCAAGGTTGGTCCAAGCAACAACATTCTGTAACAAAATATTAAAAAGCCTCATAAGAACGTCAGAATAGTTTCTGAAAATAGTATTCACCACCTGAACAAACGTGCATTACATACATTTGGTTCAACTTGTATGGACTTGATGAAGCAATGTTGAGCCAGAGCGAAGTTCTCAAGACCTGAACAGAAAGAAAGTGACATTTACTTATATAATTAGGGCCCGCAAAGGCCCTATTGACTTCGCTAGAATCATTTGTATTTCACGCATTGGAATCCCATTTTTGAGGGCTTTATCATACTCAAAAACTCACCAAATTTGGCAGGCGTTTCAGGACTGGTGAAAGATTTGATATATTATGGGTCCCATGCTCGGGTATGACAAAATGACCCGCTCGCGCCCCCTAGCTGTTTGAAAGGCCACACCCCTAAACCCATGTCGGTTGACTTTAAATTCAATACACATGTCGAGCTCCATCTGCTCTACACCAAAGCCAATTGGACCATTAACCTCCACCTACTTAGATTTAAAAAAAAAATTGTAAGGAAAGCCTTACGACATTGATGATATGATCAAGTACACATTTTCAATCCATACACTCAATGGGATAGACCGCTCTTGTTAACATGACTGAGGTGGCGTATTATTCTTTAACTAATATATTATTACCTTTGCTCATGGAAATCACTCCCAGGGCATTCCAGTAGCTATAGTTCCCACTGTCCATCATGATAGCTTTTTTTAAACACTGAAAAGAGAGAGACAAAAAAAAAAAACTCTTAAAAATACCACCTCTGGGAGGAAACAATGCAAAACTGCAGGACTGTGTGAAATACCTGCTGGGCCTTCTCCAGAAGCAGCGATGGAGCGTCCTGGTCGTCCTCTGTTGAGCAGCAGAGGCTGGACTGACGGTAATAGTTGAGTCCTAGGTCATTCCAAAGGCTGGGGACCTCAGACATCTGCTTCAAAGCACGAGCATAACACCTGCAGACAAAAACATGCACTCAATGTTCAGATTCTATGCTTGGCCATTAGTTCATTATAAATGGCTGATTTGACAGAGTAGCAAATGGTATATGCATCTATGCCTGTTTGTAGTCTTACCTCTCACCAACTTTGAGTGTCTGGGCCTGGTTCAGTGCGTGGCTCCGGGTGCTGGAGTCTAAACCAGCCAGTGAGGCTGGCACGAAAACTCCAGCACTGTTTGTGGACACGGTGCAGACTGCGGTGCACGCGTCTCCCAGCAGCTTCCACAAACAGGACAGGTCTGGACGCATCTCCACAGCTCTGAAGGGCAAAGAAATGTGAAATGATAAATCAATAAAAATCAGACAAAGAGTCTGTGTGACACTGAAATGGAATGAATTACAGACAAAGCCTGATTTCATTTTATGATTTACAGATTAAACTAATGTCAAGTCATTACCTGAAGAGGTTCTGTATGGCTTGCTGAATGAGGTCAATGGCTCCCCCATCTCTGCAGTCTTCCATTAAACCTTTTGCCAGAGACAGCTGGCACTCCCCAAGACCTGGACAGATCATAACATCTGATTAAATGCCCGTATTCAGATATACGAGGTATGCACTAAAAAGCATACCATTAAAACAAAGGCACGGTCTTGGATACATTAATGCAAACACCTACCTTTAAGGGCGGGCACATAGTCCTGCTGCACTGTGATCTGCAAGTACTCTGCGACAGCCTCTTTGAACTTGCCCAGGGTCTGTTTGATAGCAGCAGCCTGGTAGACACTGTAGATGGAGGAGGGTTGAAGCTGATGGGCCTTACCAAAGGCCTTCAGGGCGGCTGTGAAACTCCGGCGGTTTAAGTAGGCATCGCCTAAACACTCCCAACACACCCAGTCCTCTGGATCTGCTCTCAGAGCTGCCTGCAGACTTTAAACATAAATGAAATGGTCAATGCTCATAATCAAATAATACAAATGATAAAGACTTTGTAAAATAATCATTGTCTGAGATTTGAAACTCTTACTCCTCTACAGCGTGTTGATTCTCTCCGATCTTTAGGTAGTACAGCCCCCGCCTCATCCAAGCCCATTTAGCTGAGCCTGGAGTGGCTTTCTCAATCACCGACTGAAGTATTGCTAAAGCAGTGTCCTATGGCATTTGGGAAGAAGGATTGGAGAATAAAAAAAAGGAGGATAGGGGAAAAGAGGGGGGAGGGTCAAGACTAAAGAGATGCACCTATAAGGAAACACCACAACAAAGTGCCAACGCCACATCAAGACAGTTTGAACACTGCAAGCTTTGCCGTTTGTGTCTGATCGCCAACAAGTCCACTCACCATGTCGTCCTGCTCCATACTGAGATCCACGGAGGCCGCTCCAGACTCAGCATCATCGTTGTCCATCTCAAAGGCCTTCTTATAGCATCCTCGTGAGCGGCCGTGATCATTTGCCACCTGGCGGTAGTAATGCCCGAGGTAGCGGAACACACAACCGAGGTGTGGGTCTAACTTCGCAGCCTGAAATGGACAAAGGAAACTTTCAAACTAAGATGCCATTCAGCACCACACTTGACAATAACAACCATGCTGTGACATTTCACAAGGGTGAAAGTTAAGTTAAGCCCTTTAACACTAATCTTTCATAGGCCGAACCATCAATATTTTAGAGATTACATTTGCTTTTTTAATGAATATATATGATGAAAAATACCCTGCCAAAAATGTAAAAATGTCAATAATAATTGTACTAACCTTGAGCAAATGTGTATGGACTTTGCGTCTGTCTTTTCGGGTCTCTTCTCCCATGTCCCAGTAGAGTCGCCCCAGCAAGAAATAATACTCTCCACAGTCTGGGCTCTGGCTCGCCGCCTTCAGGAAACTAAACAACAGAGGAGCAATCGAGAAAAGTTCACCTCGGAGAATTCACTTTTTTGGACCACGCAAATTGACTGTTTGGTTGTTGCTAGGTTTAAAAAGGGACCGTGTGCAGGACTTGGTGGCATCTATCTAGCAGTGTGGATGCAGATTGCAACCAACTAAACTAAACTGTGATGACCTTCAGGGAAGAGAAAAACGCGAAAAGGTCTCTCGCTAAAGCCAGTGTCTGGTTTGTCCGTCCTGGGCTACTGTAGAAACATGGCAGTGCAACACAGCAGACTCCGTGAAGAGGATCCACTCTATGTAGATATGAAGGGCTCATGCTAAGCTAAACACAGTGACTTTAGTTTCAGGTCACATAAACATAGATATGAATAATATATTCCATTTCTGCCGATAGATCCCCCATGATGCTACAAACTGGCCCTTTAAGATAATGCATGGCCACAGATTAAAATCTCTCTCACACACACACACACACACACACACACACACACACACACACACACACAGTTTTTACCTCTCCTCTGCCAGCTGCTGCTGGCCCTGAGCCGACTGTGCCAGTCCTCTCAGTACAAACCCCTGAGCCAGATTAGGGTTAGAGGCCACCAGCTCTGATGACATCTACAGAAGACACATTCGTTTAACACGTATCAATATATCTTGTGTCTAATACAAGAGATCCTTTCTTTGGTTCCTCATTGCAAAAGAGAGGACAACATTCTGTCTCAAGCTGTTATCACCAAGTGTTATAATAGATCGGACATCTTCACAGACAGAGTTCAGTAGGTGAAAGGTTTCCAACCTTAAGTGCTTCATCAACGTGTCCCTTGTTAAGGTATGCTCGTCCTTTAAGGGCGACTAGAACCGGGTCTTTTTCAGCTCCTGGGATCTAAACAAAGAAGAACAATAAACATTAATTTACTTTGATATCATGTAGTGCGACGGATGTATGTCCAAGGTTACAACTGCTAAATGTATTCATACTGAACCCAGAAAAAAAACCGAACTTTTTTTAACTGCTGAATTACTTCAAACCCAAGAACGAAAATTCTAAATACAACATGCTGAATGAGCAGAGTATTATGAATCACATTACCTGTAGGACTGTATATTGGCAAGAATCCAGCAATACTATGCTCATCATGATACAGGGGTTACAATTAAACGCAATCTATAGCAATACTGTAATATATTAAGATTTATTTTCATCAAATTTTAGGAAAACTGTCATTGTTTAAAACATGGGTTTTTTTTGAGAATCAATACAGAATCACAAAACATCCTTTTGCTTTACTCCATATTTTCAATATTGTTTTTCTGAGACTGTGACCTGTGAGAATGTCTCCAAAGCCTGGTCTGCAGCCGTGTCTCCCCCACTCCTGACTAAAGCCTCGAGCTTCATCCTGAGCAGTTTGACCCTCAGCTCCTTGTCTCCAGAAACACACACGGTCAGACCTAATAGAAACCAGACACACAGGGAAGTTCACCTTCTGCTTCGGGGGCTAAACATAGCTGCCCTTTGAAGATGGCGGAAAACATCTTTATTTCATTCACAAATATCGTTTTTGTAAACAAACGGTAGATGAAGTCTGTTAGGCCCTATTAACTTCCACTAGCATTACATCTGGATGGCGTAGTGATACAGCAGACTAAACATACCTTGGGAGCATGACAGAGCACAGTCTGAGTATCTCTGCATTTTAAACTGAGCTTCAGCCAGACTGCACCATCCTGTACTGGAGCTCATTCTCTTCAAACCTGATAAAACAGAAGAGACATATTGTTTGTAGTTAGCACGACAATTCTAAAATACAGATATGTAACAAAGTGCATGTCTCAGTATGAAATGTCCAGGTGAGAACAGAATCTGTTCTTGTGTTGATGCACAAACTAACCTTGCGTAAGGTCCTTAATGGCATCTTTAAACCTCCCTTCTTGCAGGGCTTTGGTGCCCAGACCCAAGTGACCTAATCCACTGTTAGGGGCCAGATCAAGGAGGCGGGAGAAACAGCTGACTGCGTCCTCATTCTGAACACCTTCAAACAAAACATATAGAGTACTGAGAGCGATACTGAGTGCAAAAGCCTAAGAATCCCCCCAACGCTTGAATATGAGTATTCTGTGATCATTCTGTGATTTTAGATTGAATGAGCAAGACAACAGTCTGTTACCTGTTTTGAGGTAGTGAGCACAAAGGACTTCAAGAGGATAGCTTTGGTTGGGGTAGAGAGACAGCATGGACTCACATGCCTCTATCATTTTGGGTTCATCTTTTGGCAGCTACAGTAAAGGAGGATTCATAATGAGCATCTGATTAAGGACATAACTGTACAGGGTTACGCATGAGGGGGCATATTCTAGTTGTCCTTTAAGTTCTGTGGTGGTGAGATAGACGTCAGATACGGTGCACTTACTTTAGAGAGACATTTGACATAATCAGCTGAGACCTTCTTGTGTTGCTCTCCTGGTACAGGGTCCATGAGAACCATGGCCTTCTCAAATGCTGTGATTAACTGATGAAGACAAACAGAACAGTTACCAAAAGACAAATGGGGTAGAAACATCTGCACTAAGAGCAGCATTAAGAAACATTTAAACTAGTGGACCGAAGGTGAGGGACTCTAATGTGTAGCGACGTGTTTCATACACAAAAGGAAACACACGTGTTGCTGAGTTTAAGTCCACATTTGGAGACATCTTACATGCTGTTGAGTTTCATTGTCCCGCTCTTCCTCATTGGGGCAGTCTGAGAGGAGTTGGGTCATCTGTTGCCACAGCTGCAGTAACTCTTTCTTGTCCACAGCCTCTTCCTCCTTCACCTGAATGAGCTGCAGCCAAACCTTTGCCAACTACGTGCAAACATACAAATTCATTTAAAATGTGTAAAAAGCAGTACATTTCCTTCCATTGAACAAATGTGCTGTTCAATTACATACCTTTAAATATTCTTTCTCAGATTGATAGATATCCGACAGCTTACTGATCATCTCGTAACATTTATTTTTGTCACAGCTGTTAATGGAGAACATAATGAGAATCAACAACATTGCAAATTAAATGTTAAACCAGTCACATGTTCTGAGTTAACTTGGGAGAAAGTAAATACATCACAACTTCCTGTGTAGTTTGAAGAAACATCCTGAAGAGGTGTTTCCATACGTTACCTTGCATACAGCTCAACAAGCTTCTGGTAGATGTTGGGTAGCTCAACTTGAAAATCCCACTGATCGGTCTTCTCATAAAGATTTGCCAAACCCTAAAGAAACGCAGTTCATAATTACTGTGGCCAAGGAGAGACGTAGTATAATATGCAACACCACAACAACACAGCAGTGACATGACAGCCTGGAAGTACCTGCAAGCATCAACCGCTACATCTCCCCAGCTTACCTGCCATGCCAGCAGTGTCTCGGGCTCCAGCTCCACAGCTTTTTTATAGGCGGTCTGAGCCTGATCTGGTTGCTCCAGTTCACTGGCTGCCAAGCCGATGAATACCCATGCATTATAATTGGTCTTCTCAAGTTTCAAAACAGCCTAAAAACACAAGGAAAAAGAGCAAAGTCAGCTATACAACAAACCAGTGACCATACTCCTTGGTAAGTGTGTGAATCAGAGATGCTTTACCTTGCAGTGTTTCAGAGCGTCTTTGAACTCTTTCTTTTTTATGGCCTCTCTGGCACTTTTCAGTGCTGCTTTCACTTCTTTATTAGACATCTGGCAGTTTTCTGGGTGAAACAAAGACACATGTAAAGTGGCATCATCACCCCCCCAAATAACATGTTTAAGGCATAACGACAGGACCAACTACCGAATAGCAGTGATGTACCTGACTGAAAGTTACCAGCTGACTTGAAATCAAACTGTGAAGTTAGCAGCTCGAGTTTAACTGTTAGCAGTGTTGGATAGCTACATATATGTAGCGCTAGGTGTGAACTTCTCAGAGCCTCTAGTCTAAACTACGTAACAGCCTCAGAATGAGACCTGGTTTCAAACCTTCATTGACACATAACAGGTCAACGTTTTTTATTAAGTTAGTTCGTAATTTACCCACGCAAGTTTTGCAAATGTGGTCAAATGTTGGGGGACACCCACTGTTTACGTCGAGAATTGGCTCTGCTCCTGTTGGGCGACACGGAAGTGAAAGGCAAGTGACTACATCCGCCCCTGGATTTTCAAAATAAAATTACCTGCACTTCTGTCCACTTGAGATATAAGCAAAAACACCAAAACGACAAAAACAAGTGAACTAAATGTGAATTTATTTGGGGAAAGAAAATAATTGAACAATGGAAATAGTTGAATATAATCAGGTCATGGTTATGTTACATTTAAGTTCCTATTCAAGTTTGTGCGAAATGATCAGACATGTGAAATATAAAAATAAAAATCCAGATTAAGTCGAAGTGTGAACCTACTACATTGTAAGTTATAGATTATGCAACAATAAAATAGTTTGAGTACAATTAAAATGAAGAGCGATAGAGTCATCCATCAATGTCTCTCACGTTGTCAAAGATGTGAGATGACCCATGTGTAATCAAAGGTTGAGTCCAGCTCATTAAAAAAGGACACCTTAAAGATAACCATCATTACAACAACATAAAACAATATCACAAAGAGTCTGAGAGCCAGCTGTCAATAGCTTTCTCATTGGCTAATGCATCTTTTTGCCAATCCACACACCACCTGAGGTTAGCAATGACTTGGCTGTAGTTTCTCCCCAAACTATGTTGCCAGGCACCAAATGCTTTTTTATTGTAGAGATGCACAGTAGTAGAGACTTCTGGATAGTCTACAATACTACGCAATAGCTTGTCCAGATGTGCCTGCACATCTAGGAATTTGAGAGCTACATTATGAAGTTCTTCTTTGTCCCGCGTCATGTCTGCAAATACAGAGAGTACAGAAAAATCAAAGGGTGCCAGTGTTTTAAGATTTATTTTTCTTCTTGAAAGCATAGGAGGATTGAGTGATTGAAATTTAGTTTCTGAAGTTAGGAACTCACCAAAAAGCTGTGGGGGGACACTCAGTCCATCTGCATAGGCAATATATTTCCACCGGCCACTTCTCAGCATGTACGTAGAGGCATTGACATTACAACCATGATATTCACTCAGAACCCAGTCTGGATGTTGCTTCTTGGAAAAAGTGCTGGCCTTGGATAGCAGAGGAAGGAGCGTGTGGCCACTGAGAACACCTACTGCTGGAATACCAGCAATATCTGCAAAAATCATCGAGTTAAATACTTAAATCTAAATCTACTTGTGCTTTTATTATGTTGCTTTTACAGACAGTTCAAATCCCTCCACATCTTGCCGACTATAACACTTTTATTCTACCTTTCAACAGGTATTTTAATGATTTCAAATCTTGAATAGACATTTTAATCCCATGTTTCTGTCTACTTCCTTACCCAGCACAGTGGGATAGAGATCAACCAAGGACACAAGCTCGTTGGCCTGCAGGCCGGACATCAGCCCAGGCCCCGTGACCAGCAGGGGAACATGGGAGCTGCCTTCAAACATTGACATCTTGTAGAACTGCCGGTGCTCCATGGCAAGCTCTCCGTGGTCAGCCGTGAAGATCACAACGGTGTTGTCAAGCAGGCCGGTCTCTCTCAGAGCTGAAATCACTTGGCCTGGTGAAGACAGAGTAACCACTGAGCTGCTGCTCAAAAGACTTCATTCAAACATTAAGTGGCGGTAGAGATGTAAGAACATGTTTATATCCATATATAAATATACTTACCATCTCCATTGTGCCTTTAAAAGTTAGTTACTACTTTTTTAGCCTTTATTTATTCAGGGAAGTTTCACTGAGAATAATTCAAGTAAAATAGCCAAAACAGGCTGCACAGAATCAACAGCAATACGGCTAAAGAAATTCAGTGCAGTTTGCACTGTAAATTTGATGTATTAGTATTACTGATACGCCTAAAATCTAGCTACCTGCAGTTGCCAGTTACACTACGCCCCAGTTTGATAGCCGGAGTGGTATGTTGGTTGTGCTGCAAACGCGGTCACAGAAAGTGTCTCTCTAACACTACTTTGTTTCCTCCAGTACATGTTTGGATCTGTGAAACTGAGCTAAAACCGGCTCCTTGCAGGTTTGGTGCTGCTTCATTAGCTAGCGACAGAGTTTGGTTTGAACTTGAGCCATCTTTGTCAAATTTGAAAAACATGGGTTAAACTTTAAGTTAGCTGTCAAACCTACTACCTCCTGCTGGGAGAGTCCGTCTCCTGATGAATTACTTCTGTCAACTAACCCAGCATGGCATCTGCTTCAGCACACATGGCATAATAGAAGGCCCTTATGCTTTTGACTTCCTCCTCAGTGAAAACACCACTGCAGTTTTTGGTGCAGGTGGAGTAGTAGTCGACAGGGTGCATGGCAGCAAAAGGCAGCCATTTAGGAACAGTGATGAGCTCAGTAGACACCTGTGAGTGTAAAATAAGAACATACGACTTTATAGTGATTCATATAAAAACATACAATGTGATTCTGCAATAATGGAGAGAAAACATTCAAGAAGCGGGGGAAAAAGCAGCATGCCTTCTTCAGCCAGTATGGTGAGGTGAGGAAGGTGGATCCTCCTGCGGTGGGCCCCACGGATGTTGTTGGATAGGGGTGAGGTAGATTGAGGCCAAGATAAAGTGAGAAGGGCTGGTGTGAGGATGCAGCTCTCTGGTGGATCCACTGTGTAGCCTTGTCTGTGTTTTCCCAGTCTTCTTCCATGATCCTCACTGTTGACATGTTCCCAACCAGTTGCGTAACAGGCCGGACCTCTTGGCGCAGGAGAAACTGAACATCTCGTGTCCAGGCCTCGACTCGATTACTGCACAAGTTGCACAAACAATTGATTTACAACTAAAAAAAATAGGAAGTGGAAAGAAACAGGAGAGGACAAGGACCCAAATAGATGATTCACACTGTTCTGACAAATAGCTGCTCACAGACACAGTATCTTATCGTTTATTACTCATACAGTTAGTCACCAAACACTTCTTTTGAGTGTATGTGTTATTGTTAATCTTAGTTTGGTGAATAGAGATGAGACAAGGTTGGTGAAGCTGTTTTTTTATCTGCGATACAGTGACAGTGGCTGCCTACCTAACGGAGTGACTCCCTGAGGTGTAGTCCAGCTTGCCCATTGACTTGGTAAGATATCCATTTGCCTCCAGCACACCCATCCATGTTGTTGCTTTAGCATCAAGGCACTTGTAGTTGTTCCACGACTGAGTAAGGTGAACAAACTGACCACTCCACATTGCTGTGAAACAAATATTAAACAGCTGAAATACATTTATTATTCAACCTTTAATAATTACCACAATATCTGCTCCCCAGTGCCTTTCGTTTACCTGCTCTTGAGGGGCAGCAGATGGGCGAGTTGGTGTACGCATTGAGGAATGTGGTACCAAGCTCCCTGAGGTAGTTTACATATGGAAGCTGCACAACTTTGCTGCTAGGATCAAAAGTCAATCGCCCATCCTGCAGAAAGAGGAAAACTAACACTTAGACCCAAAGACACAGAGGTACACAGTCAAACAAGGACCACATTTTAAAAGATAAACATCTCTGATGGCGTTAAATCTTCTCGAGCTATAGGTCTGTCATTGCACGGTGCTTAAGACTAAAACAAAGACAAGATACTATTACTGAGGCAGTGACTGCAAAGCACTGTAACTTCATTCAGACTCACAAATGCATCGCTCATCACCATCACGATGTTGGGTCTGGTTCCATTTTGGCACAGACTTTGACTATAAAGTTGACAAAGGAATATCAAAGCAAACATTTGTATTTTCATATCAGCGTTTCACTTCCCTTCCGATTTGGTGATTAGCTGTCGTAAAAGAAGAGATTTCTCTGCACCGGGTGAGACTTCCCCACAGTGTTGGTCTGTAAGTGATGGTAACTCTCGAGCAGTATGCACTTGATAAACATCCTGGTTACGCTTTCAAACTAAGAGTTTTCTAGTTTAATTTGAGATGATGATTTACATGTAATGATGAACTGGGAACTCTAGATGGCAGCACTAATCTTTTCATAACACATCTATGCTGCACAATTTAGTTGAGTTGTCTATTATGTCATGACCACAACTTCAACTACAGCTACTACTGGCGCATTGTTTATCACAAAGATGTATATGTGTTTGTAAAATACTAAATATCTTGTTATAATACTTGCTAATAAATTATGAAAATCTGATTGAAACTAATATGACTGCGCGTGATGCACTTGTTGAATTATAGGAGGTAGAACGGAATATGATTTGGTTTTTAATTGTTTTCATTAAGGGTTTTAATCAATCGCCATCCAATTTGAATCGTTGATGCTTTATGAGGATCTTGCAAACACGGACTTCCACAGCTATTATACACCCACCTGTAAATCAATGCTCACTTTGGGCAAATTGTATTGTTAAATTGATGTGGCGCCTCGTAAATGATCAAAATAAATTGGAATTGAAATGGTCGTTTTTTGTAGTCCTAATGTGTTTGTTGAAAGCAATGCGCGATGTGTTACCGTGCTGTTCAACAGATGATGCTGCAGCTCGTTTCAGACGCCTTGGTGGCCACCAGATGGCGTGTTGAGCCTCACAGTTGTTTTTCCTGTAAACTGTGAGTTCAACACAATGAGAAATCCAAACCCCCCCTCATATGTGCATGGCCCATTTTAATCTTAACACAAAAACAAGATATAGATGAATACATCGGAAGCTTTCCTAGAAGTCTGCTCGTCCTCAAATGGCAGGAATACACAGTATTCCTGCCATTCTACATGGTCTATGCTGCAGGAGTCGTGCACATTTCAGCAGTTGTTTGATGTTGATTTCACATGGATCTAGAGGCTGTAGTGTGCCTGGATATATGTGAGATGAGGCCATATGTGTGGATTATATCACAGATGAATGTGTAGACACATATATGCCTGGACATAAGGCTGGAAGCTGTATGCCTATACGTATCCAGAGGTCATGCACCGTGTTTGAATGGTTATCGTATAACCATATATTATGAAGACTATAATCGTGTATTTTTTTTGTTTCTAGTGCAGTCAGTTAAACATACTTTCCTTAAATCAATATCTGCATGAAAAACCTGGAAATCACTAAAAATGAGACTTTCCAGGTAGATGTAAACGTTCATTTGCAATAGAAGAAATGAGTCGTGAAGTCTCACCTCTAACACTATTGTGGTGATTCTTTCTTCAGTGCAGTCTTTCAGCTGTTTGACCAAACTTGTCATCTGGCTCAGTGCCACACTTCTCTGCCTTGTTCCAGAAGGCGGAAGGAGGGGGCAGCGGAGCCCTGCGCATGCGCTCAAGGTTGTTTTTCACACAGCCCGTCGCTTAAAGTGAGCTGAGCTACGGGGGTTTCCTTGTCTTTGACTGGAGACCGACGAGGAGAGAGGCGGACGGTAACAGCATCCTTTGCTGTTATTCAGCCATCACACATCTCAATGAACTGCTCGCACAGAAGCCACTGATCGTGCCTGCTGCTTTTTGCAGGGCAGCGATACTGATCAGTGTCTAAAGACTGCATCCCCTTTTTTTTCATATGAAATTATTTTTTCATAGACTTTTTTTTATTTCCAGGTCTCTGTATCTCTTTCCACCATGGTGCTAGGAAAGGCAAAGAGCTTCACAGTGAGCTACGACTGTCTCAATGACAGCAATGTTCCCGTCTTCTCCAGCGGGGACTGCGTCTCAGGGAGGGTGATCATCGAAGTCACCGGAGAAATCCGCGTGAAATCCCTCAAAATCCACGCGAAAGGATTTGCGAAAGTTCGTTGGACTGAATCTAGAAATGCTGGATCCAACACTGCCTACACGCAAAACTACACAGAAGAAGTGGAATATCTCAATCACAAAGATATTTTGATTGGGCACGAGAGAGGTAAGAGAGTGTGTTTTTGTATTCTGAAGTTTTAGAGGAACTGACTGTAAGATGCTCTTTGTGCTGGTTGAGGATCAGGTTATCTGGAGGATGCTGTAGCCCTGAACGTCAGAAACGGTGTTAATAACGTTATAATATACACCGTTTGAGTTGATTATCTTGCGCAGTGTAGTCTTTTAATTGATGGTGTTGGTACAATGGACATACGTGACATCGTCTCCATAGAGCTCCATCTTTACTCGTTTGTGTCAAGGTGTCAATGAATGACAGCAGCTCGGGCATCTGTATTTTTCACAGTATTTCGAGTGTAAAGCACATTTTCGAGACACAGAGCCGTAGAGTAATGCTTTGCAGTGATGCACTTGCAGCTTTGTGGGACATTTTCAACGCAGAAACGCATCATATATGGCGTTTCTTTGTAGCTTTTCTTAAGTTTCCACCCATTGTTCAAAGCGGTTCAATCCTGTTCAGAAAACTGGACCAGGGGGAGGGCGGAGCAAAGCGCACGACCCTCCCACACGCGTGAGTTTATTGGCTGAGGTGCTCATGTGTGGCCAATGACATCACCTTTCTTGCAGAGAGTGACAGAAGACTCTGCAACTTTTTAATTAAGAAAACACCTGCAGAATAGAATAAATCGACAGCAGTACCTGTAGTTTGAATCTAAATATATATATTTTTTTTAAAACTGCAGTAGAGCTGCAAAGCTGATGGTTTTTCGTTCTTCTTCGATTGTAAATTACGTTTCCTCTGCACACATATTTGTGTTTTGCTGGAATATGACGATGCATTGCTCTATTGTCAGCAGCGTTTGTGCTTCGGACATATTTGCGTAACTTTATCCGCAGAATGGTGGATGTGTTTGACAGTAGAAAGCACCCATTGTGAGCGCCTCTGTATGTATATGTGTGCCTTGTTTTAATGGTTTGGGTTCAGCTTGGTGTTTTTGTCCATCTGCAGCATCTTTGCTCACCATTTAATGGCGATCTTGTTTCTGGTGAACTCTGCAGCAGCCGTCTGAAGTGTAGCAGGTGAACTGACTAGCTGTCATGACGCCATACTGTCAGGCATTTTGCATGTTAAGGTCAAATTGTTACGTCAGCCTACAACAAATAATGCATTTTCACAAGAGCTGAGGTTTAAATTGAGATGTATTGTTGCAGATACAACGATACGCGACGTCCTTCACCAATAATGATACTTGAACCAAAGCTTAATTTCGCCACAAGCTCTTTTATAAAACATTTAATGTGACGCTGAGGTGGATAAACCGGTCGAAAGGCGCTGCAGTCGGTGTAGGGAACAGTCTCGTTGGTGAATCTGCGGTGCCGCACAGTGAATGCGTAATGAGTGCAGAGCGGCTGTGTGAAGCTGCTCGCACCGGTTTAGGCCGGTCTCCTCCTGCTGGAGTCTGCCGTTTGACTGACAGCTCCGTACTTGTTTACCACACTACTGCTGCTGCTATAGTGGGGGTGGGGGGGAGGAGGGAGTGCTGAGCTGGCAGACGCACACCCGGCCTCTCGACCCAGCTCTTCATAAAACACTCTTGATGTTTTAAATGACAAAAAAATAATTTACAACATTTTATGAGCATTTGGACGATGCGAAAAGGTCCTCTCCTCCCTTTAGGAAAAAAATATGCTTTTTTGTTTTTTTTAGAGATGAATGATGGAAAATAACTTGGTCCTTGTTGGCGAGATAGATTTATCTATCGATTAGGATTTCATTGTTGCCCCATAGAGCCCAGTTCCCCCCATAATAGCCTATGTATCTCCATCATGCCACAATGGGATCTCTGGGATGTAGGCCGTTGTTCAAACAAAAGCACCATCTTGCACGCTCAGTTTCTCGTACCTTAAGCAATCAACTTCGTTGGTGTGCTCTTAATATTCGTCTGCTGCTCATCTCTCAATACATCATTTTTTTCACGGACAGATATGATAGTAAAATCCCCTTATTCTCTTTTGTCTCCCCCACCCTGTGTTTTTGGTATGACTTTCAGATGCCTTCGTAGAGCATTTTACCCAGGTATGGTATACATGTGTTTGGAATATTGTCCTCCTTGTCTTTCAGACGATGACAACTCTGAGGAAGGACTCACCACTATCCATTCAGGAAGACATGAGTATGCATTCAGCCTCGAGCTTCCACAGACGTAAGTGTTTTAATACTACACCTGTGTCAGAGATTAAATGGCAATATCATCATTATTCAGCTGTAGCCTAGATGCGATTTTGACAGTTAAATAACCCCTTTCTATTCCCTATTTCCTCCTGTCTTCTTTCCTGCAGACCTCTGGCTACCTCTTTCGAAGGGAAGCATGGCAGTGTGCGCTATTGGGTAAAGGCAGAACTCCACAGGCCATGGCTCCTGCCCATGAAGACCAAGAAGGAATTCACAGTCTTTGAGCACATTGACATCAACACTCCATTATTGCTGGTAAGTTCTTTTGAAGCAGTCCGAAGCCCCCTTTTTAATATGTCATAATATTTTAATTGGGGGAGTTTTGACTGATTACCCAACAGATATATCCGGAACAGAGTTTATGCATTATTATTCACCCTGTTTTTCAATCCAGGTGGGCAACATTTAGGAGAAATCTCCAGATATTTTCTAATGCATCTGTTCTTTTTTTCTTCAGTCACCACAGGCAGGCACGAAAGACAAGACGCTTTGCTGTTGGTTCTGCACCTCAGGTCCTATTTCCCTAAGTGCCAAAATAGAAAGGAAGGGATACACCCCAGGTGAGGATAAGTAAATGATTCATCACGCAACTGATAACACTGTTAGTCGTGCAGATGAGTTGATGGAAGTATTACACTGTCTAGATCATTGCATTTATTAGTAATGACACACAAGATACCAAGATGACTACCATTGATAGAAATGTAGAAAGACGTCAATTGACCTCCCCACTACCCTCTCTGACTCTGTAGGCGAGTCGATCCAGATCTTTGCCGAGATTGAGAACTGCTCATCCCGCATGGTGGTGCCAAAGGCAGCAATCTACCAGACCCAAACCTTCTATGCCAAAGGGAAGATGAAGGAGGTCAAGCAGCTGGTGGCCAACCTGCGGGGAGAGTCTCTGTCCTCGGGCAAAACGGAGACCTGGAGCGGCAAGATGCTGAAGATCCCACCTGTCTCACCCTCCATCCTGGACTGCAACATTATCAGAGTGGAGTACTCCCTTATGGTGAGTACAGTGTTACTGTATTGGAGCTACTCTCACACCCCATTCAGCATAACCCCCTTTTCTATCTGTTTGCCTTTGCCTTCATCCTTTTGCATGAATAAAAAGGTGTTTCTGTCCTCAGTACAGTCTCCTCTTGACCTTATTATCACCATTACTCAGCACCCTTGTCAGTACAGAATCAATAATTCCCAGGCTGACTCAGCCACCATTGCCAAATCTGGGCCTTGGATGGCACCAGGTGTTATCTCCACATGCTGCTAAGAGCATTAGCCCAGGATATGTTTCGTAACACCTGCCTTGCGGGTGCTTATAACCTCTTTACCTCGGGAACAGACAGCCACCAGACGCGGGCTCTACCTGCATAAGCAACCGACCTCAAGTCATTGACCCACATATTGTTGAACAACTGCACAACCCATTTAGCCCAGACTAGCATGTGTTTTTTTATCTTATAGAGAGGATTAAAAGGCTGTTTCATTTCATGTTGAATGCTCAGCTCATTGCAGCACTTTTATTATACCTCAGAATGCTTTGCATATTCTAACCTGCTGTGGTGATCGCTCAGGTTTATGTGGACATACCCGGGGCAATAAACCTGTCCCTGAACCTGCCCCTGGTCATCGGGACAATCCCTCTCCACCCCTTCGGCTCCCGTACCTCCAGTGTCAGCAGCCAGTGCAGCATGAGCTGGCTGGGCATGGGTCTGCCTGAGAGGCCTGAAGGTAGGCTGGATCTCCCGCCCATGAATCAGATGTATAACTTAACTCCGAGTGTACTTATCGAGGATGCTAATATGTGGCTCGCTGTTCCTCTGCAGCTCCTCCAAGCTACGCAGAGATTGTGACAGAAGCGCAGAGGCAGAGCAGTCTGGATGTCCCAGCAGCCCGCGAGGAGCTGGACGGACCTCTCTTCGCCTACATTCACGAGTTCCGCTTCCAGCCTCCTCCACTGTACTCTGAGGTAAGCACCAAATAACATATAGCGCAAAGTGGTTGTTCATCAGACCAAATTAAAGGCGCTCTGTGTTTCAATAAATAAACCCTCTTTTTCTCGTCTCCTCTCCAGATCGATCCTAATCCAGATCATGCAAGACGTACCGAGGAGCACAGGCTCGACGCCTGTCCATCACGCTGAAGGGTTTTCCTCAAAGTCCCCCGACCGACTTGGGGATCTCTGAAGAAGCCTGCTTGCAAGGCTCAGCTTTGTTTATTTTTCTCCAACAACAAAGTTCACACAACGCTGTTGACATCAAGAGAAATACAAAGTATCCAACCAACCAACAAAGACTTGGACAAATACCTACAGTTGCGTTGGGTTGGACAAATCTGTTCCTGCCTTCCCTCAGCGAGAGAAACAGGAGCCACTAGTTTGGGGCATCGCTTCCTTCCTGTGTCAGCCTGCTGAGGGTGGGAGGCATACAGATGAACACATATTCAGTCTGTATGAATAACCCCACTGGTAGCGAGAGCCCTGGTGATAGTCTTGACAATGAAGAATCAGCAAGGCTCAGCCTGCCAGCTTCTCTTTAACTCTTGATTCTTCTGTACTCGTGGCACATACGGACATGGCTCCTCACACAAAAGAGGACTGATCATGTCCCGGCTTCAGCCGAATCACCGAAAGAAAACTCGAGATAAATAATGTTCGAACCACCACAGTCTGTATGAATGAGAGCATTCAGCAGTCAACAACAGAGCAAAGACTAGGTCCTCCTGCCTCATTTCGGATTTTTGTTTTGCACACTTTATTCTTTACTTGATTTGTGTTGCTCCGTTTCATGAGAATTGAGAAAAAAAAAAAAATAGGATGCGCCAGACTACGAATATGAGACTACAAGCTTAACTTTCCAGACTTTCATCTGCATAACTTTGAGCAACGCTGAGAACAGGATTTGATTTTGGGGGGAAAAAAAGATTGACAAGGACAAGAACACTGCACTGAATTTGTTTCAGATTTTTCTTTTTCTCCTCATGACATTTCTTCAGTGACTTTAAACAACTAGACTTGACTTTTGCAGCACACTATCTTCATCTTAAAGCTCCTTAAGATGTTGCCTCCTCAGCTTTGATCCAAGTGTGGCTTTCCTCTTTCAGTTTAGTTATTTTCTTTAGTTATTCTGTTTTTTGTATTTAGCTCCAATCATAGAATAGCTTTTAGCATTTCTTGTGTTGAGGTTGCGCTGGATTCGGACTAGGAGGGTTGCAGACCTGCATTTGCCACTCAAATTGTAGCTACGGAGAAGAGTGTGAGCCTGTGTGTTAGTGTGTGTGTGTGTGTGTGTGAAACAGAGAGGGTGGTACATTGTGGAGGGACTCGCCTCACCCTACTTACCTGCAGCCCCTCTACTCCCAATCTCAGGGCAAGCCAGGCTTGCATAACTGCCCAAAAAGCACTGTCTCAGGTGGTCGTCTCACTTGCCAAACTGTTGGGGGGAAAAAAAGAGAAAAAATGCTTTTTTGTTTTAAATTGCACTGTTAAAAAAGAATGACGTTTTTGTTTGTTTTAAACTACCAAAACAAGAGAATAGACCTGCGGAGAAACAAGGCAGCTTTCTGAGATTAATCACATTCCCTTTTTGTCCTGCTGCACTTGCCCAGTTCATCCAACCAACAGTTAGATTTCACCAGACCAGTGACGCCAGAACGCTAGCTATAAAAAAAAAAATATGGAAAAAGAGGAGTGCTCCTGCATTGAAGGAGCAAACCCAGCACAAATGAAAAGCTGGAGACGTTGCTAAACCTCTGTTCAGACTGCTCAGAACAAGTAGTGGTAGGTTGACATGAGTAATACATTGGTTTTCTAACTCATGCAACACAAAAGACCAGCTGTAACAGAGGTTTGACATCGTCAAGACAATAAAAGAAGAGCAGCACTTTTTTGATAAGAAAATCATTTTAGAAAAAAGCGTTCAATGGAGAAGGTCTGGAGAAAAAAACATTTGGTACTAACCATGTTGTAGATGATTTTTAAGCTAAGCAGTGTTGTGTAGGACGTTGATGCATCATCAAATTCTTTTTTTTTTATAGTGATTAGTGACTTTTAAAAAAAAGTTTACATTTTTAAACGTAGCTGACACAAGTTTGTATATGTTGTGTGTGTGTGTGTGTGTGCACGCTCTTATCGGGATCCAGCTGGCGACTAAATATACTGCTTCTGACAGAAATGGACAAACTGCAGATTATTAAAGTGATCTTATCTTAGTGGCCTTGACACAGAAAAGACCTGACCATCAGTCTTCATCTTTCAGTGTCTATGTTAACTCTTGTTCTCCTTTTTATTGTGTTTGTACACATATGTATGTTTTAGACCTTTCCATGTTATTCAAAAGGACAAAAAGGGAAGAGGAAAAATAAAGTCCTTTTTTTAGAAGCAAGTTTTTAAGAAAATGTCATCCTGGACAGGCGTCTCCATTGTGCTATTGTTCTGAAGCTGATGAGGGTTGAATATTTCTTTTTTTCCATGTATTTCTGGGCATTAATATATAGTTTGCTTCCTAGCTAACCTCCTTGACCAGTCTGATCCCCCTCAGGCTTGGGGAGGGGGGCAGCTGTTGATCAGCACCCCCCCCCCCCCCTGTCTGACTTACATTTAGGTAACATGGGATAGCAGACATACGGCTTCTTCCACTATCCCGACATATTTGTTTGCAGTTCTTTCTTTGGATTTTATCTTAGGGAAATTGAATCAAGCTACAAGATAATGAATAAGCTTACATATTTGTTTCAGGTTGGTCAATTCCATAGTCCATTTGCTTGGACCGCAGAGTAGTCCAGTGTCAAAGCTAAGCTAAACTCCTGACGTCATAAAGGCAGGAGCTGAAATGTTCACAGATAAAGAACCTGGGAAATGGGATCTGAAACATTTTTGAAACAAAGTGCAATATCACTCACTGAATTTTCTTCATTCTCCATTTGTATGTTTGTTTTTAACCTTTTTTTTCTTTTTTGTCTGTCAATCGTCACATTGTATAGATATTCTATGAATATACTATGTTCTGAATGGTTTAACCTTATGTCTAGTTCTTCCTTTTGATTTGAATAAATGTTTTGTTCAAAATTACAATGAACTGTGATGTGAATTTCTGAAAACAGAATTATGCACCCTATACAGTACACACTTAAACGTATTGACATTAGTGAAGATAAAGTTTCCTCTGTGATTTGTCTGATCACCGGTCTTTGACAGAACACAACAACATATCCCTTTAACTGAAAAGCAGCATTTAAATGAAGCTGCAAATGATTGATCATTGCGTTACCCCAAATATATTTCATTTGGGTCATGACAGTTTCAGATTAGAAGCAAACAGGTTGCCAGATCTGCTGGACCCAGATTATCCCGTGAAAATGAGTCCACTCTGTTTGTACATGTCCACATGGTCTTTATTGACTTACGTTTGCAGGGGTTTACTGTGGGGATCCCTCAGGTCAGATAAAGAGGGACAAAGCCTGTAAGAAAAGCTGCACTTCCCTCTGTGCTTGAGTACCACCTACGGTCTGAGTGATTCAGATAAGTGCCAACTAATTACCTCAGTGTTCTTACCTTTATATGACAGGCTCATTTTAGTTTTAGTGATGGAGAAAAATAATAAAGGCCACGTCCCTCAAATGTGTCTTGTATACGAAAAGAGCTTTTTTTTTTTTTTTATTGCAGCGCATATCTTATAATGCCGACAAGCCAGAGTTAACTGTTGACATTGTATTAAACAAACACATTTGAGATCAATCAGATGTTTATTATGACCTAGTGTGTGATAATAATAATTATAATAAAGTTGAACTGTAATTTAGCTGTCGCACTCTTTGAAGAGAAATATGGATGAGTCACACAGCACCCCTCTCTCGGAAACTCTCAATGAAACCTGATAGAAGTCGAAGGCTACAGGCCAAGTGAGCCACAGTCACCCGTCCACATATAACAAAACACATGATTTATTGATCACTGCTGAAAGATGCATGCACAAGAAAGGACACGCTGGTCTGCTGCAGAGTGATGAGGGAGGAGGTATCAGCATGAGACTTAAATGTACTCACCATTTTCTATATTAGTTTCTAATCTCCAATTCAGTGTTCGTTCAAGCATCATAATCATAAGACTTTTATTGAGTCGTATTTGTTTTGCCTTTCTAAAAGGCAAGTAGTTCTTTTACTGTCACTGTGGAGGTTGCACTGAGCATTTTGACACATATTACCAATCCTGGAGGGGTTTTGAAATTGTTGTTGCTTGATTTGTTTCAAGCTGAAGTAAATATTGAACATGGTCTATCTTTAAGATAGATCATGGTTTTATTTCTGCTTTTTGGTGTTTTAATGAATGTTCTTAATTGTTTTTAAATCTCCTTTTCGTCTGCCTTATGTTTTGATGCGTTTAATGGTTTTATGTGAGGCACTTTGAATTACCTTGTTGTTGAAATGTGCGATACAAATAAACTTGCCTTGCCTTTGCACAGGTGTCATTCTGGGACTTTGGGCCTACACATGACCTATTCATAGCAGTCTGTTTCGTGAGCAGTCAATCAATGTTACTCGTAGTGTATCGACTTGTGTACTACGTCTACGCCATTTTAACGAATTGATTTCGTCGGAAAAGACGGGTGTGAATGAATACATTGTGCTGCGCTGATTCCTCGTAGGTCAAACTGGAACAAAATGATCTCTGAAAAAGCATGAATGTCATTGCTATTGCATAAGTGGATTTCATATAAATGTCCTCTGTAACACATGATCCTGCACTAACTGCATCATGAAGAAAGGAATAAAGCTTCTAAACATTTACCCAAAACTGACATGTTAAATACAAAGTGACAGCTCATCAACTTTATTGGGGATCTTTGCAAATTATCAATTTGAGCCAGCATCAGTGATGACTCAGCAGCCCTATCAGCTTTGACCAAGCACTTTAGTGTGCCTTTGTCCCCCTCCTGTCCTCCCCTCAGTCCCCCCCGGCTCCCTTTGGCTTTTGTGGGCCCGGGCCTTTGTGGGTGTCTGACCCTTGCTGAAAAAGAAGGTGGGGATTATTGAGGGAGGGCATAGATTGGTGCAGCGTGCATATATGTGTGTGTGTGTGTGTGTTGACTAGCAAGTGCTGACGCTACACAGGCCTCAGCTGTTTCCTCTCACTAGCTAATCCCACTACCCAGAAGCCCCTGTGATCCAGAGGTTCTCAGCAGCTTGCTGTGACCAGGCACGTTCAGCATAGATGATTGGGGGGGTTGGACCGAGGCCCCCGTACACCTGCTTGCCAGTGCCACATCATCACAGTGACATAATAGAAATACTCACACACACACATGTCTGCCCTGAGGCATGGAGCGCAGTATCGATGCAAGCCCACACATTCCTCGAAACAATGGAACAACCAATAGTCCTACAGCTCTGAAAATGTAATGCAGGTACGGATCTAGAGGGATATGACTTAATAAATGTATCTCATGTCATGTATTTTAATCTATCACTGCTGTTGTATTAAGCCAAATAAGATCAAACTAAAAACACTATCAGATATTGTATGTCCCATAAAACATTTCTTGAAAATAATACATGAGTGATTTAGTTGCTTTGTACACACATCCAGGTCACACAGCCTGACCTTTGCAGCTAATAACTTAAATAATTGACAGAACTGCTACTGTTGATTTATAATTAACACACATGCTTCTCTGTAAATTTCACTGCTTCACTGTCAAACATCAATTGTTCCTTACATATTCACCCAATGAAGCTACAAGAAAAGTTCAACAGGGAAGGCCACTACTTTTCATTATGCACACACATCATATTTCTCTAAGAATCTGATCAATTTATTCACCTTTCTTTCTGTGCTTTCTCCTGAACCAGTTGTTATACATCCAATAATTCTTTAATGGTTAGTTCCATGTAACCACACAGTACAATTCTTCTCTTTCCATGGACAAACCCATTTAACCAATCTGTTATTTTCCTTCTTTTCCAGAAGCCAGTCTCAAGCCAAACTATAACGTCCCTGCCATATAACACTCAATAAGCTATCCTCATTGTCTCATCATAGCCTTGCTATGGTCCTCCTTCCCGGCGCCCCCACCAGCATCCTCGACATCGACTGGCTGAGCCTCGAAGGCCATAGCTTGTCTTCAAGTTCATCATATCACCCACGCTAACTCATCAGCAACATTGCTCACTTATTAAAGGAGCAATAAGCACATAGTGGAGTTCTGTCACTCTTCCGCTCTGTGACTGTTGCAATGCCAGCTTCTCTTGCGTTATTGACACAGCCGGGCCGGCTGCACGTGGTTTTAGTGCATGTTGGTGCATGTGAGCTGTCCCACTGGTTAGCTCACTGCTGCTCTCATACCGCAGTTACAGCTGATAACGCCGTCCCGACTGACAGCGTTCTTTCGCAGGCCCATAGCGCCCACCGACGTTTCCAGTACTTTGTTACTGTTAGCGCCGTTAGATGTGAGCCGACGTCTCATCTGTCGCCATTTTTGGCAGAGAAATGTTCCCAATCTATCCTGCACCTTGAATTTTATACAGACAAAGTTTGCTATTTCAGTAGATGAATGTGTAAACAGCCTTATAGTCTTCGCGCAGTAAAGATCAGACATACGACTGCAGTAACAATAAGAGAAATTAGTGGACGGAATCACAGAATGGGGAATGATACAGAATCACTTTTAAAAGATCTGCATTTGCAGTGTAGGCAAGTACATCAAAGAACAGCAGACACGGAACCTTTTTATCAGGCGTTTCTAATATAAAATAATACAGACTCACACACACACTCACACACACACGCACGCACACGCACAGCAACAGCCAGCTTGCCATCTGTCCCGAGTACAGACTCGCTCTGTTTTTCTCTATAGGCACAAAGAAAGGAACAGAGATGGAGCTACCGATAGTCTGAGTGGAGAGGCGGAGGGGGGAGAGCAATAGGGCTTTTTTTTGTCTTCAAGGGCTCTTTTTCAGCAGCTGGTTCATACCAGTTTGAAGCACTTCTGTACGAGGAAGCAGAGAACAGAGGCTGCTGCTTTTTCGTCACTGAAAGCTGAACTTGTTTTCTGATCTTGCCAGGAACAAGTTGTTTACCTTCACTTAATGCACCACATGGACAGCTGAAACCAGAGACAACCTTACCATGACACAAAGCAAGAGCTTTCACTTTGTTTGTTGACCCTGCTGTAATTTGACTTTAGAGAACATTAAGAAGAACCAGGGACCTTTTGTCCCTGGATCCTCTCTCGCTGACACATGTCAAAATGTAATTTCATTGCAAAAAACATTTGAAATGAATATTGATGCAATCCATGCATGTCAACAGCAGCTGCTGCACATTAACAGTATCTGTCAGTTGTCAGTCTTTAGACTGCTTTGGTGGAGTCAGTGCAAGATGAAAATCACATCATCACAGGTTGCACGTTGAGCGCAAAGGCTCCGCAAGTGGTCGCGTTGCTTGGTCGTTTGCTGCGCACATGCTCTGAGCTTTTCAGACATGACTGTCACAAATAGTTCACTAATGAAAGTTATTATTATTAACATGTCTGAGGAACGAAGTAGGCCAATTCGTTTTTAGATGTTTAGATGGACATTCGAACTTTGTTTCTTTAGTATGCATTTAATTCCGTCTCGGTTTATGACGTTTTACACTCGCTGTCTTGCTTCTTGCTTCTTCACAACACATTGTTTGTAAGCCCTCTGGCATTTTGAAGAATACTACAACGAACAGCAAACTGAGCTTAAACGCCTTGTGCCCGTTCAAAGCTTCTGCGCCATTGGTGGAGGCCTGCACTACAGTGCCACGTGGAAGTATAAACAAAGCTTTAGTTCGTCCCTCCATGAGAGACAGACGTCAGATTCCTCTGCTAATCTCAGCCTGAAGTCTCCAGAGTCACCTCACCTCACTAATGTTTTCGAGCAAAAATACTATTGTTGTTCTTTAAAGAAAGCGGGACAGTGTGCAGTGGCTAACGGTTGCAATAGCACAACAGCCTTGATAAGTGGACGGAGCATGATTTATGATTTATGATGACGGAGCTAATTGAAAAGCCTTTTAAATATCCTCAGTGGAGCTGCATGGGCTGTTGTGGCCCTCCACATTTAGCACGGGAACCTGATAGCCAGAGTGACACTGCTATGTTCCCAAGCCAGGACTCCCATCCCTGCCATACCAAAGTCCCAGGATGGTCAGCATTCCACCTCCAACCATCCTGCACACACACACAAACGCTGCACTCCACTGCCATGTTTGCAGCTCTTACACAGCACCACAAGTTCAAGACCTTGCTGCTACCACGGTTGGGAGGAGTCCTGTATAGTTTGCACCTCTTTTTTTCAAAAATAGACGTAGTTAAAGGAAGGGGTCGGGTTCAAAGGACTGAAGATGATATTAGATGTCATTTTAAGTACAAAACTGGGCCATCTTAATGTCTAAATGCATTAAATCTGTCCGTATAAATCACAGAGGCATGAAAAAACAAGCTCAGTGCACAGTGGAGAACGACGTCAATTGAATTTCTGTTATTCAGGCTGCAGAGGGATTATGAAGCCTATACTGTTGCGTAGGTTGTGAGCTATTGCTTTTACCGTACCAGCCAGCAGAGGTAAACAGAACCCTTTTTAAGGCTTGATTACAATACTTTCAAATCTTGTCAGAGCCAGGCCACAAGGAAAAAGTCGAGTTCAGCTTTGGCACATTTCATATGGACACGTGCCCCTCTTGGTCTCTCTCTCTGTTTTTTCCAGCATTTGTCATCTGCTGTATTTTGTGCATTCACATCGTTTTCTTTCACCCCTGAAGTTCCCATCTTAAGTCTTAACTCGTCACCAGTTGTGTTAGAAACAGCTGTTCGATGGCTATGGTCAACACTACATGAGCAAGCATTTCTTATCCTAACCATGAAAGAACGGCAGATGGCTCTGCGTGACATTTGGACCTAAGGAGAAAAACAGACAGCCTGACACGAGCAACACACTTCTCTGCTCAAAATGTACCACACAACATAAAGTGAAGCTGTGCAACTCATATTCTGCATTTCCTCACCGTGGTGAGCAATGGTGAGTGCTGTGGTGAGCAATGGTGAGTGCTGTGCTCTATTCTGAGAGCTTGAGGGGAGGAATGTGAGATTCTTTCACCATAGACACTCTCTCTCTCTCTCTCTCTCTCTCTCTCTCTCTCTCTGTTATGTCATAGAGGATTCGGCTCCAGAACACAGAGTGGGTGAAATTCTGTTATAGCCCTAAATAAAGATTATGAAATGCCACCATATAAACGGCAAAGCACTTGATACCGTGTTATGTGGTGAATTGATTATATGTCTACATAAATTGCTGTTTTAAAGTATCAAACTCACTTATTCATCAAAGAACATTCTATCTGTAAAACAGATGCATAGTGGTCACCGAAATGATGTTAACACTTCTTGGAAAATGAGATTCCAGGTGACTTTGTCACTTTAAAGTCCCTTTTCATGATTGTTATCAAGTGCTATATATATAGCATATAAATGATATGATACTGGTACTTGCAAGCCACCAGGTCAAGCATGATTGTACAAGGTGAAATCTCATTTGCTTTTTATGTAACTCCCTCCCCAATGTCCTTCGTCACCTTATCTTCTGTTTCACGGGGGGCCGGGCTGAGGAGTGCTGTTTCACCACTTGTGTTATTGTACCCTGCTGGTCCCCCGTGGAAGTCGCTCAGTTTCCTTTTTTAGCAACGGCTGACTCACAGCATAGCTCCCACCTCCCTCGCAATTTCCCTGCTTAGCTTTAACTCTTCCTCTCTATGCCTGCTCAGATTCTCCTGAGTCACAGGGAGCAAAAGACACCCCTACTTCGCACTCAGACCACCCTCCCCCCCCTCAGACATTCACCCCCCCCCCCCCCCCCCCCATTGGTGCATCTCGCTCCTGAAAAACAACAGGTGCAGCGGGGCCTGCAGAGGGCGGGCTGTCTGGTTGGCAGCGTGTACAAGCCTTCAAGTCACTTCTCACTGTTATTTCACCCCCTCTGCCTCCAAACATCCAATCTGTCACCTCTTCCCCATCCTTCACCCTATCGCTCTAAACCCTTTCACCCCTGTCCGCCCATCCCACCACCTCTGCCACTACTCTGCGCCTCTAATCTAAAACTCCTGCCTCTTTCCCCTCGACTGGATACACATTCTCTCCAGGAAAATGAGACTTAGTCCTATACAATCTACAATCTCGCCTACACAGCATTGAGTATACCACAAAGATGTCCCTCTGTTTTCCTCTGTCATACCAACTCCCTGTCTCCATGCCCCTTTTCTTGCTTTGTCCCTCATACATTTCGTGTCACATTCCCAAGCTTCTTCAGTCGCCTATTTCGTGGGTCAAAGATTTGCGGTTTCTATCATCTGGGGTTATGCACACAGTAGTTTCCAAATAGCACAGGATTTTTCTCCTCTACCCCAGATCCCTCTGTTTAACAACCTTCAAGTGATAGCCCACTGACTCCCAAAATACAGTGATATGGGGCGAGTTGTACAGTACAACTTCAGAGGGGAAAGTACACGTTTTCAAGTCTGAGAGGGGTTTTGTTAGTGGATTAATTGTGGTAAAGCTTCAACTATATCAATATGTTGACGGCCATGAGGCACTCTGCTACCTTGCTATTTTGGGTTTATACTTGTGTGTAGCCTTTAGATCTGCTGTTGCACTGTCAAGACATAAACCCTCTTTACGGTAAGTAGAACTCATAACAAAAACCCTCTATGGCCTTGCTCAAAATAGGACTGGGACACTTGTTGTTGATTAGTCTATATATGAGCTGACATTAAAAATGACCCAGCAGCAGCAGCAGCAGCAGCAGCACCGTGATTGTAGTGAGCCGAGATCAGTGATGATGCGTTCTGCTCTACAATTTAAAGCATCTACAGCACTGAGCTGTTCCCCTTTGTCATTTCATTGTAGATACAATATTTGAAATATTCCTCATCAGCACAGCTCCCCTCACCTGTTCAAGCCACTATATAAACTCCTGCCTCTCAGTCACGCTTTGCCAGATCATTGTCATGTCAACCTGCCCGTTTGGCACGTCCTGTTCCCGGGCTCCCAGTCTGCCCTGCCGGATTTTCACCCTCGTCTCTCATCTCGTCCTTGGTTTCCCTGCTGTTTTTGATGTGAGATTCCTGTTTTCCTGGTTCATTAAAGACCTGTTTCACTCTACTTTTGGTTATGTCTGCATTTGAGTCCTCCACCACACCCCGTGACAGCTACCAACAAAAATCCTGGCAGATAACACTAGCATCAACTGAAAGGCCAGGAAATAACCTTTCCAACAATATGTATGTGTAACTAAAAGTATGACAGAAGAAAATATTAAAAGAGCCAGAGACTCACTTACACATAGATTTCAAAACTGTGAATAAAATGTGAGAACCAGTCAGAAGGTCTCCACTTTGAGGTTTAAGTGAAGAGGGTGTATTAGCATAGGCATATTTGTTTTCTAACTTGTTAAAAAGACACTGTCCTAACTGTCCCCCTGTCCCAACCGGCTCATCTATTTTCTCCACAAGCTATTGTACATCAGTGACAGGGGCATCGCAAGAAGTCTTTTATTAGGCTTGTGAGTTTTCATGACTGAGCACCCGAAATATAATACAGTTTGCTGCAGCAAAATCCGAGATCGGTCTTAGACAGACACAGTGGTGCTCAGGCACTCACTCACGAAAGCAGGCACACATCCGACGTATCGCATGATCCTCCCTCTCTAAACAAGCTGGTTTTGCCTGTCAGTCCACAGCTATTTTCAAGAAGTGACTAACACACGAGAGTCACTTTAAGGACAAGGCCTGGCTGGTCCGGCTTGCTCCAGTTCTGACTCGTTTTCATTTGGAGCGGTTGCACCATGAAAAAGAATCTAAAAGGCCTTTCTCATTTCATCTGAGTCAGTTTTTGGCAGCCGGTCTGTTTTCCCTCCAAATGAGTTGAGCTGCAGCTGAGAGTGCTGCAAAGGGCTGCGTTCATTATGACTGTGAGCTGAGCAGACAGAGAGGAATGTGTGACACATATCAGTGGTGCATTCGTCTTCTGACCAGTTCGCTCTCTGTTCACCATGTGCTCGACTGCTCCCTGCGCACTACTCCTTTTCACCGCAAACTGAGCAATGACAAAATGTTATATGGATTCTTTATGATTATCTTGGCATGTAATATTCTGTTGTCCAACTTTTTAAACAACCTGTTACAATAAGATGTTTTTTACATCATGGTAATCCACATCAAAAGTAGCTCTGAACATGTTTAATGAATTAATGTGGTTCAATACAAGTCTATGGGAAAATAAGTTGTATAACTGTCTACATTTCTAAGTGGTGAGAGGTATGAAGTGATCCGATGTCAAGGCTGTTTGCTCTGATACAGTGCAACACAGCCAGCCGAAGTCTTGAATAGCCTTCGTTCCTGCAAACTTCATGCTTCTCATGAAGTAAACCATGAAGAAAATTCTTGCATTTTGTCATCTTGATTCCCAAATGTTTTTTCAGTTATTTTGTTGCTCTGAGTATAGATTTCCAAAGTCATGTTCAGTTCAAACTCAGGTTGGAGGATGAATGGTTCCCGGCGAACAACTTAAACCTTTGATAACTAATGATGATGATGATAATGAAATCATGATGAAAAAGGGAATGTATTAATTTGTCATTGTATGTTGTTATGCAGTTAATGGAGTGTGATTTACCCACCCAAAAAAAGCATTTCAGATTCATTATTGTGGTCGATTAAATTCCCTGAAATCTCACACAGTGTAAGTGTAATGCTGCTAAGACCACACTCTGCATGTTGTTCCTGCTAGTGTTCTCAACCCCTGCCGATATGTACCAACAGGTGGGCGACTGCAAACAATATGACCTACGAAGCATGCAGCATATAAAAAGATCACATTAGCTCTGAATAGACGCTTCCTGGTAAAGATGTTCAAGGTACTAATCAATGGCGCAACATTGAAGGGAGAGATCTACCTTGAAAGAATGGATGTACTGGAGTACACATTTTAAGGTTAAATTAGGTTTACCTGCTTTTTACCCTAATTTTTAAACTTTCTGTCCTAATGTATTTGATGCAGAGCTTGAACTGAGAGCACGTGGCTGAGGGAAAGTCATGAGGATGGTGGCAATTCGTGTCTGACGTCTTTTCCCCACTTATCACAGCAACTCCATTGTTGGGTGGGTCAGTCTGGTTCCCAACCACCAACCCTCAGGTCCTGCTCTGTCTGGTTGTATTTGACATTTCATCACAGACACACAACAATAAATGATATTGTTCTTGCATGCAGTCAGAGCCTGATCGGGCCGGTTAACTCATGCCGGGTTGCTGTTGGTGCAGAAGAACCGCTGGATCAAACCAGCTGTGTCTGGCTGAACGCGCACAGAGGAACCAGGATGACATGAAGACTGGCTCTCTTCTGATGTGTCACTTCCTTTGGTTTAGAAAGGTTACACGTCTCTCCACTGAGGTCACCGTTGGTTTCCCTCACTGTTTCCCTACTTCCTTGCTCTTTTGCGTTGTTGTCCGATTCCAGCAGTCTGCTATCTGTTAGGCAAGCCATGAGATGCTAATAGAAGTGCTGTAAGTGATCACGGCAAACAAGATAGCCCACATTTCCACTTATTGTACTTAGATTGTGGTATTTATAGAGTGCTTCCACACTACTGAGGTCAGAAAGCGCACTTTCTCTCCAAGCAAATAACATTTACTCATTTAGGTGGCAAGGCGAGTCGCCCTGATTTACTTTGAATAGAAGCAAACAAGACAATGAGCTATGTGTTGACTGGTAACAATGTGCGCTTTTAAAAGAATCGCTTAAGGTTCAGCCGTAAATAAAAATGGAATTTACGACAATGATTAGAATGGGGCTGTTGCTGATTATAAAGATGATACTGATGATGATGTTGGCAGTGAACGTGGTTGTCACAGTAAATAGCCATGAGAGTGTGACAGGAGGGCATCATGTCCCTCACATGTATTGAGCTCTCACAGCAAAAGCGCCTGGTGGGTGATAAGCAAAAACTGGTCTCAGCCTGCTCGACTGAGCAATGCGAGAGAGAGGGGGGGGAGAGAGAGAGAGAGAGAGAGAGGGAGGGAGAGAGAGAGAGAGAGAGACAGCGAGAGAGAGGGAGGGGATCAGAGAGAGTTTGTAACCGACTTTACTTCTCGCCACAGATAGCTGGCAACTCTGAAATACTTTCTCAAGGCTCAGCTCGTAATCTGCATCACTGCATACACACGACAGTGTGCGCAAATTGTACATGTGTATTTCAAGCTGCTGGGTTAAACATATACATATTGTGACAGCCCCCGGGGTGGCAAGGGGGTTTCACGACAACACGGACCAATAAACACAACCAGTCGGTAGATAAATGGTGCAAGTGAGGTTTTTACTGAAGATAGAGAGTGGATAGAGGTAGGATAGACACTCAACAATACACTGTCCGCTTTCCAGAGGGATGGTCGGGGTTCACTTCCACGGTTCGGTGCACAACGGGTATTCCTCATACGGTCCAGGGCGCGGGCAGGAGCAGGGTAGTCGTACAGGCAGGGGTCGGGAGCCGGGCGGGTAGTCAGACGTTCCAGGGTGATCAAGGGGTAAGCCAGTTGTCTCCAATGCGTTTGCTGTGTCTCCGTCTCTTTCCACTCCTACTCTCTCCTAGTTTCCTGTGTCCGGGGCCCTTTTATAGTCCCCTCCTCCTCCTCCGATAGGGTGTGGTCGCTCCCTCGGCTCTCCTCCTCAGGTGTTGCTTGTTTGGGCTGATGGTGGTTTGGCGCTCTTTTCCACTCCCTGACATGGGGCTCCGCCTCCATGTCCGGCAATATCGTCCCTCTACCACTTCTCCTCTGAGGTTGCCCCTCCGGCTGCCACATACCCCCCCCCTTAAATCCGACCTGGGGGGAGGACTGCTCCAGGAACCTAGGGCGTCCCGTCTAGACAGGGCGTCCGCGTTTCCATGAGCGGCCCCGGATCTGTGGACAACAGAGAAAGCATATGGTTGAAGGGATAAAAACCAGCGTGTGACCCGGGCGTTATTGTCTTTTGAACGGGACATCCATACCAGGGGGGCGTGGTCCGTGACCAGGGTAAAGTGTCGTCCCAGCAGATAATATTTCAACTCCCCCAGAGCCCATTTGATGGCCAAACACTCCTTCTCGACCGTGGCGTATCTCGTTTCTCTCGGTAATAATTTTCTGCTTACGTATGTGATCGGGTGCTCCTCTCCATCCCTCAGCTGGGACAGGACGGCACCCACCCCGGTCTCGGAGGCATCTGTCTGTACCACCAATGGTTGCGTAAAGTCCGGGGTCACCAGCACTGGTTCAGAACAGAGTACTTCCTTCAGCTTCTCGAAGGCGTCCTCGGTCTCTGCCGTCCATACGATCCGATCTGGCAGCCGGTTTTTTGTTAGGTCCGTCAGGGGTGCTGCAAGAGCAGAGAACTGGGGAACAAACCGTCGATAGTAGCTAGCTAGCCCAATGAATGCTCGTACCTGTTTCTTTGTGCGGGGGCGGGGCCATTCCCGGATCGCCTCGACTTTCCCTACCTGGGGCTTGACGCAGCCGCGGCCGATGGTGTACCCCAGGTAGTCAGCTTCCCGGAGGCCGAGGCGACATTTCTTGGGGTTGGCTGTCAGCCCCGCCCCTCGCAGAGCTTTCAGGACGGCTTCCAGTCTTTGGAGGTGAGCCCCCCATTCCTCCCCGTGCACGACGATGTCGTCCAGATAGGCTGCCGCGTATTCTCGATGGGGACGTAGTACCTGGTCCATCAGTCTCTGGTACGTGGGGGGGGCTCCGTGGAGACCGAACGGCAGCCTCTTATAGTGGTACAGTCCCATGGGCGTAGTGAAGGCCGTTTTTTCCCTGTCTTCGGGGGCTACTGCCACTTGCCAGTAGCCTTTAGTCAAGTCGAGGGTGGTGATGTATCTGGCCCTCCCGATGCGCTCTATCATCTCGTCCACCCGGGGCATCGGGTAGGCATCGAATTTTGAGATGGCGTTGAGCTGCCTAAAGTCATTGCAGAACCTGACCGAGCCATCGGGTTTCGGAACCAACACTATAGGGCTGCACCACTCGCTCGTCGAGGGTTCGATGATGTCGGCCTCCAGCATACTCTGTACCTCCCTCTCTATCGCCCCCCGGCGGGCTTCGGGGATGCGGTACGGCCTTAGCTTCACCTTCTTCCCGGGCTCGGTGATTATCCGGTGTTGCACCAGTGTGGTGTATCCGGGGTCCGGGGAGAACACGTCCCGGAACCGATCCACCATTTCCCGGACGTCCTGCTTCTGCCGGGGGGTCAACTCTTCTCCCACGGGTACCTCGACTGGCTCCGTTTTTCCTGGGAGGGTAGAGAGAGAGAAACAGAGCATGGCATCCCTACGCACCCATTTCTTGAGCAGGTTCACATGATAAACCTTCGTCGGGTGCCTCCGACCTGGTTGCCGGACTCGGTAGTTTACCGGCCCCAATTTCTCCATTACTTCATACGGCCCCCTCCCTCGGGCTAGAAACTTACATTCCGCCGTGGGTACCAGGACCAACACCCGATCCCCTGGGTTAAACACTCGGGGTTGGGTTCCCCGGTTGTACACGCGGGCTTGGGCCGCCTGTGCCTCGGCCATGTGTTCTCGGACGATGGGCCAGAGGGATGCCATCCTCACCCTCATCTCCTCGACGTGGTCCACCATGGTGCGGTAGGGGGAGGGTTGGTGTTCCCAGGCTTCTTTGGCCAGGTCGAGTAGCCCCCGGGGTCGTCGACCGTACAGGAGCTCGAAGGGCGAGAATCCGGTAGATGCCTGGGGCACCTCTCTGATGGAGAACATCAGGAAGGGTAGCAGTTGGTCCCAATTCTTCCCGTCCTGGTCCATGGTTTTTTTCAACATTTTCTTCAGTGTCTGGTTGAATCGTTCTACTAGTCCGTCCGTTTGGGGGTGATACACCGACGTCCTCAGTTGGGTCACCTTCAGCATGCCACACAGATCCTTCATGATCCTAGACATGAACGGGGTTCCTTGGTCGGTGAGAATCTCCTCCGGTATTCCGACCCTGGAAAACAACATCACCAGCTCCCTTGCAATGCCCTTGGTGGCCATAGAGCGTAGGGGAATGGCTTCGGGATACCGGGTGGCGTAATCCACTATCACCAGGATGTACCTGTGTCCCCGGTTGGTCTTGGGTAGGGGCCCCACTAGGTCCATCCCGATCCTGCTGAAGGGGACGGTGATGATCGGCAGGGGCACCAGCGGGTTTCTGTGATGGGGTTGTGGGGCCACTTGTTGACATTCGGGGCAGCTCCGGCAGTAATCCTCCACGGCTTTTTTTATTCCGGGCCAGTGGAACCTGGCCCTCACCCTTTCCAGGGTTTTCTCCACTCCTAGATGGGCACCTAAGATATGGGAGTGGGCTAACTGGAGGACAGAGGGTATGAAAGGACGTGGTACCAGTAACAACCTGAGGGGGGCCCCGTCCTTTATTACTACCTGGTAGAGGAGCCCGTTATAAATGGAGAAATGTGTGGGAGGGAGGTCTCTTACCCCGTCCAGTGGTCGTCCGTCTACGGCGGCCACCTGCCGAAGGGCGTGGGCTAGGTTGGGGTCCTCCAACTGGGCCGTCCCAAACCTCCCTGTGAGGGGCCCGGGTAAGATGGGCTCCTCCGGGTCCTGGGGGAACAGCCCGGCCAGCTCCTCTTCTTCGAGGGAGGGGGTATCTGCCTCCTCGGGGATGGGTGGCGCCTCTCCTTCGGGCTCACTGGGGCTGGAGGGTCCGTCGTTCTCGACGGCTGTGGCATATACGTCCTCGGGGTTGGGTTGGGTGGCCTCCACCAACGCCCGGGCCACGGCACTGGCGACTCCTTCCGATAGGGGATCGGTGGAGATCTCCTCCCCCAGCCCACAGATGGCTTTTTTCTTGGACTTTCGGTGAGGGGTCGTACCTGGTTTCACCACCAGGCTGCGCCACAGCTCCTGGAACACGGGCAGGTCTCGGCCGACCAGCACCTCTACGGGGAGTCCTTCCACTACTCCTGCAGTGCCGACGTATCTACCCCTCGTCGTGTATATTTCGAGGGCGGTGGTGGGGTATTCGCGGGTCTCCCCATGGATGCACGTGACCGCTCGGGTGCCGGTTAGGAGCGGGTACTGAGCAAACGTAGGTCTCACCAAGGTAATCGCGCTCCCGGAATCCACCATCGCGGAGGCGTCGCGGCCGTTTACTTTGACCGGGGTGAGGGGCATGAGGTCCTCGTGAGTGGCCCAGCATCCGGTAATCAGTCCGCATGGGCGACTCCCCTCACTGGCCGTGGTCATGGGTGCGTCCTGGCGGTGAGGACATTCCCATGCGATGTGCCCGATCTCGCCGCAGTGGTAGCACCTCCTCTCTTCCGGTCCACCCGCCGGCCGACGTCGGGGAAAGCCTGGGGGAAAGGAGGGAGACACATAGGTAGTTTCCTCCGTTCTCATCTTTTCTTTGCGGGTGGACCCCTCCACTTTCGGGTTTCTTCCCCCACGCACTAACGCTTGTGCTGCGTGGTAACCCTCCATGATCTCTACCAGTTCCTCGAGGTTGCGGGGGTTTCTCTGGCCGGCCAATTTTTTTGCCTCATACGGGAGGGATCTGAGGAATTTGTCCATGACGACACGATCGGTGGGCGACACCTCGGTGGGCTCTGCGTGCAGCCAGGCCGTCGTAATCCTCTTGATCTCATGCATCTGGGCTCGCGGAGAAAGGGAGGTGTCATATGTCCATTCATGAAATCGTTGTGCCTTTAGTACCAGCGTGACCCCGCATCGCTGTAACGCTTCCGCTTTCAACACCCGGAAGTCAACTTTTCCAGCGCGCTCTAAGTCCTGATACGTTACTTGCGTTTCGTTGATCAAAAAGGGGGCTATCAACTCAGCCCAGTGCTCTTCTGGCCATTTTTCCCGGAGTGCCGTTGTCTGGAATATCTGAAAAAATATTTCCACATCGTCAGCTGCCGTCTGCTTGAGAAGGAAGCGCGCTGGGTTGGCTTTCTCCACGGTACGTTGCTCCTGTTGTGTCTGTAACATGCCCTTGATGTCACTTTGCATCGCCTCCGCGCGTTCGGTTTGTACCGCCATATACTGCTCCATGTGTACTTGCTGTTGGTATTGTTGTTGCTGCTGTGCTTGGAGGATTTGCATTTGTACTTGCATGGCTTGTTCGTGGCGTTTTTGGGTTTCCTGGTTGCTAGCGATTAGCCCCGCTAGCAGCTCTTGAAATGGCACCGGGGTGGCCATGCTTACTGGGTTGGTCGGTCTATCGGTCAGTGTTGCCAGAACCGGACTGTGCCCACATTCTCCACCAAATTGTGACAGCCCCCGGGGTGGCAAGGGGGTTTCACGACAACACGGACCAATAAACACAACCAGTCGGTAGATAAATGGTGCAAGTGAGGTTTTTACTGAAGATAGAGAGTGGATAGAGGTAGGATAGACACTCAACAATACACTGTCCGCTTTCCAGAGGGATGGTCGGGGTTCACTTCCACGGTTCGGTGCACAACGGGTATTCCTCATACGGTCCAGGGCGCGGGCAGGAGCAGGGTAGTCGTACAGGCAGGGGTCGGGAGCCGGGCGGGTAGTCAGACGTTCCAGGGTGATCAAGGGGTAAGCCAGTTGTCTCCAATGCGTTTGCTGTGTCTCCGTCTCTTTCCACTCCTACTCTCTCCTAGTTTCCTGTGTCCGGGGCCCTTTTATAGTCCCCTCCTCCTCCTCCGATAGGGTGTGGTCGCTCCCTCGGCTCTCCTCCTCAGGTGTTGCTTGTTTGGGCTGATGGTGGTTTGGCGCTCTTTTCCACTCCCTGACATGGGGCTCCGCCTCCATGTCCGGCAATATCGTCCCTCTACCACTTCTCCTCTGAGGTTGCCCCTCCGGCTGCCACAATATATATAGATATACACATACATATGGCAGCCAGCAGGCTTTAGCTCCAGTGTCAACTTTCAGGCACACAAAAGCATGTATGCCGTACCAACACTCACGCACAGGCATGCACTGAGGGCGATATAGTGAGACACATTGTTACTTGCACATTCACGCGCATAAACACGCGCATGCCCTCATACATTATGGGTACACACACGAAAAAAACAAACAAGCACATAGACAGATATTAAAGTACATCCGATAAGCACAAGCAAACCCATACCACAGAGGGTACGATCTAGTTTTCCTGCCAACCAGACAACATGCTGAGAACAAGACAGGGCGTCATTTGCAGACATGATATATCTACTCCCCCTGGTCACAAACAATGCAGCAGTTGCAACCCTCGGTCAGCCATGCTGGCAAGGCCACAACGGACAGCGTTGCCTTTCACTCTGCAGGATCACATTTCGTAGAGCAGCTACACAGCCTGCAGTTACAACACACTGTCGACTGTAATGTGGCAGAGAAACAGTGAAAGGCTTCAAAGAAACAGCTAGAAGATGACCAAAGTCTGTCTTAGTGTGTTTTCCTTTTCTTTGCTTCACTACAATTGAATTTGCCATTGAGGGCTTCAAATAAAAACTGAGCCAATGTCAGACTTCTCCAAAAATACAACTGACATTCAGCGGCTCATGTGCATCTCATCTATTGTAATTACGTTAATACAGAGCCATTCATTTCAAGTAGCTAGAATGTGCTTTTTCAAACATGAGAATCCGATGACGTTGTTGGTTTACAACTTTCACTGCAAAGCAGTTCGGATCTCTTTGTGTATGACGAGTGCTCAACCAAACAGCTACTGAGTTGTTCTTTTTGGAGAACTTGTCAAACTAGTCTTGAGACAGAACGAAATTGTGACTTTAAACCTCGACGCCCCGAACGTTGGCCAATTTTTGGTGAGCATCTACGCTCCAACTTTTTGCGGGGCAGACCGCTGGCACTAGAAGGCGGCTTTTGGGCTGATTGGGCATGTTGATTAAGAGGCGGAGCCTGTCGGTGAGAGAAATTACTCTGATTGGCTGTTCAGCTAAAGTGACGAATCATGCACGAGAAGAGAAACACAAGTGAGGAAAGCAAGCAAACTACTAAAGTCCAGATAGCACACACAAAATGTTTCATTGTTATCTGATCCGATCATTCCAATACACGATTATTTACACAATGACATGGCAAATGCTGCTGTGTTTCATGTATGTATCCTTACAACTGCTTGTATATGCTAGTTCTTCAGGTTACCTACATGCTAGTGTGTTCAAGTGCAACTTCATGGCGATGTGAGGCGCTGCAACAGTTCTTCGATATCAGTTTGGTGTATCTGGTATGTATTATGTAATGCCTTTACCTTTGCCTCCCATCTCACTTGTTCTATTTTCTAACAGCACTGTAGGTCTGTGCCGCCCCATTATGTTCTGTCACTCATTTCTACATATGATTTACAGAGACACTGACGCTTCACGAGTAATTACTCTACTGGCAGGTTGTAAAAACTATATTTTATTTTTTTTAAACGCATATATTTGGTCACTAAACTATTGACATTGTTTACAACTTAAACATCTATTATAGCGTATGGTATGTCTTATAATACCGTGGTAGGTTACTTAAAGACTTTCATATTGGGCTGTAGAAGGAAAGGTTTTCATCTAATCTACGAATAAACATCCACTCAAATGTTCAAGCAGTGTGACACCGCTGGCACTGTTGAAGCCACCAGATACCCTCCAGGACACACACACATACACACACACACACACACACACACACACACACACACACACACACACACCTACACACACACACACACACACACACACACATTTGCATCATGTCCTCAATGTGCTTATTGTCTGTTTCTTCTCCCAAACATGAGGAAAGATGGGAAGATAGTTTAAACATATGCAAATATGTGTTAAAGCACACTCCTCATTTGACTTTTAAGCTTGTGTGAGTCACTCGCTTTTCACAATATGCAACATTGCGTGGATTCAACTTCTGCTGACTTGGCATCCTACCACTTTGTTGTCTGTGGCGTGTTTCAGGGCAGGCTGACAGCAGCATGGGGAATGTAACGGGAGCACATGTGCGTAATACACAAATTCCCAAACGCTTAATAACAGCGTAAATAATCTGCACTTGAACTTGACGGAATTCTCAGGGCACGAATGCGTCACAGTCGTGCTCGCTCAGCGGCCTCTGTGGGATTTGATGGGTTTGAGTCTCTTGCATGCTCTCTTAGTATGGAAAGAAAAGTACTGTTAGACAAGGTCTCGTCAGGCCTGTCATGCATGCCTTACTTTAGCAAAGTATGGATGCATGACAGTGTGTTATGTACAGTACATCTGTCTGTATCTAAGGCATCACTACTTCTCAATTAGTTCTTATCTTGAATGTCTTACAGTAATCTCTACAGTGAGATAATAAATCAGCTTCCATACCTTTCAAATGACCTGCAAACAAGTAAAAGATTATCCAACAGACGTCACGGCTGGTTGATTGGTTGATCAAATTAAGCCTACACTGGGGAGATACTTCTAATGAGGTAAGTTTACACTGATTAGATACAATCTGCTACACTTTGAGAGTACAAGATGTACATGCACATGCAGTAGCCTTCTTCAAGAAGACTGAATTACATGCAGCACAGAACATTTAAAGAATGTGAAAACAGAAAGAAATGGATGTTAACCAGAGCAACAGGTAGCATTTTGCCTGTTTGCTACTCCTCTGCCTTCTTCTTTTACCCATCCCTTAGCACCACGGAAACTTCTGACTCATTGTCTGGCTGTATTGATTTAAGTGATGAAGGCTGTTCCCGCCAGGCTTTATGTGTGAAACTGGGTCACTCTTTTGTAGTCTGAGTGTTGCGTGTTCCATCTACAAGCTTATAGTTTATTCACCTAAACTACATACTTATTCAGAGTCTAAAAAAGTAAAGGGAAAGACGTTTATAACATTTATTAGCTGGACTGGATGTTCATGACTGATATCTGCAACACCATTTTGCCCAGTCAATGCTCTAATTTAAGAGACTGTTATTACATTTTCACAAGTAGATTCAAACTACTGTTGACATTCCTTTGCATGGGGATTCTCATTACAGAAATCTACAATTCAATTGCGTCGGTAACTGAATTATGACCAGTTGTAATTCCAGCGTTAGATCATTTAATTCTGACTCGTTATAATTCCAGTTCAAAAACGCCTTTCATTTTTTTAATGATTGATGGTGGAACATCATCTCCTGCGTCTGTTCTGAAAAAGACTGCAAAAGTCTGCCCCCCAAAACATTCTGAACAAACAAGGCAGAGATCAGAAAGATCAAACAAACGATGTGTTAATTGGTGAGCTTTAGAGGCGCTGAAGATAACATCTTCCCCCGTACACAACCACCTGTTCACCTGTAAACAATTACATCTCTTTATTAGCATTCGTCATTCTTTTCTTCACACTGTGTGATGAGCTTTTCTCAAGACTTGACAGATCAATTTCTCTAATCTAAGCCTGGTACCACGCCAACCACTTGACCCCCAGCATGAGATAAGATTGTGGCGTGCGCTGCGGTTAATTACGTAACTAAGATATGTTGTAATTTATGCCATGTGCATTCAGTTCACGAGTAGTAAGCAGCTTTTGTGCAGCAGTTCATTTATCTGTCAGCAGGCCGGACCAAAGGTCTGGAAGCCTTGGTGTTTCTCTTGTAGCAGATCCATTTTCCTTGTACTATTGTTGCCTCAGAAATGACTGGTTTACCTTCAATGACAGAATACGGTCTACAGTCAATGCAGTTTCCTCTAATGGATACATCATGATGCATGGAAATTAATTCCTGTGTCTTAACAGCTTTTCTTAGAAGGAGGTTGAAAATCAAACAGGTCCCTTGAAAATACTAGATCACAATGAAAAGTTCTTAATGCATTATTGCAGGCTCATGTAATGCTGGAGAAAACAAACCCAGAAGTGTTATCTTGTTTAATAGTGCAATAGTGCCTCGCTCTCCTTTGCTCATTACAGCTTTGTTTTTCCTTTAAATCCCCTGAGGAAAAACTCAGACTGAAGGTTAGAGGATGGGCCTCAGAAGTGATGTAATCATGCAGGAAACAGAGGAGACACGCACACCAAACATTGTTGTGTTCGGGGAAGTGATATGATTTGTTTACGGATTGTGGTGAAACGTCTCCACCCTTTGTGGACAAAGGTTGCCTCAGGGGTAAGTAATTGCCACAGAGGTAAAAAAAATTGCCACAGCGGTGAGGTGGACCAAAAAAACAAACGGGGAAAAAAAGATTTCTGCACCGTCAGCCTCTCCCACTTACAGTGGGTTTTATGGATTTTAGAGCTAGGAAACAATGACTCTGATTCACCCCCTAAAGGAAACTACACTACTTCAAGTGTAAAAGAGGAAAACACATTTCTTTTCTTCCCTTCTGTTATTCTTCCGTCTACAGTCTCGCCCTCATTTGCCTGCAGGAGGGAGAATTAAGTAATTCGCCAGTGGGAGGGAGGTATGTCAAGACACAACATTTTCTAGCTGGTTCCTTAGTGTCAAAATATCTTCAAGTAGCACATTCATCTCCTGCTGCTGCAGCGTTCTCATTATCTGTTGTGATCTCGACCTCAACCGTCCACAATGAACCTGGGAGCTGTGACAATCCAGCCATTGCATCAGTGGCAACAAATGAATGTGTCTCTTTTTTTTTGCATTGTTTTCTGTAGCATATGTCAAAGTTTTGGTCTTACTTCAGCAGTAAAAGAAACAGGATCATGTGCAAACTGTAGCAGTTGATGGCAGACAGAGGTTGAAGGTTAAATGTTAAAAGGGGAATATTTGCTTGTACATTCGCTCCCGCCGATTCTTCACGGCGCAGATCAAAGACGAGCCTTTGCTTTAAAGAATGTATGCTGTTCAGTGTGACGTATTCAAATATTGCCGAATAGCTTATAAAACTCAGCTTTTGCAGTATTTTGAATATTGTCCACACTGTGATCGGCATTGCGTAAATTTACCTTCAGATTCGTTGCTGAGCAGCAAGACCTCGCCACTGTAGAGCCAGTGATCATTGACACACACCATCCTCCATGAGGGTGTGACCCCTGACACCACAGTGACTCACTTACATAACTGTCAGAGGCACCCTCCGGTGGTGAACTGACTTTTTTGACAGCTTATGAGTTGTAAAAATGGAATCAGCACAGCCAAATATAAAATATATGGTAAATTGTTTATTAACAATGTTACACAGTGTCCATCCTCAGCAGCAGTGGTTCTGCTGAGTACACATCTGGCTATATCTCATTTGCTAGGATTCTACAGAAAAAAAATCCAAATATACATACAGAACACAACTCCATCAAGGACTTAAAAAATTAATTTAGTAAAACATGTATGTATAGGTTCATATATCTATATATAGATATATATATAAAAAACAGTACAGTAAAAATTCCATACAGATTCAAAAAATGTGAAAAACATTGTGTTTTAGTGCAAAACCATTTTATAATATAAAAATACTGTGTTGTAATTTATTTCTGAAGAATAGAGGACTTGGGACCTGTGCGAGGTGAACAGGTTAGAGGTGTGTGTCGGCGATGGGGATTCGTCTCAGCTCAACTATTTGGGAGTTGGTTATGCTCCCTCCGTCGTGGCTTCCAGGGATGGACTCGTTATCGCTCAAATTAAGGCCGGTCCCTAAAACAGACAGGAAAGGTCAGATTGCACTTCCATCTAAACACGTGATTTGTTTTGGTGTAGTTATTCTTTATGTGCAAGAATTTCTGCATTACATGTGCGTGTGTTTTGTCTTTTCAGTTCTTCATATATTACATATACCTTAATACTCAACAGTAGTGGTGGGCCACCTAATATACAGTTTCATAAATTCAGTGCAACAAATCAACACAACTAATCGTTTACAGTGCTGATTATTTGCCACATTTGTCATGTGCTATATGTCATAGTCTCTGTGTCATCAAACAGCGTACAGCACGGTATCAGCCATGGTAACGAGCTGTACAAGGAACTGACTGACAGACTCTGATATAAGAGTAGGAGGCAGTAAAACACATTAACTCATTAGGAGACAAATGGTATACAGGTATAAACGTCATACAGCAGATGCATTTCAATATGTATGTAAATTATAGTCCGAAGGCATGTGTACTATTTACTGTGTACAACAAGAATAAACTATAATTACCTTCACCCAGAAGGTTACCATATGTTTTCAGTGCTGTTTGTTTGCACGGTTTCTTGACAACTTCCAGAGTTCAATATATTTAGGTGAAAAAGTAGGAAACATGCCAAACAAGAAACAAGAGATACGTTTATTTCTGGATCCAGCAATTGTAAAAAGGATTTATGTGAGGCATTTCTGAACATTTTTACTATTTTGCATTAACTACAGCACTTAATTGAATGACAAAAAAAATCACTAAAATATTTTGATACAAAAAGGACAACATCTTATATACTGAAAACAATTGTGCAGCCTTGGTGTGATTTTATTTCTCAGGCATCTACAGATAAGAATCATGTATTGATAGTTTGTTCATATGATTCACTTCAGTGTTAACATCCTATTTTACAATATTTATATTTATATTTATATTTATATTACACTGAATACCTGTCTCTGCCTTGATAAAGGTTGTTGTAGTAATGTAATGTAATAATGGAAAAAAAAGTCCAGGTCTTTTAATGTTCTAGTAAAGTGACACGTTGCATTTCATAAGTATATTTGAGTGTTGCCCATAAAGCAAAGGTAGGTGCTCTCAGCTTCCCTTTCCTTGGTTGAACGCTGACTTACAGAATGAGGTGACGTATGACTCCTAGGACAGACCCAGAGGAGCATCCAGACCTATGCTGCTTCCTGCACTCACGGCTCCTTCTTACACTGAGTGATAAGAAAAAGCTGCCTTTTCACAGTAAAACCAACGTCTTAATGATCAGCTCTTAGTCGTACTAGAGTACATGTGCTGAAAGTACAAGTGTGCTTGTGTTTGTGTGTGTGTGTGTGTGTGTGTGTAGACAGTCATTACAGCGTTACTTACTGACTGACCCCCGTCAGGTGATGCCCTATTATGTACTGCTGACTGACTGATTGAGTTTAAACCAGGCTATACCCTCAGTGTGACACGTACTGGCAAAGAGGTCAGAGATCAGCAGGGCAATTGGGAAATAAAAGAATGTCCTTGTGACTGGTACTGGTAGAACAACAAGTTGAAAAATGAAGTTTTAACTGCAAAACACAGAATATTATATCTCAAGATTATCAGACGATTGTTTTTATGAAACTTTTGAGTCAACATTCTATTTTCCACACAGAAAAGATCATATATTTTCTTACGGCCACGCCAGAGACCTGCGAGGAGTCATCCGAATTCACTTAACGAAATCTTGCAAACCTGCCTCTTTGCTACACTGAATAATACAAACAATAACTTTAATACTGCTGAGTTTGCTGATGATGGGACCGATAAATACCCTGGCTTGTTTGCTGGAGCCCCGAGGCTATTTAAGGTTGAACACCACACCGGCAGGGAGAGGTCGGTAGAAGAGCAGATCAGAGACAAATGTCTTGCTGCAACAACTGGTAGTTTACTCCACGAGGAGCAACACACATACACACACACACACACACAAACACACACACACACACACACAGACAAAAACACACCTCTGGCTCTGACTCAGGCTGTCGCCACATTAAAATAAAAGGGTGAGAGGTTAGCTTTTTACTGAGTGTAACACTATCCTGTCCGCCTAATCCACATTCATTAACACCCGTAAATCTCTTGAACTCACACCTCACACTCACACATGGTTACAAGTTTTGTTTTTCTAGGATGCATGCTAGCAGGTATCAAGTGCTGCTGCATACAGGAGAGAGTATCAGGGACTGACAATGACATGTAAGCCAATAAATAGCATTCAATCCCATGGATGAGCACCACACCACGATTTCCATTATTGATATATTGATTTTTTACAGTATGCTTTATAGCCAAAGTTTGATGGCATCAATTGAATGTATGGGACACTGCTAGCAAACAGCTATGACTACAGTCTATTTCCCCAAAATCCCACAGAATAATACATGCATGTAAGATCACTCATCACATTATAATACAACTACTGCATGCCTCAAATGGTTCACAGTTTCTTCATTTTGCGATGTGACTCTAAAACCAATTTCATGTCAGCAAATTACATCTTCACCAGCATCACTGTCACGTGTGTTTTGAACCGTTAAAGGCATAATATTTACACGTTACATGTTGGCAAATAAGGCTCACATTTTGAGATGCGTTGACTATTGTTGGGACAGCGCCAAACAGCTCAATAAATAAGATGTCAATTCTAAATTTGAGGCTACAGCAGATTCTCGAAATAAGTTCACGTCTTTCTCGTGCTCATTTTAAAGCGGTCCGTCTCTTTCTGGTAATGTCCCATGTTAACAGCAGAAGAGTGTCCCGGTGGACGGAGGCTGTTGCTGGCTGTTGTCCAGCTGGGCCTGATTCTTATTCAGACACTGTGAAGCATTTACGCTGTGATTTCAAAGAGTGAGGGGAGGACGTTCTGTGTGTGTCTGCTGCTGATACATCAGTGAGTAAGTTTGGTTTGGGCCCTCAGCTCATTAAACATTAATGGCAACAGAGGAAGAATTGTTTCCATGGCAACAGAGAGATTTAGGGTAAGCAGATGAATGACTAAGTAGGGCTGAACGTAATACAGTAGATATCATAGATACTGCATGTATGCACACGTTGGAATAATGAAATACCCAGACACACATAATAGCATTGGACCACCAAAGGCAAATGTTTCATCATCTCTCTCTCTCGCTCTGTTATAATTCAGTCTAACTTTTATAAACTTATAACACATCTTTGTATTTGCCTAAAGCCACATGTGGCACGCCTGATTACAAAGTATTTTTTATCTTTGGAGGATGTTGTGTTTTTCATTAAATGTTTAAAATAGTATTGTGGCCAACACACTGTATTGGATTGTGGTGACCATTCTTCACAGTACACAGTGGCTTTATGTTTATATTTCCTGGAGAAAGTACTGGACAGAAGTGTTCACAGGATGTTTCTATGCATTCAGTCAGAGTTTAACGAAAGCAACGTTGATTGACTCAATGCGTCACTAATTATTCTTGTTAAATGGTCTTAAATAAAAAGAAAACACTGAAGGAGAAGTTGTGAGGAAAGTGAACAAAAATGAAGTCGGAACCTGTAAACTCTAACAATTTTGTGATAGCACTATTGATACCAAAGAGAAAATTCAATATCATATTGAATTCCTGCCTTGTGTTTTTACTGCTGTGTAATCTGCTGGAAAGATCTTTGTTCGTGCTGTTGCCTAGCGTGGCCAGTCCCCAATAAACCTCAACAGGACCGATTGATGGAATGTAGGAGAAACTAATTAATAAACTAAAATCAATGTGCAATATAAATGAGATATAATATCTCTCTATAATATGAGTTTGTATGCTTCTTTGTAATTTTTAGGTGAAATAACATCTGGTCATAGTGTTATGATAAAGATGCTGAAAAACTAGTTAACAAGAAAGAGCCTGTTTGAGGAAGGACGACTTGTCGAACATCTGTGTTTTGGTGGGGTCCTCACCAGTTTTTAAGGCGAATATAAGGTCGTCAAACTCCTGCGACTCCTCGTCTGCGATGACTAGATTGCTGTTGATGAAGCCTCCCTCGGTGGTGTACGCCCCCATCACAGGACTGGGTTTAAACACACTGCTGGGCTGACTGCTGGGCCGCAGCGACGCTCGTTCCCAGTCTGCTGACACCTGAAACACACAGATACACGTATAAATCCGCTATGAGCACATATTGTTGCTATTGGCCGAGAACTTTGATTGAACCTTGATTTTTATGTTTTTATGTTTAATCACACACTGTGCAATGTTTGGCATAATACATTTATTTTAAACCCCACTTAATAAAACTTCAAAACACATGATTGTGATAAAAAAGAAAGATATTTGATTAAAACTTAAACATTTTCCTTGACAGCAGCAAAGTAATATGAATCGTCAATTAATTAATATAGCACCTTTTAAAATAATTTTACAAGTGATTTGCAACCAGTAATTAACATTTTATGTGGAGTAAATTTATGTATTTATATATATATATATCACAGTACAAACAATACTGTATTCAAGTGTTGTTGATAAAGATTAGTCAAACGCCCCATTAACTTCACATGAACGCAGGGCAAAATCAGGTCGACCATTCTCATCATCAATACACACACACACACACACACACACAGACTTAATTCAGAGAATGGCTATGTCTGTCAGCCATGTAACCATGTCTGTGATGAGTTAGGGTCAGGCAGAGTGCATGTTGCCCCAACACCCCGAAGGGTTAAAGCCAGCGGACAGGGTCACAGTGGGTTCATGGGGTGAGAGCAAGGTCATTGGGTTTAGGGTTTCATACTGAATCAGCCTAAATTATGCTGCCGGCACAGTGAGACAGATGAAAGCATTTTATTTAGAGTCCAAAAGTAGTATTTTGTGTGGGGGATAACGACTATATTCATGCATCCATGGAGCAACAGATGGATGGGACAGAAAAAAAGATGACAGAGAGTGAAATAAAAAGAGGAAACTGTCGATAGTGTAAGAAATTTGAGTAAAAAACTGTAGTTAGTAGATATAATAAAAGTGTTTAATAATTCATAATTAATAATTCATAGTTAGTCATAATCATAAGGGTTTTGAGAATGCATAATTAAGATAAACATAAGCATAAACAAACATGCAGAAGCATGAAACTTCTGCCAAGTGCAGAAGTTTAACTTTCATTTTGAAGGATTATTATAGATGGGATTAAACAATAACTGACAATCATTGAATGTGTTAGCTGCTCAGGAGAGACAGATGTGAAGACAGGCGTTTGCTGAGCTGAGGGTGGGTAGCCAATAGAAATTGAGATAGACGGAAGGGAGGAGTCGTGAATTAATATGTGGGCGGGTGAGAAGCGTTTTTTCTGCCTCTTTAGTTTGTGAATCTGCTGGACGGCTGTGTCCTGGGACGAGAGGTAGTTTTTTTCCAAATGGGGTTGTATTGTTTTAATATGTCATAGGAGTGTACACTCCAATGTATTACTGTAAATGTACTTACATCAGTGGAATTAAATTCCTTATAATTGTAAACCAGTTTGGGTAGCGTTATTATTGCAGCGTGTGTGTCGACGGCACAAAGCCGGCCACATGGCTGGCTCGGCCTCCCCTTTGTTATGAGGTAAAAAATACTATCTTAACAAATTTGGCACCCCAGATGGAGACTTTCTTGCCGGCCTCGCTGTGTGTGCTGACGGCGGCGTTAGTCAAGCAGACAATCCTGGGCCCACAATATCGGTAGGCAGAGCCGTTTCATGAAATCTGTGAGTTAGCTTCTAGGATCTTAGAGGTATTTCTGCTTGGCTAAGCGCTGCTAACGGCTAACGCTCCGTTGCCGGTGGGTACGTTCCACGAGGGAGGCCATGTTCCACTGAGGTAAGTACGATTTGCTGTCTGAAGTATGATGAACTTAAGGGATTAGTCAAGAGTATAAGGATCCTAAGAATTAATTAAAGACGGACAGCGCTGTGTAATTAAATCATCACATTGGTACCAAGCAGTTGATTAGCTAGAGCGGACTAGCTTAGCACTGCTCTGAGATCCTCCGGCTCTGGGGTGCATGGCTGGGTTTGTGCTGACAACTGTTCAAAAGCAGGTATGTAACTTGGCGGACTGAGATTTCGTGGCATTCCGGCTTTGGCTTGCAACCCTTTGCGGGTCTCGTGCATGAATTTTCGGGTCTTGAAAGCGTACGCTGTGTAGCGTAGCTAGGCTAGCGGGAGTTAGCTTCTGAGGCTGTGGCTTCAGGAAAGACACACTCGCTTGTTTTGGCTGTGAATGTATAATTAGAGGGTCGTGTGGATGATTCAGAATACGTAGAATAAAGGCTTTTGGCGGTGCTAGGCGGACTGGGCGAGTGGGTGACGCTGGAAGTGTATAACTCGTGATCAAACGTAACAATGACCTCGGGTCTGGAGAAGCTAAAAGCCTGTTAACCGGAGGTTTAAGGGAAAAAAACCGGACGATAAGTCCGATAATACGTGTGACTAGTCTGTGTTTTAGCAGCGTGGAAATACGTTTAAACTGATGAATAAATAAGTCCAATAATACGTGTGACTAGTCTGTGTTTTAGCAGCGTGGAAATACGTTTAACATGATGAATACCGTTGCATGACCTGTGGTAGCTATAAGAGGAGCTAACGTTGGCTACGACGTAGCTCCGGGTTTATTGTACTGTGTATGAAAAATAAAAGTGCTTGTAAAGAAAATAACTGCTGGAGTGTGAGAGGAGACAGAAGGCGTATGAGTGAAAATAAAGTGTGGGATTTTGGTGAAACTTGTGTGTGCGTATGCTCCATTAGAAGCTCCGTTTTTGCTGTTAGCATTCCGTTAGCATATTCCGTTAGCATTTACGTAGTATATTTGCTGGCAAAGGCTGAATGTAAACAGGAAGGTAGATAAACCGTAGAAGAAGAAAACGCCAGAAAGCAACTCCACCAACTAGTGGCCAGGAGGAGTAACTGCTAGTTAATGATAATAATAATATTAAACCTAGTGTTTTGAATCTGTCATTACATTAGTACTAAAAGAGGCTGACATCTGGTGACTTAGAGAGACAATCACAGCATAGTTTTATGCCACCCAGTGGCTTCCTAGATAAATTACACAAAACAGTCTTAGAAATTCATTGTCTATGACCTTTGTGCTTACATCCTGACTTTAGTTTTAATTAAGCATTATAACTTTAGTTGTTGACTTTGGTTTTAATTCAGCATTTTAACAAAGATTAATGGTTTCAGTTGTTCTTCAATTCTTGAACTTAATTGTGATTCATTCTTGTGCAGACCAGAGTGTAAGTGCAGTTCAACAGTTTGACTTGCCTTGGTATTTCTGATTGAATATCTTGAACACAGTTATTGATTTTTAAAGTTGAATTTAATATTTAATTGATTAATTATTCATTGTTTTTTAATTTCATTTTACTTCCAATTTTAAACCTTTCGAATTCTGATTTGGAACTGGATTGTGATTGTGATTCTGATTTAGATGTTGAGTTTGATTTCGGAATTCCAGCTTCAATTTTGGATTCGAGATTCCTTCACATATCCAGTATTGACAAATTTTGGTACACTTACTATTTTACATAGTTCCTAAGAATCAATTTTGACACGGACGGCGCAACATATTTGAGAGATCGTTGACCTCTCTTACACTACAGACGTATGCTAACATTTACTGCTGAACTTTTGGCAGTTCTGTGTTTGTTTTAGTCAAGGTGCGTGGTTGAGTGGGTCCAGATCTGGGAAGTGGAGCAGCGGATCCCAGTTTTGGAGTCAGCGGCCACACGCCATACAGCACAGAGGGTGAGTTGACTTTGATTCATGTGATGACAAGCATGCACATTTAATACACACATTTGAATACTCCTAGGCTGCATAATGTTTACATTAAAGAAGCAGAGTAAGGAAGTAGGAGCACTGGTAAGAAGACTAAAATGTGAAGTAAGAGAAGTAGAATGCATCAGAAAAGATTTGCAACAGCAGATAGAGGAAAGACGAGCAGAAAGTAAAGAAGACGAGGATATAAAGAGCATGCAGCGGCGGCTGCTGAAACTTCAAATAGCGGCGGCTGACAGAGAAATAAGTAGAAAACATCTGGCCAAGAAACAGATGGCCGTAGCCAAGGCTCAGGCCTCACAACAGCCCCAATATCCAGCTGCACCCCCGACCTCATACCAACCAAATCCAGCAGTACCAGCCCACACAGTGGTGTACTACCAACCTCCACCACATTATAGAGGCAGAGGACGTGCACGAGCATCTAACAGAGGGAGAGGTAACTACAGAGGAGGTTATGAAAGACCTGTAGGTAGAGGGAAGTGCTACGTATGTGGGAGAGAGGGTCATTGGGTAAGAGATTGCCCACATAAAAGGAGAGGAAGACAGATCAGTGCAGCACCACAACATGCTCCGTTCCCACCACAACATCAGCAGCACCTACGACCAGGTCCAGCTGGACCTCCTCCCGTGAGACATCAACAGATGCCCATGCTGTCACCAGGACCATGGGGGGGGTTCACTGTATAGGCAAGATACATAGATGGTTGCCATGTGATCCCTTACAGCAGAGATATCGAGGTGAAGGGGGGATATGGTAAGGTGTCAAACATTTATGGTAAGGTGTCAAACATTTTTTGTAGATCCACATTTAGAATCGTTTTCAGTAAAGGTGCTACTCACAAATTTTGAGATTTAATAACGTCATGATAAACCACAACTAGACTTGCTAACTCTAGAAATTGAGAAATATACGGGAGCTCTAACTAACATGAGCCGAGTGTTGTTTTCTCAGGTGACAAACGCAGAAGCAGCAGCTGACGAAAGGAAGCAGGCTGATGTGTCACCAGGCAGTCTGGTGTGGATAAGAGTCCACAGACGCAAGTGGAGTGAACCAAGGTGGACCGGTCCATGGGAGGTAGTATTGGCAACCTCACATGCAGTAAAGGTGAAAGGTAAAACTGGAGCTACTTGACACCACCTCACTCACTGTGCAGCAGCGAAGGTAACGAGTGTGACACTCACAGAGACAGGAGTGAACATCAGACAGGAAAATTTGAAGCCAAAGACACCTCAAAAGAGGGGTTAGACAGTACTGAAGATGACGTTTCCCCCACAGTTTAAGCGAGGCCTTCCATTGGGAGACTCTAGCTTCAGTAGGTTATGGAAGTCTGTAATTACTTTCGTCCTGATTTCAGTAGTTTCCCTCTTAGTATGTGAAATTAACCACAGACAGGAACCAGAACACATGCATGACTACATCAGGATTCGAAATTTAGCTTCAGTAACTAATCAAACCGATCTCAGACCACGTAGAGAGGCTTCTCCGACGACACTCACCTATGAAAATGTAACTCTCACTCTTACGTTCAAAGAAGGTACAACATCAACGGTCCAGTTCGACTTCTGTGAAGTCGTTTCCGGTCCCAGGTATGAACACATCTACGGGTGGATGTCCAAAACCTTGTGCATCATAACTGACGAGTGTGGGCCCGCCACAAATAAGTATGGTAAGCTGTTATCGTATCATAACTGTGATTGTGAAGATTGGGGATGGGCAACGATGAACACAGGTGGCGAGGGTTTAGGAAAAGACCCCAACCCAGGTCTTAAAGACCGACTAAAGATGTTAAATGCCCCAGCTTCTTATCACATGTGTAGAAAAGGGGTGGGTAGATGTAATCCTTTAAGACTTACCTTAACAGACCCAAAATTGACTGACGGAGGACTTTACGTAGTACAGGGAAAGGCTACTGATAGTCCTGCCCCACAAGGGCTCATTAGGATTATTGTTAAGCCTGTAAAAAGACCAGGTTCGACATACGACTGACGCAGAGAATGAGGTAAGGGGTGGAAACTGGAATGGCAGATGGGAATTTATGGTGGGTACAATATACGGCTTCAAGCCAGTAGTACAGATTGTATTGTGTGTTTAGGATCTAGACCCCTAGCAACACCAGTTCCTTCAAGATTCAGACTCCTAAGTCCTGAATTAGTTGTATTTTAACTCTGTTTACTGATGACACTTTGCCCCTCCAACACACTTGTCAGAGGCTACACTGAGATTACCCACCTGTATAATATAATACCCCACCTCTGTTCAAGGTTACAGAGGGTCCATTTGATTGTATAGTCTCAGATACAGCTATGGGGCCCAATGTAGGTAGTATTATTGCAAATTGTAGCCACAGTCACAATGCTAGCGACTATCTATATAACAGTGTGTTAAGACAGACAGCACCTAGAGCTGATTTATGGTAAGGGTGTGGAGGAAGAACCATACATCCAATCCTGCCTAAAGATTGGACCAGTAGATGTGCGTTGATGCAACTTATATTGTCATTCCATATCCTGCCTGTCACTGATACACCTTATGGAGAACTCATCTCTCCACGCCCACATGCTAACAGAAGATCCAAAAGAGATGCCGGTGGCCCGAAGGGAGCCTTTGATGACCAAGTGTACATAAGATGTCATAAGACTGCCAAGGGGGGTGTCTAATGACTTTCAAGCCAGAAATCAAATAGCAGCAGATTTAGAATCTGTTTTCTCTCAGAGGGTGATGATTAATAAAAATGTCGATTGGATCAACTACATTTACTATAACCAACAGCGTTTAGTAAACTTCACCAGTGACGCCATATCAGGACTGCATGCACAGCTGGCGAAGACTAGTTTAATGACCTTGCAGAACAGAATGGCATTAGATATGATTTAGCAGAGAAAAGTGGCGTGTGCCAGATGTTTGGGTCTGCGTGCTGTACTTTCATTCCAAATAACACAGCTCCTGATGGATCGGTGACCAGGGAGCTGGAGGGACTGACAGCACTCAGCCAAGAGCTAGCAGACAACTCTGGTGTCACTGATCCGTTCACCGACTGGTTGGGAAGTATGCTTAGCCAGTGAAAACATACATTTTTGGCAATCGTAATTATTCTGTGTGCTGTCATCATAGACCGCCTAGTTGTCTGTGGATGGGGGTTCCCGTGCATCCGTGGACCTCTACAGGGGTTTATTGTTTCACCGATGAGCCAGACACCAGTCCAGGCAACCAGTTATGTGACGAGGATGAGGACGAATTGGAGCTTCTGATGGCCACAGTCTAGATGAGGCCACCAGAGGGACTTCACGAGCGGTTCCTGACCATCCTCTCGGAGATCCTGAAGGACCTGATAAAGGCCCAGATGGACTTCTAAAACATCCAGTGAGATGTTGGAAGTTTGGAAAATAGACGGATTGTTTTGGATGAGTATTTGGAGATTAAAATTTTTTTTGTTTAATTGGGTTATAAAGGGATTTTAAGGTGTAAAGATTAAGAAATGTAATTTTGTCACGTGTAAAAGAACAGTCAAGGCTTCTCAGTATGTGTTCTCTAGCCTACAGGCTGTATCCTGATCCTGCCAGCCCCAAGACATGGAAGGCAGTGACTTTCAACGCACTCTATCTTGAAACGAACTGAACAGAAATACTTGAAATGATATCTGTGTGCATGAATTGTTTGCCTCTGTTTAGATAGATAGGAAGCCTCTCCCTGGATTGAGTAGGGGGGAGGTCTCCAGGGACATTTGAAAAACTAACTACATTTGAGTAGCTAACTCACAGTGAACTGTGAGTTAGGGGGGAATTGTAAGAAATTTGAGTAAAAAACTGTAGTTAGTAGATATAATAAAAGTGTTTAATAATTCATAATTAATAATTCATAGTTAGTCATAATCATAAGGGTTTTGAGAATGCATAATTAAGATAAACATAAGCATAAACAAACATGCAGAAGCATGAAACTTCTGCCAAGTGCAGAAGTTTAACTTTCATTTTGAAGGATTATTATAGATGGGATTAAACAATAACTGACAATCATTGAATGTGTTAGCTGCTCAGGAGAGACAGATGTGAAGACAGGCGTTTGCTGAGCTGAGGGTGGGTAGCCAATAGAAATTGAGATAGACGGAAGGGAGGAGTCGTGAATTAATATGTGGGCGGGTGAGAAGCGTTTTTTCTGCCTCTTTAGTTTGTGAATCTGCTGGACGGCTGTGTCCTGGGACGAGAGGTAGTTTTTTTCCAAATGGGGTTGTATTGTTTTAATATGTCATAGGAGTGTACACTCCAATGTATTACTGTAAATGTACTTACATCAGTGGAATTAAATTCCTTATAATTGTAAACCAGTTTGGGTAGCGTTATTATTGCAGCGTGTGTGTCGACGGCACAAAGCCGGCCACATGGCTGGCTCGGCCTCCCCTTTGTTATGAGGTAAAAAATACTATCTTAACAATAGGGATCGTTATCACAACAAAAGAATATCACATTATGTGTGCATTGCTGTCTTTTCCACAGCAACCAGATAAACCATCATGTGTTCCACTTTGTTCATTTATTATATATGCCTCATCTCTCCGTGTACACGGATTAATGCCAGTGTTGTACAAGCTTCTGAAGCTTGCTGGGCTGTAACCGGTACACAGCGTCCCGGTGAGGTGAATTAGGGCCACCAGGCACCTCAGATCTGTCATATCCACTTTCAATGGAGGCAGTGAGCGGATGACTCAAACCTTTCAATAAGCTATTCAACTCTAAAACCGTATGCTCCTATCCCTATTCTTATCTCGTTTCAATTTCCTCTTAACCAATCCACTCCACAAATTGTCACTCATCGAACACTCTTATCGCGGTCTCTATCTGCGGCCTTATTTTTCCCACTGGGCCGTAGCCAAATCTCAGAGGCAGGAGTGTGCTCTCATGAATAAAACAAGATTACTGGATTCCTATGTGTGGAGAGGGAATGGGGAGTTCCCAGGAGTAATGAAGATAGACCTGCTCCCTTTCTCTCCCTCTTACCAGCTCACACCTTATAGGGTATTCTCCAGGGACAAAGTTGCTTCGCACACAGACTCACCACTAAAACACTGCATGTGTGTGTATACAGTATTGTTTTTGTGAAGATCTGACAGAATGATTGCAGTTGATGTGGGATTATAAAGGCTGACCATTTACACACACATAATGTGAACCAGTCTAAAGCAGACCGGCCGAAAGAGTGAGTATGTATTCTCCGTGGAGTCACGCTCAGCTGATGTGAGAAATGTGTGAAGGAGGACCAGGAATGGGCAAATAGAGCCAACGGAATGAGGGCATGGGAAAAAGAGAGGAGAGAGTAAAACTGACAGGTGGAAAACAGTGAGGGAAGTTCAGGATTTAGTTTTCGAATGAAGTTTCATGTCTTTTCATGAACTGGGCCTAAGTTCCATAGATTTGCTGTCATTCCTATAAGACAGATACGTCTCTCCAATGGGGCTATAAACATTGAGTGCACAGATAAACATACTCTCACATTATCTAAATGGTTGGAGATCAATCTAAATGATTTAGAGGTGAAACCAAAAATGAGTGCACCCAAAATGTAAGTTTGAATCCCTCATTGCGTAGAAAAACAGCATGTGTTCACAACTGTGGTCGGTATGGCAGGTTTAAGTTGAACCAGGAAGTCTATTTTGGAATAGTTGCTGAATACCAGACGTTTGTAGCCAAAATGTTTACAAAGCCAGTGGAAATGATGGGCAAATCAACAAGCAGAAGGTCAGAAAACACATTTCCATATCTACGATATACCGTAGTTAGTAGTAGAAAGTAAAGTGCACTGTAACTGAAATAAAACTGCTAAGCATTAGAGTATGGAACATGGTGTTGCTAAATGCTGTAAATCCATATAATCTAGTGTGTCCAGTGTGTGTTTAGCTCTGGTGGCCTATTTAGATCTGTGTGTGTGTGTGTGTGTGTGTGTGTGTGTGTGTGTATACCTCCTCCATGGCGCTGATGAGATTCTGAGTTGATTTGCTGATGTCGCCCCCCACAGTGGTGGGTCCCCCTCCCTGGTAGATAGAGTCAGGACGGTCATGGCCGCTCATCTCCACTGTGTAACTGGCTTTAGTCGGCCAGCACAGCTGGTTGTGCATGACGAAGTACACAGCAAACACATACAAGCCCTGTCGAGAAAGAGGAAAATAATCAGCATGAGGAACCTTTTTCACGGCTCGGCTCCTCTGTCAGAGCTCCTCAGTATAATATAAGATCAATCTAAAGCCTGTTTCAGACAAGGAATCTGTAACAGTGTTGGATTCATCTCTTCATTCGGACAAAGTCTGTGATGCTGGCAGATTACATGGTTGTTTGTAATGTCAGGGATCCAAGGACGAAATGCTTAAGATATGAATGTACATACAGTATGTTAACATTGGAGAACATAACAATAAATTGTGCTTCGTCAGGATGCATTATTACTAAGCAATCATTAGCAACAGCCTCTCCTCCAGCACGATTAATGGAGAATTACTCCCTCATGGACCATGACGTCATTGGCACCCTGGTATGTCTGCTTCCTCCACTTCCCCATCATTACCGAATCCTCTTGGTCAAACAGCACTGGGCTGTGAATTACCCTAAAACACCAGAGTGTCAAATACCACAGGGTCCTCCCGTATTTCACAACACCCATCACTGGGCGATGACGGCAGACAGAGACGGAACGTACAAGAGGGCAGGGCACAAATGTGTGAATGTGTGTGCATACAGGCGCACACGCACACAACCCAGCCTCACATACAGACCTTTACACATTTGAAAATACTGTTGATTTACAGTGACAAGAAAAGGGTATTACGGAAGTTTCTGAACACCATGAAAGACAGTAAAACATACATTTCATAACATGGTTTGGAGAGCATTTGACATCATATGAGACATGACAAAACAGCCTTCTTTTTAAACATCCGACTTCAACAAGCAAGTTTGTATTCAAACCATGAAGCTGAATAATACCAAACCACATGCATCTGTTTTTATGTCTAACAGAGTACAAGAGACAGCAGATCAGACGGACAGTAAACTTTGTAAAGTGACCACCGATATTGACATCGAAAAAGGATTAGAAACAGTGCTGATGGTTACAATCAACATTACGAGGAGGAGAACAGGAACCGTAACTGGAAACGGTGTGTTTATGGGTGCACTGTAAAAGAAAAAAGGAACATCCAGCTTGTAAGGTGGAAACAACTGTCTGTGATATACACCCACACATTTCTGTGTCATACACCCACAAAGAAATGTATACGTGTCCGTGCATTAATGCACCTTTGAGGACAAGTGTGAATGAGCTTCAAAATGAGAAATGTATGTCTATTAAGATATGGGACATTTCAGGGTTCGGAGATGGGTTTAATGTTGTGCAGAGTTGTTTTACTGTCAAGTTGAAGCAAGAAATGAACCTCCTATGTGTGATAACATAAAACAGTGAACAAAAGCAGCCAGGTGTGTTTTCATGTACGGGTGTGTATGTTGCAGCTAATGACCTGTGGTTAACAAAGGAACAGGCTTTACTACCATAGGGCTGTTATGTAAGTGTTCTCTGATCACTGAAGAGGCCACGTCTTTAGAGACGGAAAGTACAGAACATAAGGAGTGCAGGAAGGAAAGGAAAGGTGGCGGGTGAAGGGGGAAGCAAAGCTTGGATCAAGAGAAATCAAAGAGGGACCATAAGCAGAGACATTTAGAATATAGTTGGATGAAGTGTATATACATAGCAGGGAAAGATGGAAAGAATAGCTAGAGAAGTGTGTCGTCTGTGATAGATGAAAGAGACACAAAGCGGTTATTGGAAAAAGTAATTCAAGGGAAATAAAAGCCAACAAAGTCCTCTGATCTGACTTGTGTGAGAGTGATGATTTTGTGGTTGGAAACAGTGTCCTTCTTGTTTTAAACTGCATAATTGATGCAATATTCCCTTAAAGTGTTTTGTGGAAATCATAGAAGCAACAGATCTATTCCCCCTACATCCTAATTCTCTGCAGGCTTCATATGGCTCGACATGTGTGGGTCTGTGTCTCCTTCGCCATAATAACACACATATCCTGTGTCCTATTTATAGGCTAGTACAAAGGTTGCATGAGTAAGCGTGGGTGGAATTGAATCTTAATGGCGCATGGTGCTGCTTCACTGTTGTGGACGTCTCTGTGACTGTGACGACTCAGCGAGGTATGGTTCACCAGCAGAGGGGCTGCCACAGGAGGAGAAAATGAGGGGTGGTGCTGCAGGGATACGATCATTGTCATCGAATTTAGCCGGATGTGGCACAGATGTACAGAGTAACAGGGTGGTGTAATGGAAAACGAGGAATGGAAGTAATAAAACACTGTGGTCTATACTTTGAACAGTCTAATGTTCCTAATTTGACTGTAAATGTGATCAGTTGCACAGATCGGTTCAAACGAATACCCCTAAAGGTTGCTTTCTACGAACACAGCGCTCAATAAGCAAAGCGTAATCTGTACTCTGCATCACAAGCACAACTGTGCGCAGCTGTTACATCTGCAGCTGTTTAACGGTGTTCAGTCATCAGCTGTTGGGTAATGTACCACATCAATAACAACAACAAGGCAAACATGGAAAATTCTCCGAATGGAAAATTCACGGCATGAAGGAAACAACAGCCGCTCCACTATACTTTGCAGCAGAGACCTACAGTGTAAACGACTTCCGACCCCAAGGCAATGAACAAAATAGAAAATTATAGTGTTACAGATTAGAATGGATACAATATTGTGTTAAAATAAGCAGCCAGTGGAATAATAACTGGTCAGAATTAGGTTGTTGTGCAGCACCTGCCTGTACAAAGATTTTAAACATGAAATCTAATTTGAAGAGATCTAGTAAGGGTAAGTTTGTTAATAGATTTGAAGTCTTATTGTGCAATTAAATAGTCCTTTAATCAGAACATCCTGCAATGGCACCAGAAAACGATTAGAAAAGATACATTTTTAGTCTTGTTATCAGGATCCCGTTTGCTTTCATCAAACTTTCATTCATTCCTAATAGAAGTCCCACTATAACACAACATGTCAGCCCTCTTGCTGTGACTCTTTTCCCCTTCTCAGGTAAATAAATTACGCTTGCTCTATAAAATGTGTGCGCACACACAAATCTAATTGCAACCTTGCTTGGTTCACGGTAACTGCATCTCCATTGACAAAGAGTATCTTGGCAGAGCAGTGTTTTGTGAAAACTGGGTCAGACGAGTTTGTTTACTGCTCATCAATGTCCTTGGACACGCTTTGGCTTTGGGGCTCTTCACCTGTCTGTTCCACTCTGATGAATCCTTCCTCATTCCTACAGCGGACCCAGACCAAATCCCAGAGGCTCCCGTTTTAGTCTGAGCTTCGAGGTTGCGATGTAAAAGCTAGGATTGAAAATCAATTGCCATAGCTCTTTTTTTGTTTTTTAAAGGTGTTTTATTCTTTGAGTGAGTTTGAAAAGTTGGCTGCGACGGTCAACTTGTCCCCAGAATTCGCCCCATCTGAAACCAAGGACGAACAGGGTGTAATAAGAGGCAATCTATTAGGCTGGCATGAAGTCCTTTTATGTTGTATTGCTCCTCTCTCAGTAGAAATGTAGCTGATTGCCGTAGAGGCAGCAGGAAGGGACGGGTGTTTTATATGTGATCTTGTGTAAGTGCATGCATGCCTGGGTGCTATTTGTGTGAAGGCAGACATCTGAGGATTGGAGGCAGAAAACTGGGGGGCCTCGGGGGCCTAAAATCAAAACTAGAACACATTAAGGTCACTACAAGGGAACAAAGGACTTTCATCTGAAGTGTTCCTACAGGATTAAGGAAGGATTTTTACCTCAGTCGAAAGATAAATGAAGCTTGTGTCTCGAAAAAAGACAGACGTCAATCGAAAACAAATCTAATTTGGGAATGTAAGAAATGAATGGTCACTGAATCCCTCAGGAAAAAAAGGTGTGTGTCACAGAACTCACAAACTTGCTGATATAACCGATGACCAGTGACTTTAAAGAGCACCGTCACACCATTGGTCAGTGGAATAAACTGACCACATGATGTCACAGAGTGAGGCAAACTCTATTGGAGCTCATAAACAAGTGCTAAGTGCGACATCGACCGTTGGCGTTGACATCGCTTCTCTTCATTAGTCACTTTACCAACAGGAGAAGTTTACTTTGGTGCAACGCTGTTGTCTTTGGCATGTGGATGCCACATATCCCCACCGGTTACCACAGACCTGTTATGGCACACTTTACAAGCAGATGGTGTCTCTCAGAAAATGACAGAAGAGACCACAACATTTACAGACCGAGTGAAGAAAGAAAAGAGCACATTGTACCAAAGAAAGTGGGGTCGGGAGAGCTTCCTGGGTATCTTTGCAAAGAAGACATCATTGAGTTGTTTAAGATGTAAAGCATTTCAACAGAACTACATTCCTGCACTGTTAACACAAACATTATATTGGATTTAAACCAGTGATGGTCACAATGTTGAAGCCATGCTAGCATTTCCTAAAGCTTCCAAACCAGCATTAAACCATCAAGTGACACCTTACGACTATAAAAGTGTTCAGATGGTTCGTCAGCTCTTTCAGGCTTTTTGTTTTCAGTGAAACAGTTTCGTGAAATGTTGTCACTCAACACCAGAGCAGCCATGTGCAACAAGAAATCCAAGAAATGCAAACAGATTGACAAACTACCACACAGAAGAAAAAAATCTGTTAATTAAAAATAATCCTGATATTATTATTGCGTCCTGATACATCCTCCAATCCCTGCGTTTTCTCCTGGCTCAGTGTGCATAGTTTCGAAACAGCAACATTTTCTTGGAAGTAATAGGTAATATGTTTAAGAGAGTGTTTAATAAGATGGAAATTAACAGCAAATCAGTACATTCATCTTTTTGGTACAGTGTATAGCCGAGAGGAAAGGAAAGCAAGTGGGGAGATGCTGCTGTGGATTGAGTGTAGGAGTAAAATAACTGTATTAATGAACAAATAATCAAGGACAGGTCAGATAGGTACGGAAGCACGTCAACAAACAAAAAGACAAACAAGTCGATGAGCTCACCAGCAAGCAGTTGAAGATGACGTAGAGGATGAGCATCCACAGGTACCTGTAGCCCATATGGAGCCCTGCCCACAACCAGACCAGCGAGATGAGCAGGAACAGGTAGAGGACCAGCGGCACCTCTGGAGCGAAAAATAACAACAGCGGAGGTCAAATAAAATACATCACGACTGAAAAATCTGGTTGATATGATTTGATCAGAATCAGCTTTATTGGCCACGTATACGTATACACACAAGGAATTTGACTGTTTTTTCTGTTGCTCTCAATGTACACAGAACATACACAGAAATTGACAATTAAACAAAAAACAAGGACAACAAAGTAGAACAAAGGTATAGCATAAACTTTTAACTACTATGTACACATATAATTATAAGTATATATACAACATATATGAATATAAAAAACAAAAACAATGACAATGACATGGGGATGCAGAGTGTAAGGATGCTTGAATAAATATGGAAAGATTGTCACAGGATACTTTATGTACATGAAGTAGGTGAAATATGCATATATATATATATATATATATATATATATATATATATATATATAAGAAGCTGTTCAGGTGTCTGGTTGTTTCGGCGTACAGTCCTCTGTAGCGCCTACCAGAGGGGAGGAGTTGAACTGGTGGTGTCCAGGGTGTGATGGGTCTGCAGTGATGTTTCCGGCCCGTTTCCTGAATCTGGAGAAGTGCAAGTCCTGGATGGAGGGCAGGCTGGCACCAATGATTTTCTCCGGAGACCTGATAGTCTGTTGTAGTCCGTTCCTGTCCTATTTGGTGGCCGATCCAAACCAGACAGTGATGGAAGTGCAGACAACGAACTGGATGACAGCGGAGGAGAACTGAATCAGCAGTTCCCGAGGCAGGTTGAACTTCCTGAGGCAGGTTGAGCTTCCAGAGCTAGCGCAGGAAGTACAGCCTCTGCTGGGCCTTTTTTTGTGATGTGTCGATGTTGGAGGCCCACATCAGGTCTTGGGAGATTGTGGATCCCAGAAACCTGAAGGTTCAGAATAGGGGGGCAGTGTTGGGGGGCTCCTCCTGAAGTCCACTGTCATCGCCACGGGTTTGAGCTTGTTTAGCTCCGGGTTGTTCTGACCACACCAGAGGGCCAGCTGTTCAACCTCCCGTATATGCAGACTAATCACCGTCCCTGATGAGGCCCATGAACGTTGTGCCGTCTGCAAACTTGATCTTAGTTATAGTACTCTAAATGAGTAAAATCTAATAACAGCTACGGTATTCTTTGTAAGACTATGCACACACGCACACACACACACACACACACACACACACACACACACACACACACACACACACACACACACACACACACACACACACACACACACACACACACACACACACACACACACACACACACACACACTACTTTAAGCATTTTAAAGGTTGGCAGGTAGTTTCTGGGTGATATACAGTACAGAGTAATCCTTATTTGTTGCAGTGTTTCTGAAGCGGGGCAGTAAAAAGACAGGATTGGTGTGTTAGAGCCAGGAGCCGGGCCTTAGGAGCTCTTTAATGAACCACTCCTGACTGCCCCAATTCAGCATTGGTGAACACAGCCTTTTCTGCTCCAAAAGTCTTAATGAGCACACGTGGTCCACATGTAGAGTAATGTGGACCCTGATTAAAGCCCAAACTAGTGCTTGCTGTACATTGCTGGAGAGCAAAAACACAAGTTTGGATAAGACCTCACGGCGCTCATACACACAAGCACTCATGTATGCCAACAAGCAAGCACTCAGAGCCGCACTTCCATTTTACCCACTCAGCGCTTCATCTTCTGAGCATTTGCCAATAATGCTGTTAATGATCTACGAGCCAATGTGCTCAATCCCTTTGCGTGTGAAGATGACACAGACAACTGACATATATAGCATGTAAAGCTACATTTATGTACACTGTATATCTTAAGATGAACATGGACGTAGAAATGAGAAATAGAAATCACTCTCATCAATTGACTAAAATAAACGGTATGTATTTGTAGCTGGTATTAATCGTCGAGAGGTGGAACAAGTGCTCAAGTTAGGAACACCATGGCTGCTGTGGCATTTAGTCAAAGCCGGCCTCGGAACAGCCTGGTGGACAATTTTGTTTTATTTATTTTTTTATAATTAGCTTTTATGTTTGAGAACGATATTAAAATGAATACTAGTAGCCTCGTAATATTCTTCATAATAATAGCAATAATACAAACCTTGCGGCCAGTCGTCATCTTGTCTCATCTCACCTCTCTCAGTAATTTGGGGAGTGAGGCTACGATTGTGACTCATATAGTCCGACCGAAAAAGCGACATCATAATCAACCACTATTCCGGAGATAGGTGTGCTCCTCTCCATACTTTAAAAGTCTGAGTTTGCACTCAGTAATAAGCACATACTTGAGTAAATACTGCCCGAAAACACTCACACACTCGTGCCACAAAAGCATACAAACAGTTGACCTCGTGCTAAAATGCTCACTCTTTCTCATGCATGTTGTTTACAGTGAACATCCACCACTCTGCACACCGCATGCAGACAAACACTGAATCACATTTGCTGTAGTTGGACTGCAAAGATAAGAGGAGACTGAGCTCTTCTGTAGCAACTATAACCCACTTTCCACCTGGGCCGATATAGTTTTACAGTACGTTACGCTACACAAGTAGAGCTGAGTACTGCACCTCAGATTTGATCTGTACGGGTAAGGACAGACACATTTATATTCCTTTTAGCCATTGCCCATTGTACTATTCCTGATGAATAGTGTGAGAGTCCAAGAGAACACACTCAGTCTCATACTGAAGTGGAGACTGAACTAGGGCCACTTATGTATCCTTGCACCTCCTCTACATCAGGTCGTGATGTACCGGTACCTCTTATCTTGAAAAATCATTCTCTCACCTATTATTGGAATGGCTGATTAGAGGACAAGCAAAATGAGCACTGCCATTCAGGAGCAGAGTGAGTCAACTGTCAAGAGTGAGTCATCCCAACAGAGAGAGAGGGGCCTGGTAAATAATAGAGCTCATATATCATGTTTCATTCAGGAGAACATAATCAAGGACATGACTACGACTTAAAACTGTGTTTCTTTGAAATGAATGTGGTCCTTATAAAGAAGAGCGTTTTACATACAATTAAAAAAGAGGCTCCACTTGATGAATTAACTTTATAGCCTGCGTGTTCAGGTTTTGTGTTAGCATCAGAGTTGCTTTACAAATTAGGGGAAGAGATTTGTTTGCCAGATGAATGTCACAAATGTAATCATTGACTGCAAAAGAACATAATCTCGCGACCTCACCCATTGGTTTGCGGACTATTGTTTGGAAGCCTCGAGTTTGGCATTTTGTCCATTGCCATCTTGTTTTTTTGCAACCAGAAGTGACATGGAGCTAAGGAGGAGCTAAGTACAACCGAACACTGAATAGGGATGACATTTCTAGCGACAACACATAGACCTGACAATGCCAGTCAATCAGAAGGTAGTACTCTAAAGAATGCTCTATATGGTGATCATGTTGTAAGGAAGACGACTTGGAACTAGCAATTGAGACCAGAAACTCATGTTTACAATGTTTACTGAGGTCATTTTCTCATAGACGGAGGTTATACTACACTAGTTATACACAGTCAGCAGAATATTCAAAACACACCCACATCATGAACACCACACCCAACATGGCTGTATTGTGTGGCGCAAATGAGGGATGACAAGTAAAAATACTGCTGACCCGGCTCCGATACGTACTACGCTGGTGAAACAGGATTGGAAACACGGTCAAGGCATCATCTTCTAAATCATCTGTATCCCAGACACACACATAAAAAAGAAAATGTACCGCTTAAAAACCACACTGCTGAGTCACTCTGTGGTTTGTTGGTTAGTGTTATGTAGGACAGACTGTACAGTTCACTTGACAAGTAGGATGGAAACACAGAGCACTGGCCCCAAGTTTGCACAAAAAGCCCTCACTGAGGTGCCACTTCCACCACCCTGTCAGTTCCACTCTGCTCCAAGTTCTGCTCCTTATCTCACTGCAGCTTTCCTCTGGCTGACCTCTCTTCTACTTTCTTGGTTTCCTTCTTCTCATATTTTTCCTCCTCATGCCTCTCCCTTCCCCCTTGAGGCTTATTTCCTGTAAGTCTTTATTCATTTTGCCAATACTCTGGTCATTGTTCCCCGATGCTTCAGCATTATTATTTAACACCTCGTCTCTTTGTGTTCCACACTTACTCTGGATATTCAGTGTTATTTTGGTGTATGTCCGTTCAGAGATGATTCTGCTTCATAAACTCGTTCATCCGTTGCTTTTCAGCCTTTTTCGTCGTCTTTGTCCTCAGTCTTCTCAACTTTCTACTGTCTACTGTTTAGTCAGTTCTTCTATTTTGCACATCTGTCTATCTGCACCCTCCTTGGTTTGAGTTTTCCAACCATGTAAGCACATTTCAGTCTGTGGACAGGGCAGAGCTCCCACAGTAAGAACTGGTTCCCAGAGCCAAATGCTGACGTACTGCTTTTCTTGATACCACTAAGAAGAAGCAGAAAGAAGCAGAGCAGGCACACATTTTCTGTTAATGCATGTGTGCATATACTTGCATGTGTGTGAACATGCATGAATGCATACGTAAGTCTTTGCATAAACACATGAGAAAGTGCTGCTAAATGATGTCATGGGCATCTTTCTGCCAGGCGGAGCTAAGAAGTAAACAGTTTAACCTCCAACAGTGCAATTTGTGCTCAAAACCATTTGTCATGGACATGAAGTAGCTACTTCTCTCCACAGGAGCACAGGCCCCAGTTTACATTTGACTAGAGCTGGTTCCTGGTGTGAGAAGACAAACTGAGAGGAGAACGTCAGTTCAACAGAAACGGGTAGACACTCGATACAGTGCTGACATCACTGTCACAGAGAGGTCAGCAGCTGTAATAACTGTGTGTTGAGCATGCACACACACGACCCCACACACAAGTATTATCTGTGTCAACTAATTGTGAGCATTTAGGCACAGTAAAAGCTTTGTTTTTGTGTTGCGTAATTGTAGAGAATATTCTGGTAAGATTCATGACAATACTAGTACTGAGGTTGCAAAGGTATGTATTTTTAGTGCGCTTTCATGATAGCAGAAAAATACATACAAAGGATTCCCATGTAAATTCAGCAATTTCCGAAGGAAAATAAGTCCCAACAGCAGTGGAAGAAGTGCTTTGATCCTTTACTGAAGTAACCAGACAACAAATTAAGAATACTCCATCACAAGTAAAAGCCCTGCATTCAAAATCTTACTTCAGTAAAAGATGTATGAGCAAGAAAATGTCTTTAAAGTATCACAATTATTGAAATAATTATGCAGGAATATATATTCGATTATTCGATTTTTAATACTGATGTATGAATGTATATGCAGCGGTGAGTTTAACTCCAGTTAAAAATAATAGTTATTCATTCAACTACGGTCTGTTGAAAATTGAAAGTCTGCTCACTTCTGTATCAAAAAAACATCATGTCTTGCACACACACTTATGTGTTCAACGATGACAGCTTGTTTATGTTGTTTTTTTGCTGGCAAGCCTTACAGTGGGCACAATGAAGTTTCCGACACTGGCACACTTGCTTGATATCGCTGATGTCAAAAGTCCTGCTGTATCTCGCCCAGTGAGTTTTACATTCGGGCTTCTCACAAGAAGAAATAAAACAGTGATTAAATGCAGTGCACACTGTTTCTGTTGTTGCATGCTGATATACATATTGTGTCATCGTGCGTCCAAATAAAACTAAAGGTGCAACCAGCACTGAGCCATGCATGGACTTTGATCAACAATGTTGCTGTCCAATATTGCAGCCGTTCTACACAAAATGAAACGCGCATATTCACACCTCAAGGGTTGTTCTGTCCTCTGTGCTTGTGTCACACACACACAGTCGGGACGTTAGACTGCTGCTTTGAATATAATTAGCTGAGCCTAACTTTCCTGGCATTTGTTCTCTCGTTCTCTCTCTCTCTGTGTAAATAAGGAGTTTTAGAAGCTGCCTTGTTTGCTACGTTGACTGCTTCCTGTTTTTCTCATTCAACACACAGTACAATACTATATTCCAAGTCTCCTTATCCCTAAACTCACCCCAAACCTATGCTGTCTACTTTTGATCTTTGTTGTGTGCACTGTCTATCATAGTAAAATGCTCCTGTCCGGCAAAAATCCTACAGGCTGACCTTTAGCCTCAGCCTGGTTTTTAAATGAGAATGTGTTCTCTCATTAATAATGCACACCTACCTGTTTTGGTTTCCCACACTCCTTCAGAGGCCACACACAGTGTGTAGGGAAAACCCCTTGCCAGCCAAAGGACTGGCACTAATTCAGGCTTTGCTTTGTCATTGGAGGGCCTTGACTGAGCAAAACAAGCTCAAGCCAGCTGATTCTCACTGAAGGCCACTGATTAGGGCCATGACACTGAGGCATTAAAGTGGTTTGGCTAGGATCTTCATGTGTGGTCGAAGTGACCGATTGCACTAAAAAATACTCCTGATTCATACAGACCATAACTCTATGACGGGTATTCCTTCGCTAACAAGAATCTTACATAAAGTACAAGTTTGGGGTTGTATCCACACATATTTTTGCACTGCATTCAGTCCATTTAAAGTGAATTAAAATACACGTCTATTTAAGTGCAATGGCGAAACAAAAGTGTGTCTGTCAGCATTATTTCATTTAGGGAAGTAGGTATTGTTTTGTTCCTGTACCATTAATCCCTTGGGTACACACACAGCAGACAGAGACAGAGCTTGTAAGCTGAGCAAAATAGGGGCTGAAAGCTTCAGCCAATAATAGGGGTGGATACAATCTAGTTCCAGAGGGCATCCTGGCAGCAGCAGGTTACATGTTTTTGTGGTGCAGATTGAGAGATTGTGTGTCTTAACACGAGTTGTTATGTTTTTATGTGCATAGAGATTTATGATCTCATATCTATGCTGATGCATAACTGGGTTAATTTATGTTTGTGAACACACATTGCTGTATTCGGTACCTGTGCTGTTGGTTCGTCCTCTGTAAATGTCGTCGTAGGCCTTCCACTGCTGAGTGACCTGGTAGGCGTGGATGAACACCACCATTACTGCAACCAGACAGATGAGAGGCACCAGCACCGCTGTACACAGAGCTGCATAGATGTTTGGGATGAAGCACCTAGAGAGGGGACGGACAAATCCGTAAGTGATTGTCTTTTCTTTTTTTTCAGTGTATGTGGAAATTAAGCAGAATGTATGTGAATAAAAGAGGAAATTGAAAGAGAGAAAGGGGTGGGGAGTAAAGTGTGCATCCAACACAAAGGTAAACTCTAAAATACGGAAACACATCACATGCCAATATTGCTCTTTATTTACTCAAGTTAAGACTGTGAAACCTGAAGAAACACAAACAGGTTCTGGCCGGTGAGACCTCTGAGCCGGCCTAAGACTCACAGCATTCTTGCTCAACAGCAGCTTTTGCCTTCAACAGCAAAATACGTACGTTCTTAAATCTTCTGAGCAACTAGGTCAATCTGCAGCTACAGGGGGATAATATCTTAAGTCAAAGACCCTTGGAAGTGTTTTTTCTATTTAAAGACTGAAAGAACAGTTAAAACAAACAACACGATACACGTGTCTCGTGCTTAGAAAGGGAGAACAATATGGAGTGGCTATGTGAGTTCATGTGCTGATCCTGCCTAAGAGGCAAAAGGTCAAAAGGAAGCTTTTATTTTTTGCTTTTTCTTTTTAAAATCAAGTTATCTTTTAATTGCTACAATTTGTCTATTGGTGTGTGTCAGCCTAATTTTTTTTCCTGGGAAATCTCAGGACTCCTTTCCCAGCTTCTGTCCAATCAGACATGTTTTTTTCTTTCTGGGAAAATCAACATCCTCATATACACTGTTAACTGCCAAACAACTATCAAAACACTCATGTGACTTTGTCCTTTTCACAAAACAAGTTCGGCCCCTGATTTGGTGGGAGAGTGAAATACAGATAGGACCTCCCGGCAGGCCTGAGTAATCGCAGATAATAATTGGAGCTATGCTAGCCATAGCATAACACGAGGTATGCCAAATAAAGCATTGCATCACTATTTGCCAGCAAGACAGCCAGGTTATGCGAATTTAAACACACTGGAATATGGACATTTGTACGGCTGTGGCCTTGTAAGAGGATGAGATCCTACTGTAAGCAAAGTCTCACAAGAAAGTGAAATCCCAGGGATTCCTCGAGTGAATGAAGAAAACATTACGCAGTGGCTCATTTCATTTACTTTAGAATTTAGAATAAATAAAGTGAGTAATGCCTATTATTGGGGCTTTCATTGAAATACTGCTGTTGTTTTTACATACGGAAGTGTGGAGTGTAATGGGTCACTTAAGAACAGGGCCTTGTTTAATAAAGGCCTAATATAAAGTTAAAAGTATAAATCAACTCTAAATTAAGGAGACATACATGCTGCCATGGTAGCCTCGACTCACATGATACGATAGCAAGACATTAAAGTTGTAAATTTACATTTCCACAGGTAAGACTATAAAACAGCCTGCATGAAATAGATAAGATGTCAGGTTTACATGTCCACCTTCATGGGAAATTATTTGAGCAACCTTATAACCTGTCTTTAAAGTAGTCAAACTAACCATGCATCAGTCTGTCCAGGTAGATTATCATATTATACTCAAATAAGAACGAGTAAGTAACAACTGAATATACATTGTTTTTTTCCACTCCAAATTATAGTTATGAGATTAACGGCGACAACACAAATAAAATCATGACAAAAACAAGGGTTCTGCTGACACAAATACATACAAATGGAATATGTATGGCACAAAAATGCTCACTGACGCAAGGTCTGAGGTTGACACCTGTTTGTGCGCAGGCAGGGTGAAACTGAGACAACTTGAGTTCTGAGAAAACAAGACGGCTATCTGTTTACACGCATGAGGAGAGAGAGGGAATTCAAAGGCTGCCTCATTCCCTGTAAGAGGAAGGTACGCTTCCAGCGTAACTGAATACTCCTCTGTATCCTTGAATCTCTCATGTATACGCTCACTGTCTCACACACACACACACCCACTCTCAGGAAACACGCACACAGCACACACTCTCTCCCAAGGATAACAGCCACACCTAAGACCTCTGGCTAACTTTAGATGTGATTTAAGGGTTCAATCGCCATCAGTTTTTGACTTTGTCTGTCATGTACCCATGATCACACACACCCAATGTAAAAAGTTTACTTTGGCAATTACTACACACGCACACACACGCACACAGACACACACACTTAATGCACAGACAGCTGATCGGGAACCGTTGGGAAGTTTTTTAAAAAGGTGACCTCATCTGTTATGTTCTAGAATTTATTTTCTATACATCGACGACAGCCAGTTATTTTTAGCTAAAGCACACAGACATACAGACACACACGAAACCAATCAGTATATGGGTTATTTAAGGTTCCTCCCTTCCTCCTTTCCACCCTGCAGTATGAAAGCCTCCACCTCTGAAGAACTGGCTCAGGTGTTTTCTGTTTGTTCTACTCTGGCCCGAAGTGGAATTTACCTAAGCCTAAAAAAGAAAGTGAAGTCACTGCGACTGACTCAGACCGGTTTAAAAAACAGACTGACGAGTCCATGAAAACAGATTACGTTTGTGTTAGCTCAATTCCACCTCCTCGGTTCTAAAGACCACTTGTGGGTGTAGTTGTTGTACGCAAGTGTTTTGCAATGTAATGTCCACTCACACATCTCCTTGAACCAGCCCGTATACGGTGTGTATGGTCCATCCGAAGCCGCCGAGCAAGACGATGACCAGGACAATGATGACCAGAGCAGGAAGTCCCCAGCCCAACAGGAAGTAGAGCAGGTATCGACGTTCCGTGTGCTCGTCATTCATCACCAGCACTTGCCAGAAGTTCACTGCCTGGGTACAGAGTGTTTGAGAAAACAATTAATACACATGAAAGCAGAGACATGTCAACAGAAGCAGCACCTTTATGACCTATTATAATTATAACAATCAATAATGTTGTGGGGGAAAGACAACGTGTTTGGAGTTTGGAAGATTCTTTTCATCTTTCTTTGAGAACACACATACAACCACACTTTTATCACACCCACAATAGCTTTGTTTGCTTTGTTATCGAGCAGGCTTTGATAGTCTCATCCATCTGATACAATGAGCCCAGCACTGTTTCATAAGCAGCTTTTCTGAACACCTGTTGGTTGCAACACAACGTCGTATCCCTTTGTGAAGACCTCTGCAGGCAGTAACAATTGTAATTACAATTCTAGCACTGGTGAAGAGCAACAGGCAAAGTTTACTCTTGAATTTTAAAGTTAAGCTCAAGGGAAAAACAAAGTAGCATTTTCCAGTCTATCTTGATGGCTGCGGTTACAAATTGATGACATTTACTCTGCTTAGCCTTATTTAGACCAACGTTTTTACAGCCTATAAGGATTGTCTGTGAACTCTTTTTGCACAGTGGGCACAGGAAAGAAGGTTAGGGGACACTGACCTCTCCCTCTGATAACCTCTTGCTCCCCATAGCCATATTACATAACCACTGACACAACAAACATTGCTGCACATACACACAACACAGGAATGGACACACTCACACACAGACCCACAGAACTACACACGAGTTGTGTAACAGCTTGACTGCACTGCACTGAGACATTAGTGTGATGTCCGGTTGCTGTTTAGGTGGCATTATGATTGGTTATGCTTTTGTCTTACTGCCTTGTAACTGTATAAGGGTTGGTTCAAACAAATTACAATATCAATTTCCTTTCATCTAGTGGTACCTAGCCATGCAACTTTGCTTTTGGTTTTAACAGCGATGTCTCTTTCCAAAGACAATGTCCTGGTTAGTCAGTGTAATCCACTGAATTTATTCACTGGAATGACTTCCTATTGAAAAGTTACTCCGTTAAAACAGTTGACAGCGCGTTCTGTGTATTACTCAGATTGCATTAGAGACTTTGCATTTGACAAAATCTCAAAAGCTTAACAAATACAGCTGAAACTATTTGCATTGCTGGATACCACTGAAGGTAAGTGATTATTGTACATTTTGGGGTTAACTGATTCTTTAAGTGTGATTGACGCAGTAGCGCTGTTGGGAAACTCATTGCCTGTATGTCTGACCACATGGCCTGATGGCCATTAGAGGCCACTTATGAATCCATAATCACAATCAAATTAATTTGTCTTCTCGCAGGACACTGGCAGGTATCGTCTGACTACAAATCAGTGAAAGTGGCCCCTATCTGGCTAACTAGTACAGTAAAACAGGGTATAAATACAATCAAGGCCATGCAGTACCAATGCTTTAGCAGGTATTTGAAGGCTGGACGAGCTGTAAAGTATTGCTGTGTAATATGACGCAGTTTCAGAAAGCTGAGGTTGCCTCTGCGAGCCTCTGCAGTAATGAAAAAGCTGTGATTCAGTTATTGGCGGTTTTCTGGCATTATGCCAAAGCTTATTCCCCTGACCAACTATTGGGCATGCACATCCTCACATACACACACTGCAGTTATTGATTTGAAGTCTTCTTCGTGGTCTGAGATGGGTTGCTGGTGCCCATTCATATCAGCTATAGCTGAAAGCATCTACCTGACAGGAGGGGAACATGAGCTGCGAGACATCAGTGGGGTCGATACTGAGATGTTGGTGAGGACCGAACGGTTTTAAAGTTACACATCAATCAGAGTGGCAGTAATATTTTCACGGTCAGCTGCTACAGCTGCTGACAATAAAGAAATGTCCAGGGTCGATTTTGGTAGGGGTGTTAAAGAACAATGGCAATTTAAGAAATGTATGAGGGAGCGAGTGTTTGAATGAAGAATTGAAAATCCCAAGTGAATTTTGAAACTCCTTTTGTCGTGAATCATAGTTCATGTTCTCTCCGCCAGATCATATCAACTCTACCACCATAATAACTACTACCATATGTGGCCAAACCTGTTTTTTTTACGTTTTACGTTTTTTTTACGTTAATACCATTTCATCTCACTGCCAATTCTCTATAAGTTCGTCATCCAAACACTTCTTAGGCCGCATGAAAGCCTTTGGTCTCAGCCTTCATCCCTTAAAGATATGTCACAGGTCATCTGGTAAACATTCTGATGTGAAAAAATGCTAATCTTATTATACTTCACCACATTTAAAGTATGTCGTGCCAGGAGAGATTATATCTATTACATGAACACAGATTATGTTCACTGACAATACGAACGTCACACGTTCTCAAAGACTGAGAAGCAATGGAAACAAAGCAAAAGTTAATTAAGAGGGGAACAACGAGAAGAGAATGTTCCATAAACCATAGGGAAGATTTCTTGCTGTTTATGGAACATTTATCAAATCTGTTTAACAAGCCAATATTTTTTTGAAAGTTTTAAATCCAAAACAAATCCACAAAGAGTTATTTGAATTAACGGTAAGTCAATGATTTAGTTTGGAAAGGGAGGATCATTTGAGGAAAAGGATCTATCCCCGGGCCAGTGTTCCTCTCTATAGGGGTGAATGAAGTACTCCGGCCCATGTTCACCACAATCCTGTGCTCAGTAGGTCACAAGTATATTCCCTCTTAAGGATTAAAATTGGCTGAGGCAAGGTTTACATTGAGAGCTGAAAATCCTTTACTTATTTGGTGTGGAATTTGTGTGTGGGATGTATTTTTTCTAAATTGTATAATAATGAATCGATAAAATGCTATTTTGTTGTTTCAGTAGTGATGAAAACATCTGTTCACATTGAGTTAGGCTCTGACTGTACAAATCAAGTCTTAATATCTTCTCTAGTGCGCATGTTAAGCTGCAAATTGGGACTTTGCCTGCCAGGCTTTGTTCTCAGCAGTTATGTCACAAAAAAGAAATAGAGGGCAGATGGTCATAGAGAAGGGGGCTAGGAGCTGGTGGGCTGAGGTGTTACTAAGTGGTACCAGTCTAGGGCCAAAGATCATGTCATGCAGCAGTCTGGTACCTCCATCTCACCCCCGAATCAAAACCTGTCTATAAGCCCACATGGTGGAGGAATGACGTTTCACTCCTTATTACGTAAAAACTAAGGAACAAAAGGAAGAATGGGAACCCTGTTTTTGGCAAGTCATGAGGAAAATGAGCAGGAGAATGAAATGAGATTTGACTTACAGGTGCCCTTCAATAAGAAATATGTGAAAGAATAGACTGACTTTATTGACTTTCTTGAGTTACAGCTCAACACTTGGCCCCATTGTCTGGTTGAAGGTCTAGTGAATATACATCATTGTTGAGGCTTGCCTTCCAGACTAGACAGACTCAGTTTTACAATGAAGCAGAGCGAGATAGCCTCCAAACCTCAGCTCTTTATCCAGGTCAAAGAACAGAGAGAGAGAGAATATCTCTGCTTATATTGGGAAAACAATGCGCATTCTGTGATCTAGCTGCATGGCAACAATTACAGCAAAAACTGTGTATCCTCGGGGTATGTCCACTGCTGGTGGCCATGCCTGGATAGAAATCGAATGTAAATGATCATCTTTATGTACAAATATGTAGGTTTAATGCTTGTTGACCTGCTGTTACCTGTATGAGCATCCAGAAGAACTGACTGAGGTGGAAATAGTGAGAGAAGAGCGCCAGAGCAGCACAGCTGTCCTCTGAAAACATGCGGCCACGGAAAGCTGACACCAGGAAACAGATCTGTAGAGAAAGACAGAAAAAGACAAATTTAGAATTATTTACCACTGTGTGTAAATGAGCCTATGAATCAGCAAGTTTTCATGGCAATTACTGAATGCACCGTATTTGCTCTGTTTAGGGACAACAGTGACATTTTGTATGACTACCTAGCACACTTGCACACACAGGTGCAGTACTCCTTGCAGTGTCAGCAGGTCAAACTCCATAGGAGGCAATTTATTGCTTGCTTTACAGTCTATAGATTCTTAAAAGAGACAGCCGAATTCAGATAGCCCTCCTCCCAAAGACAGACATCCTACCCTGCATACCTGTTACATCACCATGCAGCAAGCTATGCAGACAGAAGCAAAAAATAAAAACATCAACAACATCAACAGCACCGATAAATACTTGCATCATCCCACACGCACAGAGATTTGTACAGACGTGTGGGTGTGACACTTCTCTAAATAACGAACTGAAGGGCATTGCAGAATCGCTGCAAACAGCGTGTGGTCAGTGTGTGTGTGTGTGTGTGTGTGTGTGTGTGGGTGTGTGTGAGAGAGAGAGAGAGAGGAGGAGAGAAAGGGAGAGGGGTTTTGGAGGTGGGAACACATCAGGGCCAAAATTCAATTTCTAACATTGGAGGCAGCACAAAACCCATGAGGGCAGCACAAAATACTTCTCTGCTGTCCATCAAAGCGCTTCATTAAGCTCCGGCACTGAATGTGGTGCCAACACAGCCGGGCGATTGTTACATAACCAGCAGCCTGTCGGCCCGATGCCAATGCCATAGACCAGAAAGAAGGTGAGTGGAAGAGAGTAGGAGCTGAGGGATGTGGGGGGAATAATAACTTGGTGTAAAATGTCACTTGGATTATATTCATTGCACGCACCAGGTAAAAACCCCGAGGACATTTTGTTGTGAGTCTTAAGCAGCATCTCAACAGAGTCTTATTACCCACGTACCACGTACAGTAATTATCTCTGTTACCTCAACTGTCATTTGATTTGACGTAACAAAGCCATGCAAATGGTTCTGAAGATGAGCTCTTTATGTATCCAAAACAAGCTAATGTATTCTGTTGGCACCACCCTATGGTTTTGGCTAATATGCTTCGTTAGACAGTTATTAAAGTAACCAGGTAAATAGATATTGTGAGCTGTGACGTTACCTGTTTTCCACACAATTTCAATTAACTTCAATTCAATATGCTTTATTGGCATGAACGTAATGAGGACAGCGTTGCCAAAGTAGCAAGTAATAATGACATAAATAAAAAGAATCATAAAAAAGTACAAATCATACAATCAAGAAAGTGTATTTCCTTTGTTTTTCTCTTCCTCTTTGTAAGTTTCTTTTTCCTCTCTATTTTCCTACATTGAGAAAACCCATTGGGAAATCCCTAAATAACCATTCCTGGATTTTCCAGCTCTTACTAACCCTGTCTGCATCCTCCTGTTGAGGAAAGGGAAAAGTCAGAGCCTGCTAAAAAAATGAAAGAATCATGAGTCAGTTTCCCTTCCATTTTTCACGCCATGCAGGTTGTGACTGGGGGGGATGGCACAGGAAGGAAACTCGTGCCTGAGCTGCCAGGAATTGTGCCTGAGTGGAGAAGCTGTGGGGACGACGATTATGCAGCCGGGGTGTAGTTTCTGGCAGCAAGTTGGCCTCATTTGGCCAAAGTATGACACACCATCTATCCTCTCAAAAGCAAAACAATGGGGAAACTACCGAGCGAGAAATGCTCAATAAACTGCAGGACGCCAGACACATAATCATAGGCAAACATGCAGTACATACACGCATGTTGGTTTAACACTAAAGGCTCTAATTTGATCAAATTAAGCGGAGGACAGTCAAGTGCGGCATGCACAAAGGGGGTGGCAACGTATTTTTGTGGCTGTGCGCACCAAGGACACACAGAATTGAAGGGGCTACTAACAATCCCTGCCAATCACTTTGTCTCTGCTCCACCCTTTTTAATGATTATTTGGCTTGATTTAAATTAGTTTCGTCTGTATCTCCAACACATGCAACAACATTGTAAATACTGAAACACAAGTCTAGGTCTGAACATGGCACAGCTTTGAGCAATGAAACCACCCACATTTGCTGCAGCCTTCTGTGACAAACCCGAATAACATGGCTCACTGTTGAACCAGTGAAACTGCTGACCTGTGGTGAAACAATGACATAACAGGTAGAGAGAAATGGCCTTGTATGGAAAGGAGAGAAAAGGGAGTGATTGTGTTCAGGCGTGTGAATGGACTCTCTTGCAAGTGTCTGCCGCCCAAATGTTTGTGTGTTTGTGCCCTCAATGGAGCTGGGATAAGAACTACCTGGCTCAGGTTAAGGATAGAAAACAGGTATGGTGAATCAGTTTGGGCGAGACAACAGGTGAGATAGTAGATTTCACAAAGTTGAATTTGATTAAAGCTGGTCGTCATCTGCTTCCCCATAAGGCCCTGAAATAAGTAGTCACACAGGCCGGTACACACAGGAACTTGATCTGACTGTTTACTGCTTTTGTGCCCATTACATAATACTCTATTGTTGCTGCTAAAACTACAATCTGGTTCGTTTATCACGTTCATTATCACATGGCGTAAATAGCAGAGCGGGGCATTAAACTGTTAACATCACAACGTTATTTAAACTTCTATATGGCTTATTTTCTTTTATGTGAGGAGAGGCTGGTAGATAGACATAAACAGACAGTGTGGATCCAGTGTGGTTCCAATCAAACCGGGCCAACAAGTTTTCTGTAAACAGACTTGTTAGGCTGCTGTGACTATTAGCCGGGTCAGTGTAGAAACACTCAAACTGTCATGGGAGGAGAGACACAAGCCTCCAAATACACACAGGAAGGTTTATTGTTTTATATGGTGTGTACCAAGGCATAGAAACATTGCCGCTTATATGTTCATGTTAATTTAGCTTTACTATGCTATGAGGCTAAAAGAAGTTTGGGGTTAGAAACTCCACGGAAGCTCTTGAAGAACCGTCTGATTTCTTCGCTACAGTAGTGTCAGCATGGGCAGTTGTTTGTGAGGAATCAACTTTTGGGGGAAGATATCATCTCAAACGTCCTGTAATCTGAGCATGGCATGAACTGGAACCTGTTAATGAAACTACAACAGTGAAGACAATTTCTATTCTGAAACTAGTGTGCGATATGGGCTGTGAGAAGGATGAGGGAGGTAACCTCCCTCGAGCTAATTATACAAATTATACACAAACAAACTGCATGTCTACCACTAAACACATACAGAGACAACACAGCAATCTATGATTCACGCCATGAATCTGTGTAAAAAGGTCAAGCTCTGTGGTTTTGGTAGGAATCTAAAGTCAGCAGCAAACTATGTTACAGTGCTGGGATTGCTGAGGTCACAGTTACACGTGTGGTCATTGTTCAGTCCATCGTGAAATGAACGCTGGTGTCAGCATCATCGTAATGATGGCCTACCACAGGGATCGGTTAGTAGGGTGGTGACAGGTGCGGATGTGGAGCTTATCGGAGCTTTATCTACTGCTCTGTCCTTTGTCCCAAGGCCTCCTACTCTTTTGTGTAAGACACAAGGAGTCGACCTGTCTAGACCTTCAGGCTACAAACTTATTCAAACAGAGGACGGGTGGTGCTGCAGGACTCATGTAAGTGTAGTGTGTGTGTGTGTGTGTGTGTGTGTGTCTGGTAAAAGAGAAGCTACCAAAAATGTGTCCATCCATGGAATTGCCAAAGAGCAAATGAGAGGGAGAGAGACATACAGTATACATAAAAAGAGAGGTATTACTGTGGACGACAGAAGCCATGAAAAGGCCCTTGAGAATACACATAAAAAAGTAGAAAACAGAGCAGCTCTTTCTGTTGTTTTTGTTAAAAATAAGTTAGAAAAAAAACACCATACAGTAAAAAACAAAGTAATGTTACCCATATCAAATAGCTCCACTCCTGTTTGATGACAAGGCCTGACCAGGGAGTCCAGATAAATGCTGCAAAAGCAAACTGCACACAGGAAACATAATAGTCTGGTGCAGCTACTTCGTGCTGCTGCTGGTTGCAGCTCCCATCCTCCCATTGAGTTTTTCCTGCTGATCGATGGCCCTGTGTGCTGATGCTAAGGTAGCTAAGTGTATCAGTGTGGCTAAAAATAGCATCTGCCTGATGCATTACATCACTGAGGGAATGGGGCCTGAGCTATCTGCCTGCCAGACTATCCATCTAGACTCGTGTCCAAAGCACTTAACCTCCACCTATCCCCTCCTCCAGCCTCTCATATCCCATTCTTTGCCTCGGCCCCCAACTCTCCATCCTCTGCTCCACCCTCCTCCTCCCCCTCCTCCTCCTCCTCCTCCTCCCTCTCCCTTCACCTCCCCCTTCTCTCTAACAGCTACCGGTCTGATCTAGCTGGTTCCAGCCTCAGCCTGCACTCTGGGTGTTTCCTCTTATGCCTTTGTTCAGAAAGAGATAAAGTGAAAGAAAGGCAGAAAGAGAAATATGATATCACTCAACCCTCACTCCCTTTATTATTTTCTCATGGAAGCATTGCCTTCCCATTACAGCAAGCAACTTCAGTCCTTTTCACGAGCAATCACACCATCTCTCCTCATTCAAAGCTGACCAATTCACACTAATCTTGTAATCTCACAGCAGCAAAGGCAGCTTGAACATGTCAAATTACATATTTATGCACGAAGTACAATCATGGCTGCTTTAAATGTAATTATGTTACTGGCTGCAGTCATTTCAGGGCCATTCAACGTCATTGTTTTCCTTGCCTTACACTATCAAGTACGTGCAAGCGCCATCAGTCTCCTCACGTGCCCCAGCCTCTCAGTTGGAGTGAGTGTTATTTCTGTGCTGAAGCACAGAGGAAAGCTAGATGCAAGAAGAAGGTCACATGGGGATGGCTGATAGGTGGGTTAGTGGACCAGTGTGTGGAGAAGGAGGAGAGATAAATAAGGATATTTCACAGTTGCTAACAAGATGTATGAGGTTGTTAAAATAAGTGAAGACAAAATCAGACGAGCCCAGTGTGAGCCGCTGCATCATCGCTGAGGCGGAGGATGATTACATCTTTATTGGTGTCAAGTGTCTACTGTCACATTTTGAGAGGAACGCTCAAGTCTTTCACAGAGCCACTTTTGCTACATTTTCAATATTTTGAGCCTCACTGTACAATTCGACATACTGGTTGTGTGCAAAGAGCAGCTACCTCGAGTGTTTTTCTGAAATGCATGTACGGTTGCTTCAGGTCAGAGTGTGGAAGTAAAGTTCACAGGTGTTTTGGGTTGAACCTCAGGCTGAGGCGTACTTGCTGAGCCAGCTGTTGGCAAATAAACAACCGCTCCCCTTCAGTCTGTTTCACATTCAAACAACCACAACACTGCGTCATACAGTTACAATGTCGATGTGCCTCTGTGAAGCAGGGAGGAACTTTATCAAAAGCCTTTACCTAATGTTCTGGCAATGAAAATCTTTGAAGGAAGATCTAAAAAGTGCAACTAATAAGTGGTAAAATATGTTGTACTTAATGTCCTGTACTACATGTATCCATGTTGTATTGCATTCACAAAATGTCAATCAGTGCATATTATCAAAAGTTTCCTTAAACTGTGATTTGTTTTAATTCTTATCTTCTTAAATACTTTTTGTAATATTCTTTTCTGTGTAGTGTGCAGACTAAATGCAACGGTATTATGGCTCATCATAATCCGTTGTTATTTAGTGATAGCACACGCAGGCCCAAATAAAAACGACTCCCATTTAACGGTATACCGGTATCAGGGTATTCTGCGGTATTCAAATTGCCAGTTATCGTACAACCTACATTTGCTTATCTACAGTGTTGAAAAAAAACTGTCATGAGTATGTGTGTGTGTGTGAGTGTGTGAGTCAAGGGTACAGACAGGAGCAGTCCAGCTGCGCTGTTGCGCTCTTACAGTACATGTTATTAAGTGTTGATAATCATCGGACATTATTTTAAAAGCTCCCAGCTGATGTTATTTGTCATTGAGTTCATTCTGTTCATTATTATAATATGTTTTAATTCCTTTCAGGTTAATTGTAACATATTGCAATAATAAACTTAATAACGTTAATAATAATAATATGATGTTATACAATAGTGTAATCATGTGAAACTGTGATATTTTCTCATACCGTTACAACCCGACTCCCGGAATAGGCCTACATTTTTGCTGTTGCTGCATTTCTCCTATGCTCATGCTAACTCGGCCATACACACAATCTCAGCAGGACCACCAACAGTTCATTCCAGCAGGCCGTCTCTCTTTTCTCCCATTCGCACTTCAGTCAAAGAGCGTCTGCTGCGCGAAACCTGCAGCAGCTGCTTTCGATCACAACGGGGCTGCTTTCAAGGAGTCTCTTGAATTTCCTTCCTCAACATCTGGCGTGATCCAGTTTGGAGACCAGACAGAGAGCTCTTTGGGCCGCGAGGCACGAGACCAGCGACAGCTATAAAAACACTGTAACCAGCTGCACAAGGTCAGCTCCCTCAACACACACACTCAATGGGTCTACTTTGCTCTATCAGAAACCCCTGTGTGGATGTATGCACTTTAGTGCATACATGACGCGGGTGTGCACCACCCTACAAATAGACTTCTACGGTCTGATGCAACATCAGGAAATGTGAAATACTTCCAAGGCTTCCAAGGCCTTTCAGTGTCAATACGACGCACAAAACTCCATCTTTATGTGAAATTTTGAATCAGAGGCACGGGGGCTGGTGGTCTAAATGATATGTAACATTTCTTTCTAACATATGTATGCTGATTTGATTATGACAGTGCCATGTGAGTTACATCACATGTAAGACATAAGATCTGTGTGTTTTCACTATGGTGACCTGTTGCATCACTTCCAGCTCATCAGAAGGCCGAGGGCAAGTCGAATCATATTGATCTGAAAAGGCTTCAGAAGCTAACACAGGCCCACTAAAGCAGCCTCATCCACTGCTGTCCAACAGGCCATTGATCGAGGAGAGAACTCTTCCGTGCAAATTGGCAGCTCTCAGTGTCTCTCAATTGGTGGCTTTAAAGCTAATCCATTTGTAAAGAGTCCGAACAAGTTAAATACTGCATGCTCCATTCATCTCCTGCTCACACACCCATATATACTGTATATACTATATACACTGTGGTTTGGTTCCACACTGGGTCTCATTTCGACTTAATCAGAGCCACAGCTGAACTATCATGCACATGTTAAATGTCTCAGATGGCCCAACCTCGACAAAATTAGCACAAAGCTTGGAAGACTGTGGCTCAATCGGAGACGCTCGCGTCACCGCGGTTGGGGCAGTCGCAGGCACCAGTTGCCTTCGTCCCCCTAAGTTCAGATTGACAGTTGTGATTTAACTGCAAACTGTTTTACAATCCGTAAAGTTACTTTGCATAATCTGCACTTCTTGACTGTTTGTTTGGGTTCTGTACACTACAGGGGAACGATGTTTACAGCTTAAACATCTCTACAGTTGAACTTGTTCAAAGAATAAGAGATGGCGGATTTTACTCAAACAGTTTCCTTCTGGATATCCGCACAGCAATGTCTTCCTCAAAAAGGAGAAGAGCTCAGGGGAGTCCTTGATAAGCACTTCATTCACATCTGGTGTTGAACTTGGCTCTAGATGTGGAGCTACAGGGACCCCTACAGGTCAAAGTCACCATAGCTGAAGGCTTGGGCTCCGTTTGTGTGTGTGTGTGTGTCTGTGTGTGTGTGCATAGGGTGGAGTGAGGTAAATGAGTGGGCATGCAAGTGCACATACTGCCATCTGTGTATGCTTATGTATATTTGTGCTTTCATTAGCGCATATGCATGTGTTTCACTGGCCCTGCTTCTTGACAATATTGTGAACGATATTTGTGTGTGCATGTACAGTATGTGTGTGAGCTTATTCACATGTGCTGGAATATGTGTATGTACTGTATGTGTTTATCTGTGTATGTTTGCCTTGTGTTGAATGTTTTTCTTGCTGACATGTTTTGTTTGCGAGCTAATGCGCTCGCAAACAGCAGCGCGCCTGCTTTTGTCATCATCTTAAACTCCATCGATCACATTATCCTCAGGGGAAGAGAGATTCCAGATTCAAACAAGGCAAAAAACAAACTGACAAAGTAGGCAGATTACAATCTGCTGATAAGTGAAAAACAAAAGACCTTATGGCAGATACAGTTACATTTGATTACCATTGGCCATTTCCTTCCTCCATTCAACATTCTAAAATGAAGTTAGGCGACTTGCATTTTCTATTCCAGGCCATTGAGCTGACATCACAGAGCTTGCTCAATTTCTCTCTCTCTCTCTCTCTCTCTTCTCTCTCTCTCTCTCTCTCTCTCTCTCTCTCTCTCTCTCTCTCTCTCTCTGTGTTGTTGCAGTTTGCCAGGGATGAGAAAACATCTCATGGCTTTAAAGGATCAGAATCTTCACAAATAATTACTTTGTGTCAATATAAATATCAACTGAACACTATAGAGACAGCATTAATGTAAATATGCTATATATTACAACTGGGAAACATCCTGGTCAACCTAACGTGATGAAAACTAGTGCAAACATCAGCAACATCACTGACCTCAGCAGTTTCAGGGTAAACCATGTTTTCACTTTTGTAAACCTCCATGGTTCACTCCACTCTACACAGAGTTCGTCCAAGACAAACTGTAAAAGTCCAAAAATAGATAGGGATACTGGACTTTGACAATTGCTGGCGAACACTTTGTTTGTCATTCACTGTTTAAGCAGCGTGTTCGATAAAGTCCTTGATGGCAAACTGTATTAATCCACTGAATCAGGTGAAGGGTCCCTGCTACTACACGGATAGTTTAGAAACGACGTCATTAAGAAGACCAAAAATGACTAATGTTACATTTTAAACAGATGTCTGTATGCCAGTACATTCACTACACTGTGGTCTTGATTTTGTATAGAAATAATCAATGATCAATGCCAGCAATACATGATACATGATACAAGCCCTTGACGTGACACAAGTGATTTTACGCCCCGATATCTATCTTTATCCACTAAAGCAGGTAATGAATGGGAAGTCAATGTGTCACAGCTCGAGGGGAGTATGTTTGGATATATCTGTTTGGATATAGATTTTCTTTACTTCAGAGATTCTCTAAGTGCACAGTGAGCATTTGAAACACACATTTAATATAAAAGTAACCTAATTTACACTGCAGCTGAAGATCCATGTTCATGTGAGTTTGTAATTCCACATTTAACACAGTGACTTCTTACACTGGAGAATGGCCTCCTGTTGCTGTTTACTGTGCTTTTTCTGGAAACAGAGGAAAGTTCAAGGAAGTGTTACTCGGGTCACCAGCTGTCAGGAAAACACACAGTTGGCAAAAAGTGAGAGTGTAACTTCCAGAGTCCAGAAAGGGCAGAGTCTGCTGCAGCACAATGATATCGTAAGAAAAACCAACACCATTAATCCAATTTAGATTGCAGATATTAGCAAATCAATTAAATGGCACTATGTCCTTTTATTTTACAAAATGAGTTAATGACTGAGCGTAACTAGTTTCGTATTATTGGTCAATAGTCTACCAAGAAAACCTGCACTAGACTGAAAAGGATCGCCCACATTGGCTCAAGATTGTATGAGCGTACATGTGTGTTTCATCTTGATGGCAATCTAATGGTAAGGACAGGTAAGACTAATGTTTGACCACTCTAGTAGATATATAACTTGGTTTCGCATCCCTAGTGTTGACAAGAAGATTGCACAGGGTGCTTTTAGGGACTAGCAGTCATTCGTTTGTTAATGATGTTATTGTACTTTAAAAGAAATGGTCTTGACAGACATCCAGATGTTTTGTGAGACTCTTGTGAGTGTCTGTAATCTGTTTCGGGACAAACAACGTGTTTATTTTGGTCAAACTGATGAGTCATGTAGGATGTGCCCAGCAAATGTCCCAGACAGAGAGAGGGACGGAGAGACAGAGTGAGACAGTCTTTTTACAGCTCGTAATGTCACAGCACCCAGCTAAGCCCAGCAGCAGCCAGAATAATAAAGGGGACAAAGAACAGAAACCGGGCCATTACTCATCATTTTCTGAAATAAAGGTTGGGTGAAAGGAGAGGGGAAAAAGCCAGAGGTGCAAAAAGACATATGGAAGTAAAACAGTAAAACGCAGACACAAAAGATAATTTGTAAAAATAAGCTGTTTGTACTGTTTAGACCGAATTTTCAGTCTCAGGCAACAGAGAAGGTCACAGTGAACAGTGAGTCTTGTATGGAAGAAAGATACTGCTGACTTGAACTGAGATGGATCAGATAAAGAGGAAAGGGGTCAGGGCAACACTAGGCACAAAGTGTTAGACCAGCCAGTAGGGCGTAATGTGAGTCTCCCAAGAGGCAGTCTTAACCTCTCCACTGTCTCCACTGTCTCCACACACACACACACACACGCACGCACACACACACACACACACACACACGCCTGCTGATATGTTATACCTTTCCATCACTTTCCTGACATTAGCTCAGGCTGACAGACAGCAAAGACCTTCGGATTGCATTACAATCTTATCAAGGACATGCTGTATACTTTATCTCTCTGTTCATACTCTAACAACTGCAACAACAATGAAAGACATCTCTATCTGAGTAAAATACACTGGAATAATCTATTGTCTGAGAGTGAACAGGAGAAGGAATATTATCGTTTCCCTTCTTTTGCTTCCTCATTTTGATTCCAAACACTTGTGGGAATAAGCATAGAATACAATTAGAAGCATATTGTCTTCTCAACCAGAGAAGTAAGTAGACACACACTCGGACGCAAAAACAACTCTCTGTTTATTGATATAATGATGGATTGGTTGTGATGGGAACAGAACAAACTTCCTCAGGAAAAGCAGTCACTCACTCATTTACAAAGACTCGTGTTGATCTGACGTTCTCCAGTCAAGGACACCGTTAGGTCTTGGATTACAATTGAACAGCTTCCTTATTCTGCTCAGAGACCGGAAGTGGTGGGTGGTGTATGTGGGGGGGGGAGTGGAAGTCAGAAGCTGGTGTTTATACATGTGTGTGTATTTGCGGATTGAGGCGCCGATTTCTGAATGCTGGATCCAGGCCCAGAGCTAACAGGAAATCCTTTATAACTAGAGCAAGGAGTAACCATAACACCTCCTAGATACTAGAATAAAGCAGTGGGACCACGGGGGTAAACACTTCACGTAGTGTGTGGGAATGGCTGTCTGGGAAGTGGAGAGCGGTTTCATTACAATGGATGAGAAATTAAATCGTGTTTTATTTGCAACAGAGATAGAGATTCGACTTTGTGTGTTCAAAGACTCACACAATTCTGAATTTGACCAGGCTGAAGCTCTTTGAATAACAACGCACACAAGCGGGAGGGACATGACTCCACTATATCTTTAAAATAGCAGCAAGCCACGATTTGCTTTGTAAAGTTCAGAATGTTAAATTCTAGTAAAACCGAGTGGGAACGCAGTCTGAAGGGCAGGTAGAGGATTTTGAAAGTGCAAAAGTGCCTTCTAGGGTTGAAAAAGAGATTTCACCTCAGTGGGTTGATGCTTAAGGTCGGCAGAAGTCGATGTGAAACTCTCTGAATTCTGTGTTAATGTGCTGCCAAACATATACCGTAATTGAGATCCTTGCTCCTGTGATTGCACGTAGATACCACATATTTAAGAGAGGCAAGCAGACACCGTGTTTATCCATCTTTCATTCACATATATATATATATTTATATATTGTTTTTGTTTTTTTATTCCTAATTTCTTCATATTTCCATCTGACAGGAGCTACAGAATCAAAATATTTGTACACGAACCATTCAAATTCTGACAATCTCCTTTTGTACCTTGTGTTCATCGGTGCTAAACAATGTGTTTGATGCAGTAAAAGCTTGACAGAAACAAGGAAAAGAGAGTGCATTTAAAGGGTGGAAATAAATCAGAATGAATCAGTGTTGGTGGTTTGGGGCCAGGAGAGACAGATGAAACTCGGAGGAGCACTGATGATCAGAGGGAGCCAAATCAACCAAATTCACATTTTTCACAGAGAGACCACAGGAGAGCACAATGGCAAGTGTATATCCTTTGTAATGATTAAAATAATCTAAAAGTTGAATTAAATTAGAGGTAAACAAACATGGATGTTAAAACCACCAAGAATAACACTGTAACATACTGTGATAAAATAACTGATAAAAGGTCTGAAGATTCCTGACTAAAACAAGAACTAATTTTAGCGAGTGTGTAGATCTAAATACATAACATGACCTAAGACTTCTAAAGGTGGAGAAACAGCCAAGTCATTCTGGAAAACAACTACGTTTCTGTATAATATTGCAAGGCCACCGCCTCGCCCTCTCAATGGTAGTTGAAAGACACACATTCTGGTGAGGTTATGACAAATCCTGGCAGATGAAAGACTTTTCAGGGATATTTTACTAAGTAATCAGACAAGAGATGCTTCAACAGAGGGAATGGAAGAAGTGGCTGTGATGAGATTTTTTCTGTGTGGACTCTGCCTCTCAGTAATCCTAACAGGGATGAAGGAATTATTGAGTGAAACAAAACCAACACCGGTAGGACCCAGACTGTCTGAAGTACATATCCAAAAGGCTTGGCAGGGTCTTACTGGGGAGACCATCAGTTATGGCTAAAACAAATTACCGGTAGGTTAATATCACTTTAAATCAGTTTTTCTGTTCCTTAACTGTTAGGATGCAAACAACTATTATTAAAATGGGATGATGAAGTGCCCTTGGAGCTGAAAGATGAGAAAATGAGGAGGAGATGCAAAAATGAAACCATCTGTTATGTGTTAAAGGTCTCTAATCGATCAAATTTGCGACCTCGCTGTCCTTATTTTCATTAATTATGTTTTGGTCAAATATATGCAGACTTATGACGGCAATGATCTCTCCCCTGAAGGCACAGCAAAGCTGCATGAATACTGATTTATGAGTTTACAATGCTTGTATTGCATTTACGGCCACAACTGTAGTCCTCATCAAAAAATCTGATGGTGTGTGTTTTTGCTCTGTTCACAATAAACTTCAGTTTCAAAGTTTCTTGCCCATGACAGCAAGATAACTGAAAACATTTGGGGAGCAAATTGTATATTGGTATATTGTAGAATGCTGCAGAGAGAGTTGTGCGATGGGAATAATTCTGTTAGACTCCCACTGTTCTAGAAACATACGATATATTGTTACATACTGAACATACAATTCTCCATTTTAATGTATTTGTTCAATTGAGCTCATGTGGAGGGAAATAAGGAATAACCCACAAAAACTTGCAGGTCCAGTTGCACATATATAGACTGTACTTACATACTAAAAATCCCATGCACATTGACAAACATGCACACATATAACCAAGTGAGGCTCACTAGCACATATGCACTGGGTAAATTTCCACTCTACACAGACAATCTTCAGTTGTCTTGCTGAAGGGGCGGACAAACTGCTGGACAGAGCCATAGACTGTCACTGCACAACCTCTGATGTGAAAATGACACACACACACACACACACACACACACACACACACACACACACACACACACACACACACACACACACACACACACACACACACACACACACACACACAGAGTGGCCTTCAGAAGTGACCTTCGACACCTTCAACAACCTAAATCTGAATCTATCTAAATCTATCTTACTAAAACTATGTAAGCCTAAACAAACAGTTACAGCACTTTCCCCATTCTTTAAACTAAAAATCCAAGCTCACCCTCCTCTCTTCCTTGCAATGGCCTTCCTTTCGTTCGTGGTTTTAACAGCTAAACATACTATCATGTTCTAATTACAAACGAATGCAATAAAGGTACATACATTGAACCACATGCCTTCACCTCCTCCGTGGCATCTGAAATCTCAGACTCTCACAGATGGGTGGGATATTACTATAGTTCTTTCGAGCTGAGTGTAGCTGTTGCAGAGAGAATAAATCAAACCGGGAGCTTTAATTTTCTCCCCACAGAGGGCAGCGTCAGTGCCCAGCCACCCCAGATGCAGAGTCCTCTCAGTCAGAGGTGGTTGGAACTGGACCTGACAGTCAAATCAATAGCGAGGCACGAGCATGGCTGAGACCCACAAGAGACATTTCTGTCACTAATTATATCTCTTCTATTAAAGATGCAAGATCTTTGGCCTTCCTAATACAGAGATGTATCACTAATCACTTCCTAATACCTAAAGTCAACTGTAAATATAAAGCTGCGATGCATCCTCAATTCAAAAAGACCAAATATGCATAAGTTCAACTACAACAGAGGACTTGGCTTTAAACTACTAATGACATATCACTTCACTGACCGTGTAATGTACAACAGTTACAGACTCTGTTTTACCAAGATTCTGGTTCTACATAAATCCTTATAGATATTTGAATGTAGACAACAATGGTGATTTGGTTCTGTGGAAAGATGGAATGAACCCCTGAAGTCAAATGCACGCTGATAAGACTCAATCGAAAATGTAGATATCAAACTGCAAACTCCAAATGCATCTTAAAAACACTCTCAAAAATCTCGACAGTGATGCTTTTAACAAGGGCTGTTTACATTATATTCTGTATCCCGAGGGCAACATTCATTTTGTTTGCTATAATTATTGATTCATGTGGTTTACAAACCTGTCAGCAACACTGTCAGAAAGTAAATATTTCATCCCCAACTTACTGTTTCTTAAATATTATTGGACCCTCTCCATTTAGTGTCTCAAATAAAGCTACTATTAAAACAATGGATGTGGGACATAATGTTCATTGTGCAAGCACAAAACACAACATTGAATCATAAGGACAACTTACAGGAATCACATGGTTTAGAATAAAGTCCGCTGCACACTTTGTGCATGCATGTTTCAATCTTCATGAAGAGTGCGCCAGTCAGTCAGGCCCATCAAGTCTTCTTGATTGACCTAACTTAATTGTTTGCCAAAAAGAATACTGGATAAACAGCTTTCATGCAGTTATATTAAAAGGAACTTGTGTTTTTTTACCCTTCTATTTCTAGCAAGCCATCTCAGATCTAGGACGACGTACATACTTAAGTGAAGCCAATGACGTCCATTGGTCTATTTTAATTCAGAACATCCTGTACTGTGAGTGCATCATTAGCTCCAAAACATTCCCAGCAGTAACAGACGACCACTCAGACGGTACGTCTTAATACCAGCTCGGCCTTTCGTTTCACTGTCTGGAATTCAACCGGGCCTTCATCCACTGGCCTTGACTAGACTTGACTTATTGCACAATCACAGACACGTGGGCATCCAAGGAAGAAGGCCGTAGCATGCAGTACAGTACCAGCAAGGAAACAGAACAGGACGGAATTTTCCATCCAAAACCCTTTTAGGTTCAGGGGCTCTGCCTGGGCCATAAACAGGTTGAGCCCAAGGTGGTTAGCCCCCAACGACAGTCTGCTTTAGTAGGGGCTCGTGTTTGTCAACCAAAGAGAGGGGGGACCAGTGGAAAATTACCAGTTCCGCACTCGCTCACGCACACACACACACACATGCACACATACACACACATACATGGACAGGACCAGCTGAGAGACTAACCTGCAGCCACATATCTATCTCGCTCATTGCTTATGTGACAGCTTGCGTTTTTAATGGGCGAGGGTGCGGGGGGCATGGTTGCGTTGTCAGGACGCGCTGGCCCGCAAGCTACGCAACCAGTGACATTCGATGATGTGTGTTGTGTTCACGTCTCTGCACATTTCCAAGAAAACACCTGAGACATGTCTAGTGCCTAGCACAAAAGGGTTGGCAGTAAGCCGTGTGCGTGTGTGTGTGTGTGCGTGCACTCAGTAAAGGTTCAAAATATTCAAATATAAAGCATTACATATATGTTTTTTATGTTTCTGTCAGTATGAAAGTGAAGGTGTGTGTTGAACTACACACATTACAGCCATGTTAATGTGTGGAAGCTACTGATCCACATAGCATAGAGAGATGAATGCCTCTATAACAATTTCCAAAGGTTCCCTATCCATCTACATTTGAGGCCATATAGAGAATCTGCAGATTGGATTAGATGACAATGCCAAACAAATGAATGCAGATGGTGTGGGAGTATGACTGTCTCAGCTTTCATGAGCTGTGAATTGTGGGTGTTGGTGCTCATTGTAGCCCTTCAAGTAAAGCACTTCAGTACTCCACAAAATCAGAGTAGAACTGTATTACCTGGGTTCCAAGGCAGCTCACCATCATGTGAGTGAGCAGTTTGGCAGCAAACATAGGGAAACGGGAGCACAGCACGTGGGATATAATGGCCAATGCAAAACCTGAAGAGGGAGAAGTAGAAGACACGGAACCAACATTAATGTCAAATTAACAAATGACTCATGTTAATCAACAGTGGCTATTTATAACAATGTGGGAGGAACATGGACAAACTGCATCAGAGACAAAGCTGAAGAGAAAGGCAAATTGTTCATGGGCACACGACATGAAACAACATGAAAAAGAAAATACGGGAAGAGCGTGTTTTGTACCCGAGATGCAGATAAATCCCGAGGCATAGAAGGCGTCGTTGTACGATGCAAGAGTAGCAAACTCTGCGTAGGCCATATAGATAGACAGGTGGGAGCAGGCACATTCCACATAGTTCCCACTCTCTTTCACGACCCTACAGTATTGACCATCTGATGACCAGCTAGAGAACAGAGGGGAGAGGAGAGGATGCAGGGAAAGAGAGAAAGTGAAGAGACTGCTGTTAAACAGAGTGCAACAAAACACAGGTGAGGAAAACAACAAGGCAACGCAATGAACCTGAAGTATCATCATGTTGAGTATGTCCAATTTGCTGCCGTGGTTGTTATCTGTGGTAACCATTACCCTTTAAAGATGCTGTGGGACAAACCAGAACATCATACTCATGTTTGTGCCGGATTCGATTGCACAACTAACAGACAGGAATTGAGTGAGCAGCTTTTGAAAAGCAGAGAGTCCTCCCTCTCTCGAACATTTTGTATTTTGACCTTCCATTCACAGCAAGAACGTCATACTGCAACATTGACCTCTCCCTGTGACATTGCCTCTTTCTCCACCATTTGCCTCTACATCAGTTATCTCGTCTGTTTTTTGTCTGCAATGCATCGTCCGAGTAGCTGTTCCGGCCGACATTCCAAGACCCAGGAATGTCCTCAACAAACCGACTACTGAGTGGGAGGACTCAGCATGTGGCAGACTGAATGAGCAGATATTAAACACAGTGATGTGACTTCCCCCATGGCCACAGATGGGCCTTACTGAGAGGCTGTACGTGAACTTTTGGCCTTCACTTAGCAAACCGGTTTCACTTACCCAATAAGCTTCAGGATGACAGAGAGGTGAGCACGGGTTCAGAGGTTTAGATCAGAATCAGATGGATGATAGATGGTTATAAATGTGTGTAAAAGTGTCAGAGAAGCACAACTTAATCCAGATTTATCAATAACTATTAGCAAATCAAATAAAAGTTTCAGTAGGCATACACTAAAATAAACAACCTCAGACACTAACATAACAACATAACGCGGTTGTGTCATCAAGAATAGAAGCACTTTGAGTGTCAACTTGCTTTTTTAGAATGGCTGAGCATTCATCTGTAGGCCTACTGGTGTTATCTGTTGTGGATTACCTTGCAGTGGTCTGGTTCCAGAGAAGGCACAGAGACCGGCCTGGTTTTACTTGCTGACCAGGGGAGTGGATACGATACACCACCTCATTGCCATCTTCTAGGGGCCGTGACCTTCTGTCCTGGAGGCTGGCTGAGAATACCTAGATATAAACAGAAGAAGAGAAAAGGGTTCAGCTGTGGAACAAAACTAAATACGGCTCGTTTACACTGGAGTAATACTGCCACCTGCTGAGGCAAAAATGACGTTGAAATATCTCTGGCGCTTCCCTACCTTCCCATTGAGAGCAGTGTTTGTATCATTGGTGAGAAACCAGTGTTCAGTTCTAAACTCGGTCAGCTGAATCTGGCTGAGGTTTCCACAGTCAGCAGTGGAGACTGCTGGCACCGCCAGCAGAGTATCTGGCAGCTGGAAGAAGTCTGCATTAAGGCCCCTGAATTTGTGTCCATTGATCTGTGTGGGATACCACTGGAAGGCAGAGATGGACATATACGGACATGTTTCCAGGATGGTACCCCTTCTAGAGAAATCACACAAAGAAAAGCATTTATAATACCAAGGGTGAAAACCATGCAAACATTATTTAAAAGGACACTTCTTGGTATTTTGATGTACTACTCTCCACTCTTTTAGAACTGGGACACTCACATCTCACACTGACTTTGCGTGAGGAGGGAGAATGCAAATCGCTCGGCCACCTCGGCGAGGTGGCTGAGGCCTCGGGTGTCGACCCTGCTGGGATTGGCCAAGGCGCACAGCAGGTCGTAAGTCAAGTTGCGGCTCCTTTCCTGTAAAGGAGCCCTCTCTGCCTCTGCAAGCACCTGGCTCAGAGGAAACACAGACAAACAGAGAGTGAGAGAGAGAGAGAGAAATTTAGCAACATTGTATTGAGGAACGGTTTGCTCTGCTCTTGTTTGCAAGTATATCTCTCTGATAATTATAACTAACAACAATGAATGAAATGGCATGAAAATAAGGTTTAGGTATTAGTTTTCAGGGAATGCTTTTGTCTTCAGTCTTACCTTCCCCAGAGCTTCCAGCACGGCGGCCATCTGCTCACGAGATAGAGGTGTCGAGACCTTATTGATCAGTCCTTGCAGCACCTGGTTCAATATAGTTGAGTCGAGAGGCTGGTGTAATTGCTCCAGTAAGAGCCACACAGCTTCACTTGCTGCATTTGACACCAGAGTCACATTGGCCACCCCAAACAGAGGGTGCACTCTGGTTCCCCCTGTAGCAGTGTAGAGCTCCACCTGGAAGCGCTTCGGTGTGGGGAATGTTGAGGCGAGGTCAGGTGTGAGGTAAATGTCCAATGATGTGTTACGCTGGCCCACATCGAAGGTTAGCCTACCCTCCTGATTTGGAAAATCCATCCCCGCTTTGGCAGGCCAGATTGTAGAGGGACCCACTAGCTCCGGTCTGGGGAGCTCCTAGAGGAAAAAAATAAACGTTACGTGTTGGATGGAGTTATGTTAACCAGCATTGTTTGGCAAAATAAACAGACATGATCAACACATATGATGTACCTGCAAAAAAAAAAAAGAACTGTCTGTCAGACTACTCTGGACGACTAAAGGCATAATTCTCATTTGATAAACAATGTCCACCTGCAATAGTTGACCAAGTGAGAGCATAATATCAACCAAATGGGCTTTTACTATGCATCAAACCTTTTGTCTGCCTATATGCTGTGCTTCTGAGTGATGAAAGCAGATGACATGGCCATATGTATTTTTTGTTGAGTGCACTAGACACTCCCTTACTTTGATCTCCAACATAAAAAAATCAGTACATACTCTCTAATCATGAGATCAGAGAAAAGGAGGGTGGTTAGATCAAAAGGTAAGGTAGAAACATTTTTTTAATCAGAAACATCAAATAACCATGATCATTATAAATATAACAATGTTAATGCAAACAGGTGAAAGGGGAGACCACAATCAGAAGAAAATACAAAACTACTAAGTGGCCCTCAATTTCAAAAGACTGGTATCAGGACGATATCAGGCAGAGTTGGTACTCTTGGTGTGTGTCTTTCTAACATTTCTGCATTCTAATTAGAATTGAACTATGACTTAAATTTACTCTAAACTGCTCTGAAGAAGTAAAATAAATCATTCTTCTCATTTTTTAAGATTGTTTTATGAGGAAAACAAGTAAGAATCCCAATAGATGCTCAGAGCATGCAGAGCATGATACAACAATAAATATGAATGGACTGTACAGCGTTCTTCTAGTCTTCCGACCACTCAAAGCGCTTTAACACTACATGTCATCATTCAACCATTCATACACTGATGACACAGGCTACCATGCAATGTGCCACCTGCCCATCAGAAGTAACTAACATTCACAGTCGGAAGCGATTTGGGGTTAAGTGTCTTGCCCACATGGACTTGCGGAAGTGGGGATCGAACCACCAATCCTCTGATTGAAGGACGACACTGCTCTACCACTGAGCCACAGTCACCCAAAGTTAAGTTATAAAGTTTTACTAACTGAGACTTGCTTCTACACAGAATGTCACCTCCAAGGCAAAGCTGAATGAACAAAAAGTGCCACTAATAAATAAGTCAAATACAAGAGTTAAACATAAATTCAAACCAACATTTGCAGAGGGCATGTTTGTTTGTGTATTTTACTGTGCATATATTTGCCCAATTGTATTTATACGAATGCATGAGTGCTCTTTATAACGTATGCTTGTATGTTTAATTACCACACGTGTTTGTTACTTACCAGCGTGCGATATTGTACAGACATGACTGAAGCTGTGCTTGCTCGTCTGTAGACTTGGAGACTCAGCCTCATGGTCGTCGGGGTGGCAATGGGCAGTCTGTGACCAGCGGCAAAGTACATAACGCCTTGTGGATCGTCGCTCTCTGCCAACGTGACGTTGGCAAAGCGGGTTGTCTCATTAATGGTAGCGCCAGCGCCCACCTGATGAATCTCTACCAAGAACCACGCCTGCTGCTCTGGTTCCTACGGCAACACAGAAGAGTGACTGTTTTATTTTGTGCACCACAGCATTTCTTATGAAAACACCAATTAATCATTATTCTGCCAAATTTGTAATCTATCCTTATACTGAAGGATTGAGGATTTAAAAATCAGCAAAATAGCCACGCATCTCTCTCACCTCATCATCCTGGACCTCTACAGCGAGAGCACAGAGTATCTCTCCTCTTCTACACAGTGTAGTTCCTGAGGTGTGCAGAAGTTCTCTGGTTAGGTTGACTCCATTGTTGACAAGACTTAGAGCTGATTTGCTGAAGGTCACTCTCCAGAAGACCTGCAAATCCTCAAAGGCTCTAAACAGCAGGAGAAAGAGCATACTAACTAACTACAAACGAGATCTCAACTGTTGTCCAAAAAGGTTTAAACAAGTGTGTTTTAGTACCTGTTTTCCTGTCTCTGAAGGTAGAGGAGGGCAGTTCTGTTCACCGAATCCTCATCCAGAACTTGGCCCAACAGAGAATTAAGACTAAACCCTACAATGCCGTTATGGAAGTCACTCCCTGGTGTGGAAAGAGGGAAGGATAAAGAGAACAAAACAGAAAGAAAGAGAAACAGTACAAATTCATTTCTCCATAATCTCACAATTACACAGTACAATCATGTCTTTTGTAATTAATCATACATGAAAATAATCAAATGATCTGCCCACTGCAGTGATTATGTGAGTAGTGAGGCCCAAAATAGAAGCAGTGACCTCATGCAAGTGAAACCGGATAAGGACATTGAATCACTTGATGCGATAACAAACATCTCTGCAGGTTCATTTGATTAATCTATGAACATAACAAGATAAGAGTCCAGAATACAAACAAACAAATACATATGTTGCATTATTTGTATTTGCTAGAACACACTGTGAGCAAAACAGCTCTCAATACTGTTCTTTTTTTTTTAAATATCTTCAATTTACGGCTGACTCAAACAAAGATCTTTAAAAACATATTTTACCAAGAATAGTGATCTTGGCAAAAGCTCCAAAGCCCTGGTACGGACTGTCTGCTATCTGTGCTCCTCCCTCTGGATCACTGAGGTAAACGAAGAATACTTCCTGTCCCTCTGGCTCGGGGTCATCCAGGATGAAGAGGATAATCTCTGTCTCATTCTGACCAGCCTGAAAGGACACTATGGTGGACTCCAAGCGGAAGTCCTGTTCCTCCTTTGCAAGGGTCCCAACAGGGTCCAGAGTGAAGGGAAGAGGTGTCGTACTTCCATCTGGATAACAGTGCACAGCAACACAACTTAAAGCAAAACTGTAAATATCACAGTAAATGACAATATCATATAGCACAACCAAGGTGCATTAAGTCAGTGCTACAAAACAAACACACACCTCCATATGCCCGAACCCGAACCCTCACAGCCCCAGCCACGCTGTCGGACCTGCGAACCCTCAGAACTACCCGTTGCTCTTGCTGGGTCTCATCATCCCTGTCTTCAGGTATTTGGACCAGTCCAGGTCCAATGCTCAGCACTCCTCCGGTCACATCACTAGCTTGGATGGTGACAGTGGCAACACTGTGCTGAAGGTTGAGGCGAGGAGAGGTATCTGCCCAAGCTAAGTCTGGAGTAAGGACTTGAACATCTGTAAGGTTGACGTGAAAGTTCTCATCAGCCTCTGAGAGGGAGTCGTCAAGTATTGAAAGGCGGAAGGAAGTGTTGGTTTGGAGAGGTGAGTCAAAGACCAAACGGCCATCTGGCACTGCAATAAAGTCCTCTCCTGCTGCTGCGCTGCCAGCTACTGTTGTATAGGACAGGCGGGTGCTGTTGCTACGAGAACCGTAGAGTCTCTGAACGTAAAGTGTGATCGTCTGGATGTCCTCTGCAATGACCAACTGGCGGGAATCGGGGGCAAACTGGTAGATTCCCAATGGCTCCACTTCCGTCACAGTAAATCCTGACCTGTACAGGAAGACAGACGTCACAGTGAGTCTGCATTTGATAATGACAAATATGTGAATTGTATTCATGATTTAAATGGAAACGTTGTCCTCCAGGGTGACGGAGCAGTACGTACAACAAATGGAAGTACATTGAACACAGATAATCTGTAGAAAAAAAGACGTTACATACATAAACGCTATGCTCCTGCTCTGTAACTAATTACTGTAACATGCAGAAGGTCTTCAAGTTAAAGTGTATGTACTCGACTGAAACTTCAGAAACCATTACCTGAGCTTGACAGTAGTCGCTGCAGAAGTGCTGGAGGTAGCAGCAGTGAGGTGTATAGCATAGGAAGCTGGCTCGGATGCATCAGCAACAGCTGTCAGAGATATGGCTTTAGTCTTCTCTCCATGGACCAGGGTCAGTGAGCCTGAATATCAGCACATTACCAACATTAAGAATGCAGGCTGTTAGTCCATGTTAGTGTTTCATATTAGCCTGAACACCAAATGGCAAGTGTTTGGTCTGCAGGAAAAGATAAGTATATACTTGTAGGATAGTTCATTCTATCAGTGATGAAAGCTCAGATTGGTTAACTGCCGTCCAGGTATAACTAAAGGGTATTCATGATTATTAAAAGGACAGCCATAAATGGCTAACATTCAAAATAGCTACGAATCTTTGATTGACAGAAATAATGCAAGTGGTTTGATATATAATGTGTGAGTATACATTGCTATTATTCAGTTTATGGGTGTTTTACCTGAACTTGGGGCGATAGCTCCTGGACTGAGACCGGGCGGAGCTTGTCCTGAAGGATACCCAGCTTTCCACTGCACCCTGACGTCTCCAAACAACCCTCTTCGTGTCACCTTTGCTTCACATGCCCCTGTTTCAATACTTGAAACCTGCAGAGCCAGCGAGGCAAAGCCAACCTGCACAACATGTATGCGAGAAGATGTTAATTATGTTGTTATCTTGTTGCCTCATTTACTATTAAAGCTCCAGTTGGTATCTAATAATAATAAAAAAATGTGTTTGGTCATATTTGGTCAAGCTGTCACCATATCCTGACAGTAGTACACGAGACAGATAATCTGCGATGGGGTTCTTCTGCCTTCCGTCAAACTAGGCAGCGCTGATCAAATACACACATTTTTAAGTGTACCGTTCAGCAAAATGAGAAAGTGAGTCTTGCAAAATTCCATTTGAAGCACTAAAAGGAAGCAGAGGAACCTGATGTTTTTGACAGATTATCTGTTATATGTATAAATTACATTAAAGTGAGAGACAAGAGACTCTAGTCTGGAGTATAATGGTGCAATAGATCCCAGTCTGTCACCTGGTGGCAGAGAAATACATAAATAACCAGATGTTTATTATTCCTTATATCTCCAACAGCAACTCAAAAAAGAGTTTCTCCTTCACAGATAAAATCATATATCGACAAACAAAAAAACCCCACAACCACAACTCACCTCTGAGCTGGCAGCTTCTTCAGGCACAGTCACCGTAGCAATGCTGGCCTCATGAAGGAGGCGAGGCCGAGAGCCGAGGATAGGACTGACGAGTCTAACGTCAGTCAGCTCTGCTGTGAAGCTCTCACCCACTGACAGAAACACCTACAGAGAGAAAAGCAGGAAAACAAGTGTTAAAAATAACATACACTAAGGTATTTGAAAAAGGTTTGCATGTCTTTGCACAAGCCTGCTCATCATTACCTGACTGCTGATGGGCACAGTGATAGTACTGAAGGTCAGTCCCTCTCTCAAGAACAGCCTTCCTTCAGCTTGTCCTCCCAGTATTTCCTTGATGTCCATCACTTCATCCATCCCTCCACTGATCCTGTAGCCCACACTGGCGTTGCCAAACAGCCCGGCAAGCCGTGTCACATTCATAACCAGAGCTCTGGTGACCTGAGACTCTGACCCCACTATCATAATGGACTGTTGGTCAGGGTTCAAGGAAAAGACACCGTGGGGCTCATCGTTAGCACGTACCCTAAGGGTGAGAGAGGAAGATTCATTTCAAGGTAATTCAATTTTAGACTTTTTACCTGGAATTCAATTTGACAAACCTGATACGCGTCCTGATCAGGTTTTGGTTGGCATCCAGAGTGGCACCACCCTCCACAGCCGTGAGCTGGACAGTGTAGAGCTCCTCTAGCTCTGGCACTGTATCAGGCATCAGGCTGAGGACAATTTCTGCATCCCTTTGGCCTTCCAGGATCACCACTGAGCCACCTAAGGCTAGGAAGTCACCAGCTATATCCGAGTCACTCTGTATCTGCCAACGCACCTGAGGTGTGAGAGAAAGTAGGGTTGTGTTTAAACTTGAACAGTGGCAACAAAGAATGAAATTCAGTTAGTTTAGGCAGAATGAGTAGTATACGTCTGTCCGGTTTGTCTGACGCTCAACGACACCAGAAGCGAAAGCCCCCTGACTGTGGTTAGGGTGCTCTCCGACAGGTGAAAGCAAACCCCACATTCACTCTTGCTTTGGAACGAGGTCTGTCCGCTTGGCTCTTCGCCACGCTATTCCTGTCTTTTTTGAGGCCCTGTGTCCGCCATTTTAGTAGCTTCCTCTTCGATGCGTGCTTACGATCTGGCACCTGGCTGCTACGTTTTTATAGAGGTCAATGCCCAGAAACGTACCGAAATCAGCAAAATATGAAAATGAATTGCAGAGGGCAGGGACTCTGCTGATACACACAAGGTCAGCCTCTTTAGAGACTCTGGGACGATGAGTCGAAAAAACTTAGAGGGTTGATTGGCTCAAAGCCGGGGACAGATGGGAATTTGAGGTAACTTAATTTGAAGTACACCCATGCACTAAGAGTTGATAAGGTGAAATGAAAAGGTAAAATATGGTAAAAGTAAATTGATAAAGTACAGATGTACACGTTATGTCCTCATGACAAGGTCATAAAGATTTGTTAATATAAAAGATAAGAAACCGTGATGTCAGTAGACAGTAATGTCACCCTAACAAGATTCCAAGGAATTGATTGAACATAAAGATATGTACGATATGACTTCATAACGAAGTTTCTAGAGAAGGAGAATAGAGGCAGTTAGGCCCAAACGCCAGGGCTACATCCGAATAAGGCTTCATTAGCAGAGAAATGATACGTCTCATGTGACCAGATGTCTCAAAAGCCTCCAATGTACCAGGGCTGAGAGCGGCTCGTTAATCCTACATGTATGACACAATGAACCAGATGACTGTCCAGATGAACATTGGGAGCGGGTGGGTGAAAACAGGGGGCCGATCATAACAAAGTGAATCAGAGGGTATAAAGTCTTTTGTTCGTCAGTTGATTCCGGACAACTCGGTTTACTTGTGTTCTGTGTGACGCAAATAAATCAGCGTGAACTGAAGAAACTTCGATCTCTGTCTTATGTTCTGTGGGTGTTCGTGACTGAGTTCCTCTTCGTGATAATCCTGTGGTATCTCACCACGAGTCAGATAGCAAACAGTCACTAAGCCAGCCTTTTAGTATTAAGTTCAATACAAAGTCAAAGTCCAACAATATGGCTCATACATGGTGATTGAGAGGGATCGACTTGACAGATTAATTAAATGTATAATAATGAAATCTTACCGTGATGTTACCCATGACACCCTCTCTGCGTGTAATATACAGGGAAATGTTGAAGGGGCCCTCTGCTTCTGTGGATTCATTGTAGACACGCTCTCGAAGAGCATCCTCAGTAAACTGGACTATACCATTTGGGTCACCAAACCTCTCTATCTGGGAGACAAACACATTAGAAGAGAACAAGGGTGAGTAGGGTGTGAAGGGCTCCATCTCATTCGATTTCTTACAGCAATAAATGCCTTGGAAATCAAATTCAGATCATTCTTTTTCAACAATCTTAACTGATTCATGATGGTGAACTCAACGTTGTGGACTTATACAATGAAGTACCTTCAGTGTTATGGAACCAGCCTGAGGGTCAACATCCAACTCTCCAGACAGAATGCTGAGCTCTACAACAAATGTCTCTTCCACCTCCACTTCCCCATGGGGGAGAATCCGCAGCTCTATGACGCGTGTACCTTCATCTCCATCCCTGAAGAAGAAGGACCCGTTCACAGGCTCTCGAATGTCTTTATTCAATGGAGGAAGGACCTCTCTGCTATTAGGGCCAAGGATGATCCAAGCAACCTGCCACAATGTAAAACCAGTTTGAATTAGTTGATGTCCACATAGAACTTATGTGAGTTAACGGCGAGCAACAATTGCTGAGAGAACTGAAGTGGTATAATAAGATGATATTGTCCCTCATACCGTTGCATTGCCCACTAGGCCTCCTGCTCTCTCCAGAACAATACTCAGTTTGAGGGTGGAGTCAGGATTGACCAGAGTGATTAGGCTCTCGTTCAGGAAACGAACCACCCCACTTGGAGAGTCACTCTTGCCGATGGTTACTCTGGCAACTTGTTGAGAGCCCAGAACTGCTCCATCTGTAGCTCCAACCAGCAGGACCTCAAATACCTCCGCATATTCACTGGGGGAGACAATTTCAGTGTTCAATTGGAATTTGACAATGTCCTTCACTCATTATAGTTTGTGATTTCATGTTTTTTAAAGTCTGAGCTTTTGAATCACGTGACCTACTAACGAACAAAAAGAGGACATCACATGAAGCCAGGGTGTAAAAATGGGTCACACACATAAATAGGCATCCTATATAAATAAAAACATTTTAGGAATTGAGCTGGACATGTATTTTAAATATTTCTTCTTTCACCTGTCCAGGTCATCTATAATAGTGACATTGATGTAGCTGGTATTCTGGCCATGGACAAACTTTGCTGAGCCATTATTCAGGATGTAGTCGAGGTCAGGGGTTGCACTCAGGCCTCTGGAAGTGAACTGAGCTGAAACCGGTCCATATGAGCCCGCTCTCCTCACCACCGGGATCAACACAACGCCCACATCCTCCTCAACTGACAGAAAGAGAGACAGAAGAAAACATGGATTGTACATGTAGTGAATCATCTATTAATATCTCTGTATCAAATTGTGTCATAGCACATTTTGTACGACAGTTCTATTTACTTTATTTGTCTTTGCCTGGCTTGAACATTTCACATTTTACAAGATAGATTTCAAATTGTCTTTGTTTTGCCTCTTACCTGTAATGTTGACATAATCCTGCCTGAACTCCAGGATACCCTCAGCATTGTCATTCTTTAATATGAGTACAGCAAGAGAAGAGATGTTGCCTATAGCTGGAGGCTGGTCCAGCTGGAGACCCGACACAACAGCACTGACCACCAGAGGGAGACACAGAATGAAGAGTCACTGTCATGAAATCTTTGACAGTCACACCAACACTAAATGAAGGCTTTTGAAATGCCAATGTTATGAATGACTATGACCTGTTGAAACGATTTTAAACATATCAACCAATAAAGGTGCTAATCTACTCCAATGTATCAAGTAACTTTACCTGACATTGACGAGCTCCACTTTAGTGATGCTGAGGAAGAACATCTCAGTATCCTCTGCAAGACTGTCATCCTGGATATGCAGTGTGACTTGTTGTGAGGTCTGGCCTGAAGTAAAGAGCAGTCGTCCTGAAGCTGGAGCAAAGTCAACTCCACTGACTGCTGTGTTCCCTGAGGTATGATAGGTCACCCACACACTACCCAGGCTGCCTAAGGAGCGATTAACTGTCACATTCACCTGAAAGATAAAAGAGAGAAAATCATATGGCCTTGGATTAGGTTTGTATACACAACCTACTTTGTTAATGAGCTTACTCCACCATATAGCAGATCTATATATGTACCAGCCTCATGCTATTGACCTCACCATTCCCTCCTCCTCGGACACCCTGATCTGGTGTTGGGTGAAGGAGAACAGGCCATAGGGGTTGTCGCTGGCTGCCATCATAATCTTAGCATGCTTGGCTATTGAACTGATTTCCATTCCAGCTGTGGCGGAGGTCAGAGTAAGCTGGTACTCACGACGCTCTTCAGGGAGATCATCATCCAGGGCCTGCCATCATGATGGATATGACAGGGACATTTTTACAGAAAGCACATTAAAAGGCATTATTATGATACATTTTGGTCTGCATATGCCTATTCTGCAGTACATTGATACAGACAATATCTAGATTTCTCTGTGAATTGTTGTATTATTCAGTACCTTCAGAATAATCGAGGCAACAGACTGTCCGTCTTTCATAGTCACGGTGCCAGAGATCGCTTCAAACTCAGAGACCACAGCTGGAGTGATATTCCAGTACACCTGGACCTCTCCAAAAACACCTGGCCCTCGCACAAGGCTGGGGGATACACACAAATATACAAAAGGATTTTCACATTCCAATTTTGATGAATAAACAGAGGCAGTGGAATTTAAAGCACTATCTTGTTTGTCTTCCCAGGTTAGTGATATAGTTTGATGTTTATCTCACCTAACCACTGCACTACCATTGTAATCTCCCAGAGGTTCTCCAATGAGGATGTTCCTGGAAGACTCTTCTATTCCAATAATCCCCAGGGCAGCTTTGTCTGCCCTGATCGTTATGGTGACCATGCCTAGAGCAGTAGATGAAGAGAGCATGGTTGGGAAAACAGATGAGGAAGATGGATATGATTATTGCATCAATGTAAGACAACCCTGAAGGACCAAACTTCACATTTCTTCAATCACTTGATGCACTGGCGGGGTGAGGTTCTATCATGAATGCTGACCTGTTAAGGGGTCAATGACAGCTCCACTCTCAGCAGGAAACAGCCGAACAGTGAAACGCTCATCTCCTTCCAGTGCTGTGTCAGCAAGGGCTCGGATCATAAACGACTTCATAGAGTCAGCCTGGGAGGTATGAAGAGTATAGCAGACTTCATGAAGCAACGTACAAGACGGCACATAAAGATAAAAGATGGAGTATTGCCCAATGTTATTATTACAATATGTGGGACAGTGACTCCACTCCTTTTAAACTGTACCTCAGTGAAGACAAGAGTTCCATTGAAAGGTGAGAGGTCATCTGTAGCCTGGTCTTCCAGCTGCCACCCCAAAGTCACTGCCCCTTCGCCTCCCGGACTACGCAGCACTGATAGTGTCGCCACAGCAGCAGGATCATCCACAAACTCTGGCTCGCTGACAGTAACCTAAGAGGGGATTGAGTAAGATCATTATTTCTGAAATGGAAAAAGTAGAATGAATAAAAATGAATAGGTCGTTATAGATAAGTTGAGAATCACTGTGATATTAGAGGGATTTGAGATGATGTTAAGTATGTAAGTGAGGTACGTTCGTTTAAGTCCTGGTGGACCACAAATCTGTTGATGGAGAAAGTGTCCCAAAGTATACAGTAAGTCTTTTAAAATCACCTCCAGTTCCTGAAATCCAAATCGGCCGAGAGGTGAGTCGTTGGGTGGAATGCTGATAGTAACAGAGGTAGCTTCTCCCAGTCGAGCACCACCAATCACACGCAGTAAATTCACTCTGAAGGTCTCCAAAGTCTCCACCCGTTCGTCATCCGAGATGGTGATGGTAATTGCAGCATTACTCTAAAAATCAGTCAAGTGAAACACAAGCTAACGACCAGAAAGCTCTGTATGTAATAACCTGTGGACAGCTTCACATCTTGGCTTGATGTGATATCAAAGGCAGGTTGATTTCAAATAAGGACAATTCATCCATTTACCTGCCCATCTTGAAAGGTGACGTTCCCAAATGAGGGGCTGAAATCGTTCAGATCAGCAGTGACTGGCTGAGCCTCCCAGTAGATGACCAGTCTTCCAGTTGTACCAGCGAGTCGCACCACTGACAGATGGAGGACGTTGTCTGGTGGTGGAATCTCATATGCAAGCACGCTTCCAGTGACATCCTGGACAAAAAATGAGGGAATAATGTTTAATTAGGACTGAATATTATTAGGAATATGTGTCTATATTGCATCAGTTGAGGTCAGAGATAGAAATTGTTATATCATCATTGAGATTGCATCTCTATCATGTTCATGTCAAAGTCACTATCACAGAGATGACCCTGTGCTCACCTCAGACACGTTGAACTGCAGAATCCCTCGAGGGTCATCATTCTCCTGGATGGTGACCTCTGCTACTTCCATACCAGGCCTCTTCACACTGGGCTGCCCTGCTCCCATTGACCCTTTAACTAGCGCCACACTTGTGATATTTACCAGGAAACTCTCTGCCAGCTCTGGAACGTCATCCTTAGAAAACACACATGTACATATACACTGAGTAATGGAAGCAAAACATACATGCTATCGTAGAAATGCATTCAGAATTTATATGAGCTGGTAAGGCAGTAGTCATGCTGAATGTGGGCAGTGCCAAGGTGTCAACTACACACATGTTGTTGCCATGGATTGAGGCTGTGACTTCTGCAGTGAAAGTTCATTAAAGAAATACATAACTGGAGGCTTTTATCCACATTCATGCCCATTCAGAGGTTATGCAGATCGACTCCTGTTTCTTGCCTTCAGGATAAAACATGCAAACTGTAACCAGACTGCGTCCCAAGACTAGCCTTTATATGCCAGGTGTGTGTAGGCTGTGGCACCTGGCATTTAAAGGCTAGTGCTCAAACAGTCACAGGGCTGATTACACTGCAGGCAATGAACAGGAGTAGATCTGCATGGGCGTGAGTGTGGGAGGTGTAAAATTGTGGAAGAAAATCTATTATCCCTTATCTCAGATGGGAGATTGATTGCAAGTTTGTATGCTCTCAGTCATGTTGTTATACTTGCTGTCTTGGTTTTTTCGTCGACAAATGAACTCTTATGTTGGTAGAAGTAAAACATGTCCTATTCCTGACATATTCTTCTTTACTCAAGTAAATTTCATGGAACTTCTCTTTTACTCAGCACTGTCTCCTCACCGGTAGGATTGTGACAGTGACAAGGGCCACTGTAGCACCATTTATCATGATGATGGTGTTGTCTCTGGAAGTGTAGTCCTGTCCTGCAGTGGCCTGGTTGGATGGGGGCTGGTACAGGGCCGGCCTGGTCTGGTAATGGATTTCCACCTCACCTGAAGAGCCCTGCTCCCTCACTATAGAGAGAGTCACATTGACTGGAACCCCTGTGAGTATGGAGAAAAAACAATGTTAAACACAGCACTAAGATGATATTTCTAAGACCTGTCATGTCATGGAAGATGGCAATAACAACCTAAATCAGTAAAAATCCCATAAAGTTAAGCTGAATAATACATGAAGGGAAGTATAACGGTATGCTACTCCACTACTTGGACTTTTCTGACATTTAGGGCTGGCCTCTAACACGATCAAGACAAATCCAAATTACTTTACATGCTGGAAATCACTGCAGATCGCCTTTACAGTAAATCTCAAAGTGTGTTTACTGCAAACGCTACTTACGAAACCTCATGCAAAAAAAAAGAATGATTGGTATTCAGCTACCAACTAAACTTACAGCAACCATTTTTTGGAACAGAGAGAAAGCTACATTTAAGGATATCTTCGAATAGCTTAGACATAATTTAAACTTATTACAGTAAATAAGTCTCCTCTGCACTGTGATCCAGTGAAAACACACATTCACTGACAAATCATCACTCATGTATTTATTTCCTGCGACATAAATTCTACTCTTACTCTGTGGTTCTTGTGTTAGTGTAAATTGGGAGTCCAGATGCCATCCAATCACCCCGTAGGGAGAACCATTTGGTAGGATCGTGAGTAGAGCTTGTGCCCGCTGCTTGTCAATGACTGCAGCCTGTCGCAGGTCCTGCAGCCCCACAGTGGTGACATCCACAAGGGTGATGGTGACACTCTCTCTCAGCTCTGGGACACCATCTGCTATCACAGTCAGTGAGATGATGGCCCCCGACTGTCCCTCTGAAAATGTTACCTGCAGATATGAAAACACATGTTAACTTGATTGCAGACATTTGTTATGTTACACTATCATTTTGTCATTGTTTATTTTGTTCAGCATTTCATTTTCAAATATGTTGTCAGTACATACAGTAATGTCTTAATTATGACAGGAGGGCAAGGTTTACTCACCACTCCTGAAGTGGGGTAAATGTCTGCCAGACTGCCATTGGCAGCCCAGTGAACGGTCAGTCTGCCAAAAGTCCCTCTTTTCCTCTCCATGCTGAGAGAAATCAGATTATTTTGCTCCAACTCCTCTACCTCCACGGAGAGAGAATTCTGCAGAGAGGTAATGACAGTATATTCCCATATTCCAATAGCTTGTGGTAATGCTTAATATGCCATTTAAATGATGCTAATATGGTGCAAGTACATTGAGGTTTAACACAATTGCTGTAATTAAATTACTACTTATAATAGTGGACAAATGCACATGTCTGTCTAAAGTCTGTGTTTATCTGTTTACCTGAGCAAAGCCGATGACTCCGTGGGCATCGTCGTTGGTTGGGATAATGACAGTCACCTGACCGCCAAATCCAATCTCAGCCCCGCCCTTTGGATTCTTCAGACTGACCTGGAAGTGCTCCTGCTCCTCAGGGATGTCATCATCTATGATGTTCACTGCGATCTCCAGCTCGCTGTCACCTGGTGCAAAGTGCAACTCCCCGGAACTGAATGTGAGGAATGAAAGAAAACGCAAAATGACTTATTCAATTTTCAGGATTTGCTTTTCTGGGTAAGAAACTGGCATTTCTGTGAAACAATTTGGGTACCTGGGTATGAAATCAGACTGATTGGAGACAGAAGTGAATTCATAAACAGTGGAGCTGTTCTCCTCAGTAGAAGCCAAGAGGGTCTTGTTGGTGTTGAGGGATGGGACCACGAGAGAGAAGAAGCTAACGGCTGGAGGGGCCCTCAGGATCATGGCAAGCAGGTTGACGTCAGATCTCCAGGAGTAGAGTGACGAGCCATTCCTTCCAGCTAGCAAGACATAAGCTATGAGGAAGAAAACTGTCTAATTAGGTTGTCTGGCCAATTGATAAAAGTACCAACACAACAACATAATACAAATAAAAAAGCTACTTTTACAAACAAACAAAATAGTTTATGACATGTGTGCTTACTGATGCCAGAAGAAGAAGTGAAGGGGTGTATAGAGGTGAGGCCTGGATGAGGAATGGACTGATAAAGCTGTGGTGAAGACTGCCCTGAGCTCCATTGTAATACCACACAGGATGGAGAAGGACCTAGAGAAGGATACAGGAATGCACTGAAAAACACATTGATTTATGTTCTTTCATGCTGGAATAGCATGTTTATGTAAAGTAAGGGCTGGTTTGACTGACACACCCAAGACTGACAAATTACAACCTCTCAGTCCCTCTGTGGCTCTGCTCCACACTAAGGCCTTTCCCGTAAACCCACAACAGGTCCGAACCAGGAAAATTCACCACTTTTGCAGACTCAGAGGGATTATGTCTCGTCAAAATATACACAGCGTAGTATAAATATATGATCTGGCTGACATTGCAAATGTTGTCATCAAACAGACAACAGAACAAGGCTGTTTTGTCTGAAACAGTTTCTGTGTGCCTTCTAAAGTATCACTGATTTGTTTGTACTATCCTAACCAACATCTAACCACTGCAAAATCCACTAGAAAGTACACTTAAGAGTAGAACCACAGAAAATAGTATCTCATTATTGCAAAAACACAACTATTTTCTAAGAATACCATAGACTAAGTGCACTTGTCTCCAATTTTAGGCCACTTTTAAATATGTAATCTCGGCACCATAGCCTTTGAAAAAACATACAAACGCAAACAAACACAACTCATCTAATTCAATTTACTAATATTGTCTGACACATCAGTTAGCTGATAACATAATTCTTTAATATTATGTGACTTCAAAGCAAGACCTTCAATAACAACCAACAGGAGAGTGTCCTCTGCTCTGGTGTTGATTGTCTCCACGTGAATGGCTCTGCCAGTGAGTAGCAGAGGCTGTGGATTCTGAAATCTCCCACTGGTCCATTGAAGCAGGAGGCAGCTGACAGCCTGTCTGTCTATGCACACTAACAGGTAGGGAACAGCGGCACGAGTGAATGGAGTTGCACTGAGGATGTTCTCCTCGAAGTCAAGAGTCTGGAGGAGGGCGAAGGAGCCTCCCGCCCATACAAACATCTGTGGCATGAAACAAAACAAAATAACAAAACATTTGAGTACAGTCGTATGAGGCTTGATTGACATTTCTCCAAATGAGAAGTCTTAACCTGCTTTTAATGATCTTGACATAAATGAAAACAATTAAAAATGTGTCCAAAGAGTGGCACACTCAGCCTCACCTGGCTTGATGCTATTAGATAATCTCTGCCTTCAGTGGAGAAGTGCTTCACATCCAGAGTTTCAACTGCGAAGGTTTGTTCCTAAAAAAAAATCAGATTGCCTCAAATCATTTGAAAATGATCCAAGACAACACTACAGTGTTAACGTAACATACAGAAACTTGATGTTAATGACTTAACATGTTTGGATTTGTACTTACCAATGTGATATTGAGGTCCATTTGCAATTTGAAGATGCTGAGGTTGGCAGCAGGGTAAAAAGGAGGACCACTATGTGTAATTCCAATGTAGGTGGAGCCATTCACTGCAAACCCCACACAAGAGCTTGGGTCCTGAATCCTAATAGACTGCAATGACCAAAAGAGAGAGAGAGAGAGAGAGAGAGAGAGAGAGAGAGAGAGAGAGAGAGAGAGAGAGAGAGATAGAGAGAGAGAGAGAGAGAGAGAGAGAGAGAGAGAGAGAGAGAGAGAGAGAGAGAGAGAGAGAGAGAGAGAGAGAGAGAGAGAGATTTGTATGCTCACAATGTAATTTGCCGTAAATTAGCTTGGGGCTCACTGTTAATCAAGTTCCTCCTGGATTTTACTCTTGAGTATACAGTATGTGTTGACAGTAACTTCATCATGTGCTTTTTGAGAGACAGTACTGTTGTTAGCCTACCTCTACTGGCACCAAAACCCCCTGCCACCGATAAAGAGTGGCCAAGGTGTGGGAGGATCCAACAATGGGCCTCCTATCCAGCCTCATGGCCAAAAAGGAAGGCCCTTCAGGAATGGAGCACCAAGAAGAGGTGGGGTTGTCCTCAAAGCTCTGGTACACACCCATCACTGGGAGGTGACCCTCTAGAAGAAAAAAGTAATTAAAAAAGGAATCACATTTGCATTGTTTACTGGAATGAAATGGGGATTAAAGGAACAACAGAAGAAAGGAGGGACATTCATGAGTGTTCAGGAAGTTGGGGTGACTTTTAACTAAGGCATTTATTTGTCTCACTCGAGGCAGTAGCTGTGTCCGATTGCATCTCCCATTCCACACTGACAGATGACTCCAGACCATTACTGCGAGACACGGTGAGGAAGACTGCTATGCCACCTTCATCAGCAACCACTTCCGTGTTAGTTCTGTACAGAAAACACACGTAGAATAAGACCACACAAACATAGTTTTGCATGTTTGTGTGTGCCCTTTTGATTTGTACACATTTCACAGCTACGCATATAAATAGCATGGCATACTGCAAGTGTTTATGATATTCCAAGTTTCCAATTCTTTAGTACATCTGTATTGAGACCTGTTGATAGTAGGTCCAATGCGGAACAAGCCAGAGGGAGCTAAGTTCTCCAAGACGGTGATGAGAGTTTTGAGTTGGTCACCCATCCGTGCACCTCCTGTTGGGCTGGACAAGGTCACTGTGAAGGTTTCATTCACTTCAGGCTCAGCGTCCAGTACTGCCCATATCTCCAGCATCTGAAATACAATAGAATATCCATGTTTTTCTCATGTATGTGTTTGAATGCTGTTAGCCACTAAAAATCTACTTTCCCTCACCTTAAATCTGGCTCCATCCTCAAGCACCACGAACCCTTGTGCTGGTATCAAATCGCCCTCTGCCAGACTGCCGTTGGCATCGGTAATGGTAAACTGAACAGTAACGGTACCAAATGTGCCTTTCTCAGGGTTCCTAATCACGTAAAGCGTTGCCACACTCTCACTCAGCCCAGACACAGATGTGGGCTCCCTCAATAAGAAATGCTCGCTGGTGTTAAATGAAATGACACCATGTCCATCGTCACTGGCCAGGATATTCACGGTGGCTATAAGGAAACAGAAACATGTAGTTTAGGAAGATAATACAACAGTAACTAAATTGGAGATTCTATTCTCTACCACCATGATACAGTTTTCACTTTTTGTTTTCTGGCGTTTCAGTTCCTTTGACAGACAGGACCCAAAGGAAATGGATAGGTATGGTACACATTCTTCTATCATTGTGTATGATTTATTGTTCCATTGCAGACAAATAAACAATATTACACAACAAGGTGTTCTAAAGTAACCTGATGTGATGTAAATAACAGATAGAGTAGAAGCCTCCACTCAGTCTGTTGTTTCGTATACCAGGTCACCTTGTTGTTTACTCTTATCTTTATTGACTTTTTCCTCTATGAGCCCAACTGGGCTATTCTTCCAAGTGTCCTCCAATATAAAAACATCTCTTAAACATTAAAACAACGGAATACAACAATTGATGATACAAGACCTTTTTTTTTATCTCGCATGTTGTTAGATCTCTATTACATTCTGACCATGAATTTCACATTGTTTATTTTAACTGAATATGTACTGGAAGGGCATGTTTCACTGTCTTATGCTCTTTTACTCAGGAACTTCTTCAGAAGTTCTATTGTATTCTATTCTGCGCTCATATCTACCTGTGGTATTGGTTCCCAGCTCCAGCCCAGGGGAAGGCTCAGACAGGATGAGCTGGAATCTCTCAGCTCCCTCTGGAATGGCGTCATCGATGATCTGCACTTCTACAAACTTATGCCTTTCGCCATCAACAAAATGGAGCATCTGTGTCGACAGAGGGTTTTTTTTGTTTTGTTTAAAAACTTCATGCTGATACTTGTCTGTGACGACTCTCAGTCATACAGTTCAGTGGAGTGACCAAGTCAGGGGTAACTGGACTTGCTTAAGAAACTTGAAAACCTTTTGGCTGTCATCAAATCTCATCATCTTCGAGTCCTTTTGGATGAAAACCGAAATGACCCCTCTGGATATTCATGCTACTGCTAGTACCATATGATGTACTGTGTAAGTATGTGTGGATGTGTGATTTTGTGAGTAACGTTTGAATGCTAAGTATGGCTGACCGTTTCACTGGTGTTGTAGTCCAGTCCCTGTTGAGCTTCTAGGTTCTGAGCATAGAAGAAGAGAGAGACATTTCCATGTGTCCCCTTGCTCCTGTAAGCCACTAGAGTCAGTACTCCTGTTGTTTCATTCACTTCAAACCTGGAAACCAGAACATATTTGCATGAGAAACACAATTAGAGCATGTACAAATCAACATAAGAAATGTGTTATTTGTGGGTGCATTTCTTACATAGTGTTTGTCCATTCAATGACTCCTCTAATTCCATCATTAGCAGCAATGCTAACCTCTGCCACCAAACCCTGGGTGTCTGAGGAAATAACACCATACAATAAGAAAACATATGATGACCGTAATGCTGTAAATTGTTTATTGTGACTTCAGGGCTGTAACTGCAGCACAAGCACAAACAGAAAGATATGCAAGCGGAAACTGTAGAGAATCTGACTTCCGACATGGCACATTTGAGCGAAGGATTACAGCTAAGAAGCATCTCTTGTAAGTGGCTTGGGAGGCTGATCAGCAAAGGCTTTTGGGTGGACTGATTTATGACCCCCTGAATAGTCTGCTCCCAGTCACTTTATGGCCAAGATACTGGGAGGCCAGCCACGGGTTTAGTTTGCCGTTCTCTTTCTTCACCCCAAAGTGCTACTCGGCTCCCACCAAATCCCCAGGCTTTCTCAATCATAGAAAACATCAATCTCCCCATCCAAGCCACGTAATGACTGCTGCCAAAAGAGCGGCCGTGTGTTTACTGTGTCTCTCCACGCAGAAGTACGATAGTATTCTGGGAGCCTGCTACTGTGTCTACTATTCTGTCTACTCATCACTTTCTAAAGTTACTCATTCATAAATTAAACAGCGGTTTGTGACTATGCAAAAGCAGTAGCAGTAACTACCAAGCTTTTCAATGTTGCATCTTGACAGTCAACTACAATGGTGTTGTTTAATGTACCATACAGGAGTATTGTACATCAAACTACATGACACTTTAAGCTTGAGAACACATGAATGTATATTTTACCTGGCAATTTGCAATACACAACTTCTACTCATCAAACAGAGAAAATGAGGAGAAATTGTAAAGAGGAAAGAAGAGGAGAGATTTCATAAACACAGCCGATAGAAAAATAAAAATGAATGAAGTAGAACAAAAAAAAACGATTTTACATGTTATTTCACACTATAGCACAACCGTCTACGGTGAACAAAGGTGATAGAACACATTTAGTAACAATAGATCAGCTCTACGCTGCTAAATCTATCCATACCTAATTTGGGAACAGTGGCAAGAGTTGTGATGAGTACTGCTGATGTTATGTTGACCAAGAAGAACTCCTGCACCTCAGGAATGTTGTCCTAACAGACAAATGTTAAAATAAAAGCTTTTAAATTCCAGATTCAAACAAATCCACATCACGGAAGTAGAGCTTGCGGAGAACAAATGACAGAAAGGAAGAAAGCCAAGGTTTACCTCCAGTATGATGACCGGGATGGCGACAGACGTCTGCCCATCCTGAAGGATTACAGAACCAGTACCAGAGATGAAGTCTTGTCCCGGGTCAGCAAGAGAACCCTCCACCTGGGACATGTCTTGTAGAGAACCTCTTATAACCTCATAGGTGATATTCACTGCTCCTGTACACAAACATTTAGGAATGATATCAGTTACAATGTAAAGAATGGAATTACTGAATTAAAAGGGAAGCCATTCATTGAGTCAAAGTTTTTGTGTTGACACTTGGCCCACTAACCTGAGGCTCCAAACTCTCTATTGACGTAGATGTTTATAGTTCTGTCCCGTTCCTCTGTGGTCACCCTAAGGGATGACGGGGCGAGAGTCAGCAGCCCATAGGGCTCATCGCTGGTGGCCACAGTAAGCACCGCCTCACTACCCTGAACATCCAGGGTAGCATGACCTGTCACCACAACACCTGTGTGGAAGTCAGGGGAACGTTAATCTGTGTGTGACTGACTCGGGTTATTTTGCGGTTTCATGCCCTATTAACGATCACAAAGATACAAGGAGCAGATGCCTTACCAAACGTTTGTATGTTGGACAAGGACACTTTGCATTCATCTTTGTTCTCTGGTGTGGCATCATCAAGAAGCTGCAGGACTATGGTGTCATTAAGTTCTCCCTGTAGGAGACACACCCCAAATACATAATTACTGCTAGAGACAACAAATTACAGCTGTGCTCGCTATACTGTGCAGTAAATAAGTTGATAAGATGTTCGATGATCTCCTTCTAGTATTTACCTCAGTAAAAAAAAGTGTGCCTGAGGTTTGGGTGAAGGTCCGGTGTACAAGGGGCCCTTGTACATTCCAGTCGACAGTGACATTACCCAGACCTGGAGCTGTTCTCAACACTAATAAGGACAGCCTTTCACCTGTAATATGAAATATAAGTTCAAATATAGGTTTGGAAAGATATATACATTCATGGACTTCTGATGTGAACTGTTTTATTATGCTGTAGATGACAGTGGAGGCAACTCACGGCCCCTAATTGTATGGATTATGCTCAGGGAGACTTCAATCACTCATGCATACATAATTTAAGACAATGACAGACAACCACAGATCCCACCTGTTGCTACATACTACCATTACTATGAGTGCATTCCCTTACCTTTGCACTTATACATAATTAGCAAACATCTCTAGTGACAGGGACAGCGTGAAGGGTTTGGAATGTAAAGTATGTGGGTGATAATGTGCTTGAACATACAGACTGAATAGACTGAATATCGAAAAGTGCTCGGAAATCATCAAAAATAGCTACCCACCTTCTCTGGTGATGACAGAGCGCGAGGCTGGATGAAATCCTACGATCCCAGCCACATTATCGTTAGCCAGTATCACTATGGTTACAGTGTCGGAGTTGGGTAGGATCCGACTTCCTCCCTCCGTATTAACAAGACCAATCATGAGGCTCTCATTGTCCTCTGGCTCAATATCATCTCTGATTAAAATCTCTATTGTCTTCTTCAGATCACCTGCAGGCAGAGAGGATAAAGTAAAGACATGCCGTTTTGTAGGTTTTATTCTGAGAAGATATTGGCTTTGAAACTATTTTTGAATCGAAAATTATAAAAATAAATACTATTGCTGATCAGTGAGTGATCCACATACCATCAAAGACCAGAATCCCTCCAGTAGCAGTGAAGTCAGCATCTGGTGTGCCCTTTCCTCCAACAAACATCCACTCTACGGTGACAGTGCCCAGATTCCCTCCTCTCCTCTCTATAACCAGGGGCACCACAACCATTGGCTCTTCTCGAACCTCTAGATAGAGCCCCTCATTAGTGGTGTTGGGACTGAGGCTGTATATCAAAAATACGCCAAACGCATCTCCATTCATCCCTATAGTGACCACAGCTTTGTCTGGCTGGCCAATCGAGGGCAGGTTCTTCTGCGCCACAGTCAGATTTATCAGCTCTACCTGAAAACAATACAAGGTAAAACATTAAATGTGTTATGAAGAATGCATGTAATACAAATGAAACCATAGATACCACAGGGGGTTTACCTTTAAGATCTGTATGGAGAAGCTCTCATCCATTTCAGGAAATGTATCAGTCAAGATTGGGACTGTGAGGTTGGCGACCCCTGATCCATCTTCCATGAAGGCCCTTTGAGCTGTTACAGGGGTGTAATCACTTCCTGCCACAGCCTGGGCACTGAACATGACAGCAGCTGCAGTGATGTTTTTTACATATGTCGTAACCTGAGATTCAGAGGTCAGCTGGTCAACCCCTGAAGACACCCAAGTGCAGGATGGTGAGGTCACCCCTGAGGACAGAGAGAAGGCCTGGCAGGCGCGCTCTCTCAGACAGGCAGCAGCACATGCAGCCAAGGGGTCTCTCTGACCAGTGATGTTAACTGTCCTCAGAGGGGCAGTGGATGGAACACCTGGTTTTGGGAGGTCATAGTACATGAGCAGATTCTGGCCATCAGCCTGAGCCAAGCCAACAATGTCCATCTCCGAAGTGCTGTACACGATCTCCAAGCGACCAAAGTGACCGCCTCTGGAATAAAGGCAATGGGGATGATGGGGAAAAGACAGCACACAGGAAGAGGTGAGTACATAAGAGTACATAAAAAAACTCAAATAAGACCATTATTAGAGAAGAAAACCATAATATTAAAGTACCTCCTGCGGACAGTAATATTGGCTCTATAAACTCCCTCCAGTGGCTCCTGAAGGCGGTAAACAGTCTGTTCAAAGTACACTGTCCCATAGGGATTGTCATTGTCAGGCACTATTATATTAACTGATGTATCGGCTCCGAGGCTTCCTCCATTACTGGTACCAATAAGCTCCACCTTAATTATCTAGAAAAGACAGAAGGGGATTAATAAACATTGCAACTCAAATTATGGAAAATAGTTCAAAGGCTGTATCATGTCACATAATTCACACTGTCAGCTTCTTGCCTCAGTGATTTCAGGTACATCGTCAGCTAAAATCTCCACCCGGAGCATCTTCATGGTCTCTCCAGGGGCAAATGTAATCTCTCCCGATGTAGGTTGGATGTCCCCCACTGCTAGTTCACCATTGACAGTGGCCTGCCATTGGACTACCACTGTGCCAATCGTACCAGCATTACGGACTATTGGCAACTTGACCTCCATGGAATTAGACCCTGGTTCCTCTATGGTAACTGGAACGGCTTGGAAGACTACACAGAAATAAAATCAAGAACATTTAGAAAGCGTCAAAATAAGATGAAAAGAACAAATCCTGGATAATGTCTACTAACCAAAGGCACCAAAAGGGTCATCAGAAGGCAGTATGGTGATGATGGCACGCGTGAGCTCCCCTAGGAGAGCTCCACCGGTGGTCTGGTTGATCAGCTCGATGAGAAAGGTCTCCTCTAGCTCAGGGACCACGTCGTTGATGACATAGATGGGTACAAATTTACTGGACTCCCCCTCTAGGAGGACCACGTCGGTGGAGGCTACACTGTAGTCTTCACCTATAGGATTACACACATGCACATGCATATGGACATGGCCTGCCTGCTCACACACAAATCACAGAGAGAAATATTTAAATCCACGCTCCATGCCCAACACTTACTGACTCTGGCGGTCAAAGGCACTGCTCGGAACTTGACAGATACGTCGGCAAAAATCCCCCCAACACGTGTGACATTTATTATGGGCCCAACGTAGTGCTCAGCTACACTGACGGCAGAAGCTGACAGCTGGAGGATTCCAAAAGCATCGTCGCTGGCCTCCACTATCACCTGGGTAACAATGTCAGTCCTGAGGCCCAGCGAAGGAGAATTGGAAACTGCAAGGATCAGTAAGAATATATTTCATCAGTTTAGAATGGTATGATTGAAGTATCATTAGATCTTAAACAGGTGGGGGTGTCAGTATCTTACTGAGCCTCTCCTGCTCTCCTTTGATGAGTTGAACACTGATCAACTTCACAAACACCGACTCATCTCTTTCTGGATCCTCATCGTCCAGTACTCGGATGGTGATGTCTGCTTCACTCTGATTGGCCAAGAACACAACAGAATCCAGGAGGGGAACAAAATCCCGCCCCTCGGTTGCTCGGCCCACCCCAGGGGTTCTGTAAGGTTCCGGATCTGCCTCATTCAGTGTGCCATACCTTACTCGCACCTAGACGTATTAAAAATGGAAAATGTCATATTATTTCTTACATCCACTACATGTGGGCATCCGTCATTCTGGTATTTATTTGACAAAAGCCTAAGAAACTGAATCACAGATGGCTTTATTTCATCAATTCTAGACTTCCGATTAAGTTTAAAAACCTTCTATAAAAGGACACACCTGACCCATCAGGCCCCTCTGTCGCAGGATGGTGAGGGAGACAGTTGAGTCAGCTTCAGAAATTCGGACAGACCTTGTCACGTTAGCGAAAACAAAAACACCGTAAGGATCGTCGTTGGCGAGCACAGTCAGAGTAGCAGATGTCTGGACACCCAGACGACCATTGGTGACGTTAACCAAGGACACGCTGAAACTCTTGTCCAACTCAGAGATCTCATCCTGGGCCACATTGATGATGATGTTCTCCGACGTCTGACCTACACCAAAGGTGATGTTCCCAAACCTGCTGAGTAGCTCCCCCTCAGAACTCGGGTCAGCCTCCCAGTACACAGTTACATTGGAGAGGTCGCCAAAGGCCCGATCCACCTAGGACAGAACAAAAAGAAAATAATAGCATGATGACGAACAACAATACTTAACCCTACACTGTATTTAAAAAAAAACGTGACTGAGAGCAGTACAAATAAATCATGACTAATATGACACTGACCTGCAGGACCACAGAGCTGCGTCCATCTTCAGGCTCTGTCCCATTAACAGACAGGGATTCAGGACTGAACTGAAACACTCCATGGGCATCATCCGAAGCAGCGATGGTCACTGTGATGTGGAACGCAGCTCCCAAGCTGGCTACACACAAAATACCAAATATAACCATGTGTTGCTTTTTTAGTGAGCCACTCTGGTTGCATTTTTAAGAGTATCAGTATGAAGTCGATGAAAATAACCCCATGGGAAGGAATGTAAAGTGATGATCATATTTTAATCCAACAAGCCAGTGATTTTAATAGAAATAGCCCAATAATAATAATAAACACCTTCTTACCACCAAATAAAGTGATGTTATGGTCAAGAGAGTCAGACTGAAATGGCAGTCATATTTCAGAATAGGGGACAGCAGCCTATCTTAGTGTAAAACACTGGGGCCTCTGACTATTATGTCAACCACTTACCCCTGCTGCCTGTGAAATGCTATTTGTTTTTCCCACATCCTGTCTCCTTGGGTACTTTTCACAGGGGTCACAGTACAATGTAAATACCACACACAATTTAACACACACACGCGCACACACACACACACAAACACACCTATGCGTGTATATGCACTCAAGACTGAGCTTTCAGAAGAGAGTCCAAATCTTTTTTTACAATTCTATCCAACCAGGAAAAAATATTATTCTGAAACAAAGACAAGAGTACTTGTAATTTGTAAAGACATAAAATGGTCATAATTCAAAAATAGGTGTCAGTTCAAAATATTGCTTGTCAGCAGCAGCAGCAGCATGTCACTTGATCCCCAACAGAACTTTGAGATATGCAACTTAGGGAGCGAGAAATGATGTGGGTGTGAAGGAATGGAGACAAGAGGCAGTTTGGGGAGAGAGGGAGGGGTGTACTTACCATGGTGGTGATAGGATGGAAGAAGGAAGTCAGAGTCACTCTCCCCACTACCACTTCCTTCACTACGCAGAAACTGATCCACTGATGGATCACACACGAGGATCAAGCAAGTGTCACACACGGTTAGAATCACACCGGAGGAGTAGAGTGGAGTAGAGAGCGAAGGGCAAATGGGAAGGAAGGTCGGTAGGTAGTCACGTAAGTAGGTGGGTAGAGGGAAGCACACAGGCGCACAGCACACAAAACACACAAAACAGAAGGACGCATTACAGGGTCGGTTCAGTTCTAATTAAGATAGGTAAAGAATGAAAAAAACATTGTAAAAACCTGTGGAAATAGGTTCTAAGGCTCAAAATAGAGCAACATGTGACTCAAACTAATGAAAACAGTTTCGTCATGATAGTGGGATCAAATTCCTCACCTCCTCCATCAGCTTTGTAGAGCTCCACTCTAAAGATCTTGTCCAGCTCAGGGACAGGATTGTCTATGATGGTCACAGTGATGAACTTTAACCTCTCCCCTGGAAGAAAGTCCAGCATGCCCTCTGAGTCCTGCCAGAGGAATACAGAGAAAGAGGTAACCAGGGAAGCAGGCAAAATGTATTCTCTCACCATCTGCTTATTAGTTCATCTATCATCGACGTGTATATGCATCCGTAAGATAAAAGACCTCAGTAGAAACAAACCTCGTAGTCTTCAGGGCTGGATGCTGTGAATGGGGTTGTCCTGTATCCAACCATGACCCTTCCCAAAAGGCCTTGGGCCCTGGCCACTAGCAGACGGACCTGTCCATCTTCCTCGTTAACAGCTATGTGGGCAGGTTCTAACGCTGGAGGGATCAATCCCTCTCCTGGAGGGATGGGCTGAAACTGCAGCAGGCCTGGATTAGGGAAGGGTGTGTGTTTGTGCGTTATAGTTGTGTTTAGAAGAGAGGACAGGGGGGAGAATATAATGAGAAGGAGGGAAGAGGTGAGATGGAAGTAGGAGGGCAGAGGTAGCGGGGGAGGAATAATGCACATGAGAGGGAGAAAGAGAGGGAGAAAATTGTCATTTTTTACGCCACGTGTCACAACATAATCTTATAAATACACAACACTTATTGCTAAAAGTTGAAACATTGAAACAACAACAGCAATGTTTTTTTGGGCATGTGAATGAATACCATAGGGGTGGTCACTAGCTGTGACAGTGACAGTGTTAGCAGAGTTATTTGGGTCAATGCTTGCACCACTGGTGGGGGTGGAGCCACGCTTCCCATCACCGGACTCTGCTGACACCAACGTAATGTGAAAGGATTCTGCCAGCTCTGGGAGGTTATCATCCAACACCAACAGGTTCAATACCTAACAGAAAAATGTCCATAAATTAGTTTTACTTTCTAGTTCAGGCTGCACCCTTGAAAACGTCTATATTTCAGTCTATATTTCAGTAGCCAACGCAAAAGCTTGATGATCCACTGACACCTGTTAACTGATTGAATTACCAAACAAACACACCACCAGATGGAGCTGGTTGTCTAAAACATCTGCATTTGTGAGAGCGTAAAATCCTGTTGTTAAACTGGACATATATGTAGTATTTATTTGAAATTAGTACGTTGATGTGTAAATACAGTGCACACAAGGGACATCACACTTGTTTTTAACCACTGAGTGTCTGCGCTGGATAGATAGAGATAGATAGTTACTTTATTAATCCCGCAAGGGGATTGTTTCCGCTACAGCAGCATTTATAGATACAGGTAAAGCAATACAAATAACAGAGCTTCTAAAAATAACAGAGTTATGCACAATAGATACAATGAAATAGAATAATATTAAATTAACTAAATAAACAATAGTGCAAACTCAGAGGGGTTTTCCCCAGCTCGTGTAAGATCACATTAATACAGGTCCAACTGTTGAGTCACTCGCACTCTCACACACACACACAACACACACCTCAGAGCGCTGTCCAGGCATGAAAAGCACAGCTCCAGTGGCATTAACAAAATCTTGATGGGCTGGCGTCTCACTGTCCAAGCTATCCAGTTGTGTAACGCTGTAGTTGACGTAAACGTGGTCCAGAGAGCCCCGCATACGCTCAATCACACAAGAGACAGTGGAGCCCTCCTCAGTGGTCTGTAAGGACAAACAACGGAATAAAAATTGTGGACCGCATACTGAATGAATACCGAATGCTTAAATGAGGTAGTCTTACAAACTATGTAGATAATTCCAGCACAGTAATAATCTGATTTAGACGGGAAGCACCTGATAGCCCACATGCCTCTACATCTACAGTATTTATCTACAAAGGATCAAGGATGTAAAGAAGATCCCCTAGTTCTGATGGAATGCCATCCCCGGCCCTGACACCTGTTGTGCTGATGGCAACGAGGAACTAGATCTCCCATCTCCAGTGCTGGAACTCCTTATCCACTTCTACAGGAATGCCCTGACTGGCAGACCTTCTGCAGCCCAACCAGCTGTCGCTCTACCTGAGAGGGGTCAACATGAGAGCCAACCCAACTTAAAATTGAAAGCATGCTCTCCCTGCAGCCATGCATGGAGACCGATGAAATATGCAACAGGGCAGGGACTTACAAACCAATCGGTTTACATTACACGTGTTTCCATGCACAGCCAAAACTGAGTCATGATATTAACAAATGCTACTGTAATAGTGGTCACGTAGACTGTAGTTTATTCAAAGGATTATTAATTCCTTTGATGACCAGTCTGGTTTACATTTACATTACATACAAAATGTCGTAAATGCAGTGTTCACAAGGTGCTTATAGATGCTCAACGCAGCAAAGAATTGTCCACCAAATGCCACTGACTAAATATTGTGCACTTACATCAGGAATGCAGGCACCAGTGAATCCAAAAAGCCCATTGGCATTGTCACTCTTCATGACTCGCAGAGTAGCAGTAGGCCTGGGGAAAGGGAGGCGTGCTCCACCGTGAACTGCGACCAACTGCAGATAGAAAACCTCCTCTCCCTCCTCCTCATTGTCATCCCTGGCCTCCACCACAAACGACTTCTGCCTCTCCTCCTGCCAGTACCGCAGGTAACCTGAGATGTTACGCAGGTCTGTTTTAGCAGGCTGGGTGTGAAGCTCGTGAATGTGGCTGCGGTTCAGCTTTGTGCTGTACAAGCGAACATCCTGGAGAAGGCCTGTGTATCGCTGTTCGCCCTCTGGATCCGACCCTATAAACACTGAGGCAGGTCCTGGAGTAAAAAGACACAGAAAAAAACAGTACATTATATTTCATAGAAAAAATGCCCAAAAATAATTAATGTTCAAGCTGTATAAATGGTTGGATAAACAAGTAATACAAATCACTATCACTGTCTCAAGCACATTGTACAGGATATGACATGAAAGACATGATGCTGAAATGTCTTTTAAATTCAATAGATTAATGTGGTGCTTGGTCACAAGCTGCCATCAAACATCAACACTCACACCCACAGAGATCATGAATTGCCATTCATTAATAACTGTGGATGCATTCCCTGTATTGTTGTCTGCATGTCAAACAAGAACATTGTGTGTTGAACAAGTTTCAATGTAGCTATAGAGCCGTACCCATTTTTATGGTTTGAAAAAATACAGATTTTATTGTTCCTAATTCCTGAAACTCTCACTTTTGGAAAATAACTGTGTTTGTCACATAGTTATATCTTATATCTCTGGTATTGATTGCAAGCTTTGAAAAGCTAAGATTGACACATTTGTTTTATAGAATAACCCTAGTACATTCCATTATTTTATTGATCTATCAATTTTCACTTTTTTTAATTCACACCTGAGATTTTGAAACCTAATATTTTAGTTGACTTGAGATCTGGTGAGATATTAGCACCTGACTAATAAGACTTTATTTGACCCAGAGGCCGATTTACATAACAATAACAAGGGTCATACAATTATATTATTGTTAATGGTGGAATAGAATTTGGTTGGTATGTTGGAGTGTGTTGGGACCACAAATAGAATCTTGATTAAGGCCACCAAATGCCCCGATCCGACTCTTTCTCATTACTCATTTATATACTTACACCTCTTGTGCCTATCGCTTCCTGTACTTGTACAAAATGGGACAAATGCAGGAAATCCGCCACAGTGAGCAAGTATAAAGCCCTGACACAAAACAATTCCTCTGTGGCTTGAGCTATAGTAGCAGACAATAAGACATGACATGATTGATGACAATGTATACATCTACTGTGATTGAAGTTGGCCACAGAACCATCAGAATATTTCCCCTCTGCGAGCTTCGGGTCCAGAACAGACTGTGACTATTGTCTCCATTAATTAGAGAGCATTGAAAGAAAAGAAGATGCCGGCTGATTCCCTTTAGCAGTAACAATATACAGCAGTGCTGAGGCTAAGTGGTCACTCAAGCATAGCAGAGTTCCAGCAGTCCTGAACAATGAGGGAGTGACTGAGAGGTGTGTGTGAATGTGCACAAGTGTGTGTTAGAGTGTTTTTGCATTATGTTTGTAATAAGTTCAGACTTGTTCTCATTCCATATGGGGAACAATGAGAGAGAAGTTTGAAACCCTCTCCGAGACAGTCCCTCTCACACACACACACACACACACACACACACACACACACACACACACACACACACACACACACACACACACACACACACACACACACACACACACACACACACACACAAAGCAGATTCCTAAACTCAGACATAGACATCATCATTACAGGACCATGAGCATGGTATTTGTTCCTCTTTGACACTGAGACTGGTGCTGAGACTACAGTAAACAAAAACTCTTGTCTTACAGGAAGAGAAAGGAAGCTGGCCAGTCATTATTTGGCCTGAATAGGTTTTGGCCTTTAGTTGACATTTTGACATTATGATTGTAAATGTAAAAGATTATTAGACATTGAACGAATTAAAAAGAGTTACTTCATCTCAGCTTCATATTCCAACTGGTAACATTTGTGTAAATTCTAATGAGCAACATTTTTCATATAAATGCATTATAATTTGATATGGAGTTTTCAAAGTAGCAGGAGACAACTAACGTGCTTAAAAACATCATGACAGCATATGCTAAACACAGACAAACTGTGCAGACAAATAGGAGCTAAAAACACAAGCTGAACGCAACAAACAGGGATATGACGGGCACTGTGTGCTCAATTTGATAATTATCTGATAAATTAGCTCACCGTCAGTGATGCCCTCTCCTTTGATGCTCTTCAGTCCTCCAGGAATAGGGTTCCCATCCAGGAAGAACTCAATGATCCCATCATCAACAGTAATGATGACATGTAACCAGGAATTATTCTCCACAAATTTCTCAGCAGTGGCCCAGGCCACCTGGGAATTGTTTGATCCTATCACTGTATAATACAGCAGCACCGTGACATGAGACTCATTGGTGTGGACCTTCACTCCGTAATACAAGGTCCCATTCCTGGTTCCTTTGCAGACTATGAAGCCGTCAGTGTCCGGTCCGGGCACGAGCCAAGCAGAGAAGGTGAAGTTTCCAACAGCAGCAGGCCCATCTTCAGGAGAGATAGTCCCGTAAGCTCCTGGAAGCCCGGAGAAAAACCATGTGTCTGTGGCCGAGTGGTGCCGCCTGGCATGAGGCCTGAGCTCAACCTCGTCTGGGAAGGAGGCTAGAAGGAGCAGGTCATCCATCAGAGGAAGGCCCTCTGGGAAGCGTCCAGAAACAATCTCCCAGGCAACCCGCACATCACCAAAAGTACCCTGCTGTCGGAGGATGGTGAAGGAAGTGACATCAGCCATATCATCCTCTGAGAGTACATCTTCAGCTATTTCTTGGTCCAAGTTGCTGTCAGCGATGGCAAATACACCAAATGGGTCGTCATTGAAAGGGATGAGAATCGAGGCAGTCAGAGAAGTCTCGGCTAGTCGTCCACCCTCCCCTGGATAACCACCTTAAAGAAATGATAGAAAAAGATCTGAAGGGTTCAAGACAACATGATAATTAAATGAATCCTTTTTGTCTTACAATTATCAGCATTGCGATTTTGAAGCTGATGACTCAAATTCAATTTCATGTCAAGTTTAAACTCAAATACAGTAATTATATGTTATAACAGCTGACGCTTTTATAAATTCATTCAATTATTCACATCTCTTAAAGGAACAGTGTGTGTAGCATTTAGGGGGATCTATTGGCAGAAGTGGAATATCATATTAAGTGTGTTTTCTTCAGTTTATAATCACCTGAAAATAAGAATTGCTGAGTTCCCGTTTGTATCTATGGAGCGACAAACCAAACACTGGCTCTAGATAGGACCATTTGTGTTTTCACATTTTTGCGTTGGCAACTATAGTTCTCTTACACGCTTGGTACACAGCAGAAGTTTCAGTCGGTTGTGATCTGCCACATTACTGCTAGATGTCACCAAATCCTACACACTGCGTCTTTCAATTTATCTCTCAAAGCTGACAAATATGTCACTTGTTCTTGAATTTACCTGAGCTATTAACCAGCCTGAGGAAGAAGAACTCATTGAATTCGGGAAGCTTATCTGAGATAGCCTCCAGGACAATAGGCTTAGTCTCTTCCCCTGTAGCGAAGGTGATGGAGCCAGATGTGTTGGTAAACTCCTGGTTTTCCTCCAGAGGAGTTACTGAGTCATTGGCAAACAGCTGCCAGAAGACTGTAACATTACCAAAATGCCCCCTAGCACGCAGGATACTGGGACAGTGAAAAGAGTAATTATTTCAGTAATTAAATACAGGAGAAGGTTTTGTCAATGCATAGTAAATACTTTCAATCTGAATTAATTCTTCAAATTAAGTGTATACGAGCATGAAGCCAGATGTTTTGCAGAAAAAAAGAAACATGAATTGAAGGCCTGTTTCTTACTAAAAATGATTGGTCTTGCCCTCTTCGACAGGTTTCTCTATTGCTTCGAGGGAGAAAATCCCATTGGCATCATCATTGGCCTCAATCACCACAGTAGCTGTGTTCGCTCCATACACAACGGCATCACCTGTGTACACATTCATGTTGTTAGGTTGGATCAGGACCTACAAGCACATACTTCAACTTGCTGGTCTACGAGTAACAGGCATGCAAATCTGCTGCTAATTAAACAGGAAAGGTAAAGCGTGTTCAAGTCCCAGAATGTGCTTGATTGACCTCTAACCTGAGGATTATTGACTTAACACAACCTTTATGAAAGAAAGTTTTAATCCTTGGAGGGGATGCAGATTATGCCGTTTTCATTATCTCAATAGACCAACATATACGATGATATGATACCCACTATATTACCTGACAAAGCACTGATTCCCAGTAAATATAGTATATAGTAAATTATATTATACAGTACACCCCTGTGCTAACCATTTGTTTCAAAGGAGGCAATGTACTCACCAGTAGCATTGTAGAGAACAATGTTAAAGGGCTCATCAGTCTCAGGTATGTTGTCATCTTCCACAGCCACAGTGATGTTCTTCATCCATTCACCTACATCATACACCAGCAACGTGTCATTGCTCAGCACGGTGAGGTCACCTGGAGATGCCTCTCCGTAGTCCACACGGTACATCACTGTGGCTACAAAGTCCGCCCGCCCTGCCCTCAAAACAGTGAAGTTGGCCAGGCCCCCTTCCTGAAGCCGCACAACCACAGGGTCTGAGGAGAGGCCAAGGTGTGGAGGAGTCAATGACTGTGGCTTTAATATATCAATATATATATCCTTCATAAACAGTAATCTGAACAGCATCCTTACCAGAGAAGTAAATGGGGTCATCATTCAGATTTATCTGTAAATTGGCACTGAGTATGTTTCCCAGTCTCGCACCACCTGTAGCATTTAACACTGTGATGGTGAAATTCTCCATGTCCTCTGGGATCTTAAATAAAAAATGTATACAAATTGATACAAAGAAATGTAACTCAAATTTGGACAACAGGCATTTTTGAGTTTACTTTATAATTTTACCTCATCAGGTATGGAGAAGACAGTGAGGTTTTTGAGACACTCCCCTTCCATGAAAGTGATGTTTCCCTGGAGGGGACTGATGTCTCCTGACAGCGCTGGCTCCACGACCCAGGAAACTGAAACTTCTCCGAAATGACCCCTGTTCCTCACTACAGGGAACACCGCTGAAGGGACAAAGATGATGAGACAGAGATGATGCATTTAGATGTTGAAACTTCCCTTCAAGTCATTAACTCTTGTGCATGGATTTTCCTCATTGACATTCTACCTGCGGTCGAGGCTATATAGAACACAATAATAATGTATTTTTAATACGTTTTTTGTTGTACAGCTCCCATTTATGCCTGGAAACACTGGTGATACATTCACTGAAGACTGAGAGAAGAGTTTTACTTCTCCCTGTTCTCAGGACCAGATTGAATATTGGACTGCATCGTCACTGTGTGGGGCCTAAAATTCATGGATCGTTTAAAATACAAACTTTAATCACAGTCCAGCTCATCCCCCATGGAGACAAACTCTGTGTTTGACTACAATTACGTCAATTTTCAATGAGAAACCACTTGACATGGAAAAGCTATTATCTGAAGGACTACTAAGTACCCCGGTGCATCTCGTCCCCTTTGCTCTCATTGATAGCCACCGTCAGTCCTGATTGGATGAACTCTATGACCCCAAAGGGGTCGTCGTTCTTCCGCACTGTGATGTTGACCTCCCTGTAGTTGCCTAGGCGACTGGGTGGAGTGCTGTGGCTACTAAGTACCACAGAGAAGGTCTCGTCCAGCTGTATGAACACACATGCGTGCAAAAACACACACACACACACACACACACACACACACACACACACACACACACAGTTTTCATGTAGCAAATACAGATATAAAGCCTAGTTATTTTTTAGATTTTTTTTACGAGCTTAAACATAAGTTGACCACTATAAGACTGAGAATACCTTATTTAGAAGTCAATTAATTTTATATTATACATAAAATTGAAATGTCAGCATGTAATTGACCATGTTCTTACCTCAGGCACCCCATCAGGCCTTGCAAACAGTGCCACTACCACCTCTTTCTCTCCTGGTTTGAACTCCAGGATGCCAGTGGCGCCATAGAATTCACTGTTGCCAACAGGCATGACAGCATATCGCACCAGCTGTTTCAGCAGCTGTCCCTTGGCTCTGACCACATGCAGCTCCACAGCCTCACCCTCCTAGGTCAGTTTGAAGTTTACAGATGGGACCATAACAAGAGAAAACACACAAAATAACAATATGTGGATTTAATGTAAGAGTCGGTTCAGATTGTTGTTTTTTTTAGCTGGATAGATATTTGAATTACTCAAAGAAAATTGAAGTTGCAGTTTCAAGACTTACACTGATGACCAATGGACCTCTGGAGAATGAGGAGAACTCAAAGACTCCCCCAGGGTCGTCGTTCTCCATGATGACAATCTCTCTGCTGGTGAAGCCAGCTTTCAGGATCTGATTCTCAACATTACTCCTAGAACGCATACGCACAAATAAACAGTATTAGATCATAACAGAAAGTGACCACTAAAGTCATTGCACCTTGTGCAGTAGATGAAAACTCTGAAATGGAAGTTTCTTAGACTTTTGCTTTTGTGGTGTGTTTTGAGCTTGGGAAACATCAAGTGATATCAAATGAGAAAACAGCTCAACTTTGATCTGAACTTCGTTATGCATTCCTTGTATTGTGTGATGCTTATTCATTATTGACTCCATATGTTGTAGTTCTGCTGTTTAGGCCACTTTTAATAACAATGTCAATCAAGAGCATGCCTGCATCTTTATTGCTCCAAGGGGGTGGGGTATGTACGTGTATGTTGAGAGAAATAGGAGCCAAGAAAGCATCACATAACGAGTAAATTAGAGACAAAGACATGACAGAATAAACAACTCCAAATAAAAGGTCACAGCCAAGGCACTGCATGCATACAAACACTGACATCTTTAAAGTGGTACACAATCAAGCCTGGTTAAATTAGAGCGAAACACATAAAGAAGATTCTCTATTTACCCCAAACAACCACTCTCCTTTGGGTTCCCCTTTTTCACACCATCACTGAATCCACCCCCCACCCCTGTCCCCCTCATCCCCTGGTCAACCAAAGACCCCAGAAATCCTGAAGTAGACCCTTTCCAGAAAAACAAAGTCTTGATTCACGCCACACAAAAGGCCCAGGTTCATTCCACTCCACACTTACCCAAAATACACTATAAAGCGTGCAGTCTCCACCCTACAATGGAGGAGTGGGAGGAAGAGAAAGCTGCCATTCTCATCAGAACATAGACTAACGGATGAACCCACCCCCAAAACACTGCCATAAACACACCAAACGACCAAACCAAAGGAGGGATGAGATAGCACCCACTCAGCCTTTCCAATTCCACCGGACTCGTTCGTTGTATAAGATGGGTCTAAGACATTACATCATATCATCTTCACTTTCTAAACACTGAAAGGTTATTGTATTACAGTGGTGTTTATGGGCAGAACAGAAGGGTCTAATATGCCTGGGAGGTAATTAACAAAAAAACAATTATTATGTTGGTTAACGATAACTTTTGCTGGATTTTAATACCCTACCTATCCAGCGTAAGCAGTAAGGTCTCGTTGACTTCTGGGATATTGTCAGCCATGATGGTAAAGTTGATGGACGCATCACTCTGCCCGGAGAGGAAGACCACCGACCCACTTAGAGGCTCCAAGTCTTTAACAGTTATAGCGACAATATTGTCTCCAATTGGCTGAAGACTCCAGAAAACTTCAGCCTGACCGTCTGTTCCATCACGGCGCAGGGGAAGGCTTACCTGCAGCACCAAACATCGATAGAATTAACCACCGACACACACTGTATGCACATACAGGAAGATCACTTTCTGATCATAGATTAGAGTCGGCATGGACAAAGGGTGTTTTCTGACAAGCAGCATAGTGGCTATGAAGTCAGTGATTAGAGACTCCTCTGAGTCACAGTGGCAAAAACAGGAAACATCTCTTTTGCTTTTACAGCGGTGTTTCATTTAGCACTTTAGAGACTGCATTACAACTTTGATCCAAATTTAGATCTCTAACAGTTGAACTGTAGAATGTAATCAGCGTAAAGTTAAAACACATCATGGTATATTATAGTTAAATGCTGTTTTATGTGATAGTGAACGACTGAAAGTCAATAGAGACAAGCATCACAGAACTGATACTATTTGCATTGCTAAAATCGGGGTCATATCTTACTGTGCTGGTGTTGCTGTCCTCTGGTTCATAAACCACCACCGTGGTGTTGCTTGTAAATCCAATTTCCCCATTAGCAATGTCAGGGGTGACAGTCAAGTTCAGGTTAAGAGGTCCCCCAAAACTTGGGCTGTTTGAATGAATTGAGGGGTTTATATCAACCAGCTCCAGTGTGTTCAACTATGGGAAATAGAAGAAACAGCACAATTAATTGAAGGCTCAAACAGGTAGCATATGCCACTAAAATAATTAACTCATCAAATATGTAACTCTTTCTTCATCATCTATTTATTTCTGTCCTGTGGCTTTTAAAGAAGTGTTCAATGACCTGTCAGTGCTCCATTCACTCCTATATTTAAAGTTTTACTGAAAATGTATGACGTGATTATGGTTCTAAAGGATGTGAAGGAGGCCTTTCTTTAACTTTTTTTGCTTGCTTTAAGAGCTAGGTGGTGTTGTTAGTTTGGACAGTTTGGAAAATCCCATAGCAACATGCCAGATTTGAGTGCCAGTGTCAAACCGTTCACACATGCAAATGAGGCACTTAAAGTCTGGATGGCACGGATTTGGCCACAAGTGCTAACGCAAACAGAAATAGCACATTTTGGGGCGTGCTACCAAAATGTTGCCTGGATTATAACTTAAAAAACTGTGTTTTTGAAAGTTGTAAAAACACTTATGTTTCATCCACATGTGTGCCGCAAACTGTGTGTGTTGCTCTGTACTTTTGTTTCCAGCCTTGTTACCTGTATTAAGAAATGAGCTCCACTCTGCAGAAAGGCATCATTCCTGATTGGTAGTATGACGTGGATCATCCGTTCACGGGAAAACACCACCTTAACGAACCTGCTAACATTCAGAACCTGGTCACCGGCCAGTGCTGGGTCTATAGGGCCTGCAGGAATGTAGAGGGCGGTGAGGGCCAGAGACACATCACCCAGTGTGCCACCTTCTCGCAGGAAATTTAGCGACAGGAAACGACCCTCGGGTTGGCTCTGGATGCTTTGCTCTTTTGTTGGGTCAAAACGGAAAAGCCCATAGACATTGTCACTGTCCTGGATGTAGAACACAATCTGGGGGGCAGATAAGACGAAGAGGATACAATTAACAAATCAGCAAAAGGACTGAGAATGGGAATATCTTACATTTTGACTGACGAGGGAATGATCAAAAACACATTCTCCGTATCTTGTAGGAAACACAAAACTTCTTTGTGGACTGGGAAAGGTATTTTGATGAACTGTAACACTGCTACGTATTACCTCAAATAGTCCCTCACAGGTTCCTGTTAGTCTGCAAATTGCCCCCCAAAATCACAATGAAATGAATGCTTAGGTTGAATCTAATGATGATTCATATTATAATATGCTCATATTTAAATTTAGCACAATTAGCCTTATATACTTTGCCTTGGAAGAGAATGGGTTTTCAGAAGTTTGAAAGATGGGCCAGTTGCATTGCACTGCTTATCCGGGCCATGTGCAGTCTGTCCCCTGTGCAGTGAGGAGGAAGCTGATTGATCTTTAGGGTGTGAGGGAATAATTGCAATGAAGCCCACATTTACCATCAATTACTTTGGAGGATGTTGTTGTGCATCCTGTTTTTGTGTTACTAAGACTGCATATTGGGTCACAAGAAGAAGAAAGGAGAGGTGAGGAACAGGGAGAGGAAAGAAAACAAGTGAGACTGAAAGTAGTAAAAAAGAGCCCTGAGCTAACTTTAGAGTGGCATCCTCTTTAATTAACTCTGCTTAGACTGCTAGAGTAGTTTTTATGAGCATTTCAACTGTGGCTCATTCATTTCCCTGAAACCTACACTTGTTTGATGCATTGCCTAGCATGCTCACAATAGACGATTTACATCTCAGTGTAATGTCTGTGATATGTCTTAACATTAAAAACAATTAACGTTGATTAACTTGTCCTGCTGTTAGTCATTTTTCAAGGAATTTCTGCGGAGCCTACTGTCTCTGCACGGATGGCAAAAACACCCTATAACTTCACAACCCGAGGTGATGTTTGTATGTGACCAAAGCAGAGGTTTTACGCGTCTCACCTCACGCCTTCAATATAAGACTCAGATCTGCCCACTGCTTTCACACATGGCCAAGAGTCTTGGACAAAGATGAAAGCTATAAAAAACCTGTCACCACTTCACCCACGCTTTCTAAAAAAGAACACACAGACACCACACACAAAGTGTGCCTGCTGTTTCCGCTTTGTTTTGATTCAGCCGCATTATTAAGGGAACACCCACAGAGCAAAGTGACACACTAAGGGGTCGACTTTGGCAGAATGTGCCAAGTTTGCCACTATGCCTTACAGTAGGTCCCACACAAACACTCACACATGCATAACACATGCACAACCTCTGGAGGATATGATCCCTAACAAGTACAGCCTTCTCAATCTCTTCTCTCTCTTTGATACAAACCCTTTACAGCAACATATTAAACAATAATCATCAGCCAATCAAAGGTCTCCTCCAAACTGACCTCCATTGGTTCGTCGACCTCCGCATTTCCAGGTAAAGTATTGTTTTGCAGCTCGAAAACAAAAGCCTCTGCTTCTTCGGGTAGATCATCTGCCACAATGTTGATGGGAATCACAGCTGTCACCTGACCGGCAGCAAACCTCACCGTCCCCGCTGCTGGCCCTAAATCATCCGACACTGGGGAGCGGTCACTGGAGTTTCTACTGATGGACCAGTTCGCGGACACGGCACCATAGCTGCCTCCATTTCTTACAATAACGAGTCCTTCAAATCTGGGGGAAACGATTGAGGACAGTTAAAGAATGCAAACTTCTTGGATGTTTTTCTTTTTATTATGACACGCATATTGTACCCATGTAATGGCAGACAGTACATTTGTCATGACACTAAGACACACTCATTAATATTTGTAAGTTATCCAACCTCTGTGTCAGGTCTTCGTTGATGGTTATTGGCTGAATGACTGCACTGCTGCTGATTGACAGGACACCATTCGGCTTATCATTGGGCTCGATGGTCACCAGCACAGCATTGGGTGATACCAGCACAGCATCTCCTCTGATAGTCTCCTCCAGCAAGACCAGATGGAAGGATTCTGCAATTTCTGGCACAATGTCATCACTGATTTGGAACAACAGGCTGGTCTTGTAGACAAATGGAGGGAATATAACTGTCCTGACTGACTGTAGGTCGAGGAAATCCACAGCTGGTGTGGCGCTGCCCTGTCCTCCACTGCTCACCACCATGTAATCTACAGAGACCTAAAGACAGTATAGTACAGATGGTTTATATACATTTGTCTTATGCTTGGTTTTTCTGCATCAATATACTGTATGTATATATATATGAACACACACATATATAGTACATGGTATACTGTATGTACAGTATACAATTTAAGTATTTGTGCGCTATTCTTAATTCTAGGTAAATAAATAACTGGATTGAAAGAAAGGAACCTCGGTGTCAACAGAGCCGATGAGTGGACCGTCCTCAGTCAACCGACCACGGGTCACATTGAGGGCAATGATTCCAGCGGACTCCGGTACTGCCATGATAGAGTGGGAGAACCGCAGTGGGCTGTCATTACGCCGGATTCTCAGCTGGACACTGCTGGCATTGGGCCTGATGAGGGCTCCACCTGCCACGGCCGTTAGCCTGACTGAAAACACCTCATCATCTTCTGGGATCTGGCCAACAAAGAAAAGGAAACACATTCACATACAGTTGTAAATTGTATGCAGCTGATTCAAAAAACCCGTTTGCCCCTTTCAAAAATGTGACCTTTAAAAATGTCAAACCCATCAAGGCAATTTGTATATTATATATAAAAATGTCTGAAATGATGATGAATGGACGGATGGAGTGATTGGCACAAGCTTCATCCATATCCCTTTATAAATCCATATATATGTGACATGGTATCGTGATCAGCTTTAAATAAGGAGTTTGTTCAATACCTGGTCATCCTTGATGAGGATACTAAAGTGTACAACAGCCTGTCCCACAGGAATGGTGATGTTCCCTCTGTCTGGACTGAGGTCCTCAATGGCAGGGTTGGGACCTTCAGAGATCTAAAACAGGAGAAGTCACAGTGATGTTTATCCTTCAACATGCCCATGTACTCTATGTGGCTTTTAATTTATCATTACGCAAATAAGCATATAAATAATGGAGTAAAGACTGTTTGCTACCATGGAATTATATGTATTGAAAGAATTACATGTTCCTATTTAGGTCTAAATTCTCAAAACTCTTTAACAAGATTCAAAAGTGGATGTTTTGCCAGTGGGATAAACTAACAACATCATATTCAAGTCATAAACATATCTATAACATTGTCTGTCCTTCTTAAATACGATAAAGCTCATTGTTTTAGGGTTGTTGGTTTGATGTACGGTTCATTGCCCTCTCACCTCAAAGTTTACCTTCACAGTCCCATATGTTCCCTTTTCTCTCGTTAGGGTGAAAGGCACATAATGGTTCCTTCCTCTTGGTTCATCTACTACAATGTCTTCAGTCTGAGATGAAAAGGTTCAGACAGTGAAACAGACAAACACAGTCAGTTCAATTTAATCAATTTCAACACAGTTTATTAATCTCAATTACAAAGCAAAATGTCATATTTGAAAGGCTGCAAGAACAAACAAAAACACAAAGTATTTGTTGCGTAAGTTTGTTTTATGTACAATCTTCTCAATTTTGGAACTGCTTCGCAATTTCTATAGATACTGATCATTACATAATAGAGAACAAATCATTTCTAACCTCAATGTGTTTGAATGAATTCATCTTTTACTGCGTGTACAGCTTTGGCAGCAGTACTTCAGGTAAAATGTCATGCAAACGTAACGTAAAGTATAGTGAAGTTTAGTTGAAAGAGACACAGAAGCAAAGTGATCGCAGCTGTATAAGCAGCTATAAAAACTAAATTCAAAGGCAACATGGAGTAAATATCACATTCAATTTCACTGTTTTTGGAAGTCCTTATCCTGGTCTTAAAATTTGGAAGTTAAATCCCATTTTATTTGTATTTTCAATTTGCCATGACCAAAGAAATTCCGGAGAAAGCAAATGGAGAAGTTAAGAAAGCAAATAAATGCAATACAGGAATTAATTGAGTACTCTAACATAAACACATCTCCCAAGGCAAGCAGGCCTTTATTGATTCTAAGCAAGCCAAATCATTATGCAGCATCTGAGACCGTCTGGGGGTGGTGGGGAAAACCACAGTAACTATGGAAACGCTATAAACTTCCACTGATAAGTGAGTGTTGTGGTTTTAATTACCTCTGGGAACCCACCACCACTAGATGATCACTTCTACCACAATACAAGCACGATTGAACCCCTCTCAACGCGAGTGGGTCCAAATAACTCCCCCCCCCCCCCCCGATCCTTGCGTTGCAAGCGCCGGTTGGTGTGGCAACAGCAACGTTTCACAATATTGAGGCATAAATCTGATCCATACATTTGTGAAGGATTAATGTTAGTTAGAATATATAAGTGGTGGACAGTAATGGGTGAGACAAAGCTGAGTCAACAAATACTAGATACATGTGGATGACATGTACATGTGGGGTTTCTTACTGAGTTGAAGCCAACTATTCCAAAGGCATTGTCATTGGACAGGATTGTGATGGTTGCCTTATTTGGGGTTCCCAGTGTCACGCCATTAGAGGAGCTCTGGAAAGCAGGGAGGATTGAAAAGATTAGATAAAACCAGTATGTACCTGAACACATCTCAACCTCCCCCTGACACTTGCGCTCATGTGAAAAAACAGAACGCCCTACTCATCTATTGTCTTCACTTAATTTCTCTACTCCCACTGAGAGGCCCTGATGAGAAGACACTAAGACAGGAAGTAGTGGTCGCAGCCTGGTTGATTTTGTCAGGTCAGCTCACGGCAGGACGCCTCCTCAGGACTTGTGCTGTGCTCTGTGATTCGGCACTAAGACCTGACAAACTCACAGTGATCTCACCGGGCTTAAAATCACACCGCAACTTCTAGTAGGCTTATACTGTGAGTTTTAAACTCAACAAAAATAACCATTACCGTGCAAGGAAGGTTTTCCTCTTTCTGAGCACGATTAAAGAGAAAGACCACAGCCTTATTATTTGGCGTAACTTTCCATGGTTTCCATTAGTGAGCTGAGTAATGGTTTCACAAATATGTCTGAGCTGGAGTGCACAGGCTTCCAACAAAACTTCCAAAATCCATTTGCAATGTGCGAACTAATTAGTATATGTGCAGGCATTGTGGATAATGATCAGCTATGAGAGATTTGACATGGTATGATAAACAGAAACATAATTTGCTCCCAAAACAATTTCTCAGCTAAACACAGTCCAACTGATAGCTCTACAGCATGCAAGTACGCTTGTTAAGGTGAGCACAGGCCAAGGAGAAAATGAAAAACAAGTAAGTGCTTAGGCCTCTTGCATTCATCACCCTCTTCAAACAGGGCTTTTCCCAGCTGTAACAGAGCTTTCTTTCCGCCACTGAGCTCTTGTAGCGGTCGACTCACAGACACAGAATCCTCACGCCTTCACAAAGCCAAGCCACTGGCCGAGCCAGGGAGCAGCTCGCACACATACGCGCACATTCATCTGTGTCCGACAACAAAACCGTGCTCAAATACACAGTGATTCGAGCACACAAATGTGTTGCTTAAAAGCCAGCTTTGTTATACGTATGCAGCACTACATCAACCCTGCGTCCCCCAATCTAACATGCTACTTACATGCTACTACCCACTGTGTACTACCCACTGTGTGGTTCTACCTTCTGTTCCTGCACAGCACTGGTAGGCTGCACCTGCTCTGGTCCACAACAATTCTACACAGTTTCTATACAGCTGTACATCTATATAGGTTTTGTTCTATCATAATCCCTTTTAACAAAGTTCGTAAAATATTTTCCATTGAAACTCATTTTACAGATTGATTTGTCAGAAAGATAAATGTACACTGATCAACCCTTTATTTATTACTTGCGCTTGATCTATGACACCCCTTGTAGTGCACATCCATCCTCCTGACAGTCCTTTAGAAAGCTGATAGGGTAGCATTTGGCCAACGCTTTGTCTCCCCTGCAGTGTAAATAGAAGGGCTAAGTAGACCTCGTCTGGTCTTTCACTCTGGTAGACGGCTAAATATGGGCTTGCGCGACTGGATTTTAATTAGATGACACAAGAATGCAGCGTCTTCTCAAAATGTTGAGGAGAAAGTCACTCTTGCTGACAGCTGTTTAGACTTGTGGCCGTTTTATAAATGTGCATAGCTGACAATAAGAAATTCACACTGACCTTTGTCTTAGGTCTTTTAGCATGGAATAAGACGGCAAGACCAGGCCCCCCTAGCTCATCAATCATACTTGACAGCTAAAGGCTACATGAAACCATGGAGATAGTCTCTAGGTGTAAGGCATCCCGGGCTATGATTCCTTTGACAATACACAACATATACAGAAATGAAATCCTCGGAACGGACATGCCCATTGAAATCAATGGGGATAGCGAATGAGTGAATCACTTTTATCTACTGTGTGGTGGGGCTTTGGCTGTCAAAGTTAGTTTCTTTTCATAAAGGTGTCTTTTAGTGGGGAACCTCAGAGGCACACACACCATTTGGCCCCACCCAGGCAGCTCTGGAAAAGTCCTGTATAGAGCACACACATCAAAGACCATGTAGCTCAGAGCCTCCCAGGCTTGCACTGGCTGTCGCCCCCTCTCTCTATTGCTTAGTAGATGGGGTCAGGGTTTAGGATTTAGTTTAGGGTTTAGTCAGGGGCAGACTTAGAACAGTGGGACTTTGTGGACAGAAAGCTTGGAGCTCCAGAGAGAAGAGAGAAGGGAGTGTGGGAGGAAGAGGAGAGGGAGTCATCAGCAATCCAGAAAAGAGACATCGAAAAAAAAAGTAAGCACACACAGACAATGGGCATGTACCTGTAGGGTAAGGTTGAAGGTAAATGTCTCATCGGCTTCAGGCAAGTCGTCATCTTTCACAGCAATGAAGATGGTCTTATTGGACTCAGTGGACAGCAGGAGGACTGCAGCATTAATGGATTCAAAGTCCCCTGTGTTGACTCCCTCTAGCTGGGTGAAACAAGCAAACATTCAATTGTATCACTTGCCATTTAACTCAAGTAACATTCAGGCTTCTTTGTGTGTTTTCATTTTTTATTGTTTCTTTGTTTGAAATACTTTTTGAATTGATTTTAAAATTGTGAAATGGAGAAAAACAGGAGAGGCACAAGAGAGATGGAGACAGCATAACACCAAAGATCAGAGATGGGTTTGAACCCAGGATGCTGCAGGTACATGGTTTGTGCCTTAAACACCTGAGACAATAGAATGACCCAGGCTTGATGTTGTTTGCCTGTTTCAGCTCTTCCCAACAGCAGAAAGAAGAAATGTGTCCCTCTCTCTCTCTCCTTCCCTTCTACTGGTTCCTTTATCTGCTTGACTTTGAGTTGCACTTCTGTCTTCTGCCCATGAGTTTCCTGGATGTTAGCCTGATATTACACATATTAATACTGATATTCATACGGCAACTCAGAAATATCAAGAAGCATAGGAAACCCCCCAACCACACGGCACCGTCCAGCTCTTCTTATCAGACACCAACTGTGAGCAGCTGACAAAGCCCCCACAAGGAGGATGTAAAGCGAAAATCCACTCTGTGGCTTAAAAAAAAAAAGTTTCTGCTTTCACACTGGGTGTGCTCACTGGTTTCTGTCTGCCAGAGACAAAAAGGTCATTAATTATCTCCTTCACTAGACATAAAGGTGACAGCTCAGCAATACAGTAAGATGCTTCGATGCAGACTGAATAGATGACTTGACAGACTGATGAGTGTGGATACACAATGAGCCATCAATGAAAAATTTGTCCCGGGTCCTACCAGAACCAAAGCCGTCACATTCACCGGGTCTCCCACTCTCTCCACAACCAGCCGGATCACAGCTGTGTTGCTCTCGTTGACGACAAAGTCAGTCTGCCCCAGGAACCGCAGTGTGGCTGAGTCAGACGTAGAGCCAGGGATGGACAGAGCCAGAATCAACCCAGCTAGCAGGAGGACAGGGAGCATTCCTATGAAAAGGGGGAAACACATGAAGGAAATCTTTAAAAAAAACAAATGCAGTAAAGATTGACAAAATGCATGTGTTGAAAAAAAGCAGAGGCAAATAAGAGGATATTTACAAATTTGGAAAGCTACAGAGAGTTTATTTTTAATTCAATCAGTGCCATAAATACACAGATTTAGTGACATGTTCGTCTCCATAATACTGCTCAAAATATAAGAACAGCTTCACACCTACTCTTCACCCCTTACACATCTAAAATATATAGTCATAGATAATAAAAGATTCAATGAATATGATATACGAGCAGTTATCGAGTGTTCAGATGTTCAGATGGCCTGGCTGTTGTTGAGTTTATTCTTCTTGACCACATTAATGTAATGGCATGCCATGTGTTAGTAGTTCAGACAGCCTCCCATTCAATTCTGCTCTGTGAACACTCTCTTCTCTCTCTCTAATCATCATTTCTGCTCCTTCGCTCCCTCCAATCATCCTCCCTTCTCTTCTACACCCCTATTCCCTCCACTTCTCCTCTCGTCTCGTCTGCTTTCCCTCAGCTCTCTCACCCAGAATAATCCGAAAGCTGGATGAAGAAGACGGAGACAGTTGTCATGGTTAACGCAACAAAACAGCACCGCATGACAAATGGGGCGGGGCCCGCTAAATTGCAGCCCCTCTGTCCTGTCTGTCCTCTTCCTGCTGCCTCTTGAAAAAGAACATCAGCAGCTATGGTGAATGAAGTCATGTTGTTTGGTTCTTTTTTCGAAAGCAAAAATCATTTAGGAAAGTTGGACATTGAAAATATCCCATTTTTCACATGTTCCGTTCCTGTTATATCAATTTGAGTTATTCTCGGTAGTGGTGGGTGTTTAAATAGCAGCCATCCATCAATCAGTTTGTCAGCCAGGAGAACAAGAAACAGCTTTAAAAGTTGTTGGTTGACAGCTACAGTCAGAAACAATTAATGCCGATGTGATGTGAGTGTGTGAGTGTGTGTGTGTGCGTGTGTGTGTGTGTGTGTGTGTGTGTGTGTGTGTGTGTGTGTGTGTGTGTGTGTGTGTGTGCATGGCGCCAGCACTGGAGAGATTGCTGGAAAATCCATCAAAAAAGGATTTAGAGCTGGTGGGGCTGGACAGTGGGGGACATAGGGCGAGGCTAAGGGGGACGAGAGGTGAGTGTGTCGCTGGACAAAGAGAATAAATCCTGTTATTCGCCCTGCTCTCTCTCCTGGGGTTGGGAACTTCCTGCACCACTGACTGAGAGCTTGAGAGAAAAGCTATTAACCCTCTCTCTTGTATCATCTCACTGGAACTGCCTTACAGTGTTAGTCCACACTAGTCAAGGCTATACTCTTATGGGTAATCGCATAGGTGGAGGGTAGGTGCTATTTACTAGCATCTGGACACCTGCTAGTGACTTGCCTTCCTAATTGAGTCATACTGGACAGTAAAGGCACAGCATGTCTGTTTTGGAAAAATCGAATTGACCGCAGCATATTGTTTTTATCACACAGAATTCATTTTCTTTAAATTGAATCTCAGTCTCTCTATGTCATGTCTGTTTTAATTGTTCACAATAAAAGGTCTGACTTTCCACGCACTATTTCCGAAGTAAATCTTTGAGCCTCAAAACCTCACCTCCACAAACATCGCTTCAACCACAATCTTCTCCATGGATGGCAGCAAGCATTCAACCATCTACAACAACAACGTCTTCCTATTCCAAAAGTGAGGGGTGGTCCTTTTCGTATCCACTGATGCTGCACTTCCTTCAACGGGCCGAATAGAAAACAGATGCTGTGTGGATGGCACAGGTCTGTTTCATACGCGGCAAGGCAGTTTTTATGCTGGCATCATGCGTTGTGCCAACCCTGACCCCGGGGGTTACAGGCGGACCAATGATCTGTCTGTCAAAGCAAAAGGTGGCATGCAGTGCCTGGCACAGATCTCTGACATTGATAAGGCTGGGAGTAAGAGTCCATGTAGAGAGGTCCACAGTGACACTGCTGCATGCATGCGCGCACACACACACACGTTTGCATACATGGATGCGTCCGCCAGAGCTGGCACAGTCGGCATATGCAACCAAAATGCAAGATAGACAGCTGCTTGATGGGCCAGGACACTGGAGAGTTCTGAAATGCATGAAAGCACCCTGTCCATCACAAATATTGTGGGCCAAACAAACAGAAATTGATGACTGGGGCCAGGACTCTAGGACATGGCGCTCTAATAAGCCACATACAACAACACAAAGAGACTTCACTTTCTGAATATCCAAAATGACTTTTATTGACTTATTCTGTGACTCTAACCTCAGTCAGTTATTATCTTCATAGACCTCAACCTTGAACCTGCTTTCACCGTAACAATTTTTGTCCAGTAAATATAACTTCCAGCAAACTTCTTTCTTCTTTTCAATATGCAGAGTTTTTTTCTCTTGCACAAGCAGCCTTTGTGCTTGCCAGAAAAGTATCTCAGCACTGGGCATTGAGCTAAAACAGGAGTGCCACTAATTCCACTCGTTTCAGGTCAGATCGAAGCAAAGGGAATAACATGTATAGGCAACACAAAAATACATGTAAATGTACACAAAATCGCATGTATACTTCATGTAGAGTACCCCTTCGGTATCCGCTTCCAATCACTCGCTCCTCTCTATCCTCTGACCTCTCTCCGTCACACAATCAATGATTTTAACCTCTTTTGCTGTATCTCTGTGATGGAAAGCTTATCACCACACAGCCTTCCCGACAGGCTCAAACATGATAAGCACCATGACCAGTCAACAGTGATAACATGAGTGCCGGTCAGCGCTGGTCACCTGCCAGCCCTTCTTCGAGCAGCCTATCAGCGTAAGGAGCCTGGTTGACAAAAAACAAAACTTTGGATAACTCCCAGACACACACACACACACACACATATATATATACTCACTCACTGATCTATTGGATATCCCTGTCAGAGGTGCCGAGGAGGTGTCTGGTTGCAGGGCTGCTCCTGGGGTCAGTGTGCGGCGCTGATGCCTCTCGGGTTTCTCCTGACAGTGGTCTATGTGTCGCAATCTTGAGCATCAATTATTCACTGCAAGCCCAAGACTTAACAGTCAGAGGATGGTAGTAAGTGTGACACTGCAGGATTCACTGCATAGCACATGCCCTGTGCCGTCTGTGGTTAGTCAGGTAACCGGGCTGTTGACATAAGTACGTAATCATGCGAGCTGTCACAGGCAGTCATGTTTTACATTTAAATTTCTCCTTGTTAACTAAAAAATATGCCTCCATTTTTGTCTCATTAAATACAGAATGCCACTTTAGCGCTCTGGAAGCTTCTCGAGGTAAAGTACCAGCCTCTACTGTATAATCACAGCCAAGGACTTTGCTTTTATCCTTTGCTATTTCACTGAGAATACTCTGTATTAGAAGCTTTAAAAGGGCAAAGCAATACTCTTACTTCCTTTTTGGTATAGAGGGTGTGTTGGACAACAGTCTGTAGAGTTTTAATCAAGGGCTTTCCCATGAGGCATCCTTGCCCTGAAGCTTCCCTGGTCCTGAGACGCCCTTGGTGAAGAGCTAGTGGTTATATCTGGCAGTTAATCACAACCACCCGCATATATACACACACACACACACACACACACACACACACAGAAAGTGATCTCCAGTTGTCTGACACTGGGAGGCCTTCAGTGGGATCTCATTCATCAATCTTACAGCTCTGGTCGGTGATCTGGAGTCAGTCTGGCCACAAAAAGAAACTGCTCTGTCATTAACATCAGCTAATATAACGGGGTTCCTGGAACGTTTGTGTGTCTCTTCAGGACAAATTCGCACTAAAACGTAACCACGAAAACATACAGTGCGCTTGATACTGACTGAGATAACCAGATGAGTAAACAGCAACACAGAGGCAGATGGTCTGGTAGAAAAGCTGCAGAAAGAGGGGATTCACCTTTATCAATTTATTTTTATATACAATGTATGCTGGGACTGCTTAGCCAATTCTTCGCGAATACAAACAGTTGAAAATGAAAGTGCCTTGTGGTCAGATGGCCTGGTTATTATTCAGAAGTCAGACGAAATGTGAAAAATGCCTAATATGAGCAGGCAGCAGCAGAGTTTGCTCAAAATATCTTTCCAAAAAGTGTTTATTAAAGCCATTGATACCTTAAACACAAAAGGAAACAGAGCAAATCTAATCAACTAAAATGAAATAAGAAAATGCTATTGTGTTATTTAATGCATACAACCAGAATGCTGTCTCTTTTCATAGAAAGGCTGTTGTATTAGTTCAGTTTGTATTTATAACTATGGTGCCTCCTCTGCTCTGTTTATTGGATTGTTTTCTGTTTCAGCTCCACTTCACGCTAAGCGATGCCACCAGGACAATGTGTCTCGGGCCCTATACCACAGAAACCACCCACCGTCCGTGCTCAGCCCGGCGAAGCCGCGGCTGCCATACCCGGTCAACTCATACGAGCCCATAATTGCACTTCACATGTAGTTTCTCCCTCTAGTATTTTTAGATTCGTGAATGTTCTCGCCATACAGAGAATTTGGGGGGAAGAAATTAAGAAACTTAATAAGCGAGTAGAGCTAAAACATACATCATTAAATCTGACAAAAAAACTCACTTGTTACTCACTTGGCTTATTTTGGAGAGCTCTACCCCAAAACAGAATTATATTTATTTTGAGGAGAAAAACAGAAAACCTACCATTAGTCCAACAAGAGGGGGAGAAATATTTGAGGGGAAATGAAGATGGCAATGTGCTGAATTGCAGCCAAATTATGCCATTCCACATCAGGGGAACTAAAAAACACTTGAATGAATTCTCTAAAGAACAAAAACGCATGAGGTCAGTCTCCCAGCTATTGTCAGCCGATACTTTTCAACCAGGCATTTCTCCTTCAGGGGCAAGAGGCTGCCAATCAAGTGTGCATTTTACTGTGAAAAAAAGAAACAGAGAGAGGGAGACTTTTCCTGAGGTATTGTCCTCAGGGCCGTGGTCGGCTGCTCTTAAGTTGAGCCAATGGCATCTCGCATCCCGAACTAAAAACAAGACTTTTTTTCTTCTTCTGAGTGGGAAGTAAGGAATATAGAAAAGAAAAGTGGTTCCAACTGAGTAGGAACTAGTGCATGAGCAATTCAGAGCGTTTTCCAGTTTGAGCATTGGCTGACTGATTAGCCATACAACACACAGTGATGGAGGCCGACAGAAAGGCACTTTCAGGGGATTAAACAAGGTTGTGCTCTCCACAGCCTCACACACCAAAGGGCCAAATTAGCAAGGGTATTACTTCATTGCATGTAACTAGTTGGGCCTTGATGAAATGCTAATTGCATTTCAAAAGAATTCCCAAAACAGAGAACGGGGGGAGTATTTTCACTGGAGAAGAAGCGGGACTTTACGATTCACTGACCAGCACACAATTTTAAGGAGCAGGCTTTTGTTCACTCCTGCTCCTCATGTTTTCTGTGCATTTCGAAAATTGCCACAGTTCTCGAGTCCTTTGTTTCTCCCACTTTTTGGCATGCTGGCCTCCTCTCCAACAGAACCCAAACCATCCTATTCAGACTCCCTTCTTTTCTCTCGGCTCTACTTTATCACTCCTAAACAAGGACATACACAGCACACACATCTTTGGTACAGTAGGTGTGGGAGAGCCCCTCTTTCAGGCCTTTGCAGCTTTGGAAAACTAAGGGCCAGATGGCAGGCTTGAGGAGGAAACAAATCCCTGAACAAGTGTGGTCAACCGATCCTTATTACCATACAGAAATATAATAAGAACTGTTGTGCTGCACATTGCTCTCATCTAGCTGCAAGCTTGTTGTCGGTCGCACAGATTCAGAAATCTGAAAGCTTCACAGATGACACAATGAAAGACACAAGAATGCAGCGTGTCTTTTCTATTCATCACGAATTGATCCTGATCTTGTGAGATGTTTTACTCACAAAGCTATAGTATAATAAAAGGCACCCAGAGCCGGTGGATGAATACATCTTTTTACAACAATAAACACCCCCCGTCACCTCTCAGCTATGCTCAGATCAACCACCCCCACCTATTGGAGGAATTCCTCTGTCATGACCAACTACAGTACAATGAGGGAAGTGAGAGATAAACTGAGAAAGACAAGAAAAGAAAGAAAGAGGGGCTGGTGTAAGGGACGGGGTAGATGGGGGGGGGGGGTCGGAGATGAGTGAGTGTGTGTGAGTGTGTGTGTGTGTGTGTGTGTGTGTTTGTGGATGAAATATTACAGAATGGGTCAGACACACACATTGGGGTGGCGGATAAATAAGGCTGAAGGGTAACGGAGAGAACTAAGGATTTTGAAAGATTGATCTTAGAGTCAGTGACCTACAACAGGTTTATGTTTTAAATAGGCACTCGACCCTTCTGTCTCTCTCTCTGTCTCTCTCTCTCTCTCTCTCACACACACACACACACACAAAGACCCTGGTGAAAGGCAGTGGCGGTACTAACAAAGAAGGGAAGGGTATAGGGATGGATAGCCAAGATGTCCTTCCAGTCGAACATGACGTGTGACCCACTCAACCTGACCAGTCTAAATTAGGACAGGAAGCAGGGGCCGTTATGGGATGTGTTCCACGTGGCTCCCCCAAAAACATCTTGGCGAGGCGAAGTCATGGGGATTTATTGCCCTACAGAGGGACCCATGTGGGGGTCTGCGCGTTCAAAGAATGAGATCAGTGAAGAGCAACCAAACAGCGTGTTCATTTATCAAATAATGCTGCAGAGCAGGTTTATGGCTTCAGAATCATAAGTCATTCAATGATCACAAAAGGGAAAAAAGAGGATTCCTGCTTTCAACAGTCCGTGCGACTTAATCTAATTTGTACAAACTGCAGAGTCTAGCCAAGTAATGTGAACCAGAGGAAACAGCCTTCCTAAATGTTCTTTTACTTTTCATTATGTTTTGACATTTGAGAAAGCGATGTTGCTCTGTGTGCTTCCTGCTGATTCACCATGCAGTTTGCAACATAGCTGCTTTAGCTTAACTGGATTTATATGTAATTACCATAGAATATGTAATAAACATATTACAAAAATATAAGAAACCTCATTAATGTTATGGATTAATCAAAATATATTTATATTTATATTATTGTTACACCCAACAGATAAACTGGTAATGTGATCGTCTATACTCATCACAGCAGGTATAGGAAAGGCTGACCTGTCAGAGGCCACCGGCTTTACTAACAGCACAAGAGGTCAGAGGTTCAAGTTTAATACTTGAATGGAAATGCTGGGCAGCTGTGGGAGGACACCTCATCGCTACAGAGTGCAAGATATAACAATACGTGTATGTGTGTGTGTGTGTGTGTGTGTGTGTGTGCGCGTGTGCAATTATAAGAGTACAATTATTAGAGTTGACAGCAAGTTCATGGCCGAGGGTTTGCTGCAGGGACAATACTAGCATCCTCTTACCGGCAATAATATGCGGTTTTTAAGGCCCACTGAAAAGACCTCTGGATCGTTGGCCATTGCTGAGGACCCACTACTTTCCTTTTGAAAACAAAACGTTTCTAGACTGTGATCTGAGCGTGGTGTTACTCCAACCGAGGAAGCAGAGACGGAGGTGAAAAGAAGAGGCTTGTCCGCAGTAAATCTTGGCCAATGGGAATCTCTCCATTCGAAAAAAGTCCTTCCGTTTTTCAGGGTCCCTCTGCAGAAAAGAATTGCACCACCTAAATCTTGACCATCTAGTCTCGAGTAGTGTATAATTAGAAGGTATACGGGCTATCTCTCTTGGTATACAAGTAACTGTATCGTTATATTTTATTTCATTTTATTCTATTCCAATTTAAATATTTGTATTATGTAATATGTGTGTATAGCATGAGGGGCTACAACTTACATTTAATTGTGCAACCCTGTGATGTATAATGGTGGTAAATGAATTTGCAGCCTTGAAACCTTCCACATGCACAAACGTAGTGTTTCAAAAATGTTGAGCCCTTCAGTTCATCAACCCAAACAAGCATTCAGTGAGCCCAGTCAGCTCACAGCACAGTGAAAACGAGGCGGGTTTAAGGTATACATCTGTCTTGCACCAAAGAATTATGAATTGTCCTGCTGCATGGTACTTCTGAGGGAAATGGTAATTTGAGGGAGAAGTGGGAATGTTGGTGCAACATTTTATCCTCTCAAGGTGTGGAAATGAAAACCAGACCATAACTAATAAGAGGTGTATGTACATATATGTAGGGGGGGGGGGGCTACAGTTAGGACAATGTTTAGAAAAGTGTAGCATTCAGCGTGTTGTTGAAAGCATTTGGCACGTGACAAGGTTGCTCATAGCTCTGAATAGCATTTACGGCTAACTGGCTTGGCAACAACAGCTATTCAGAGCTATGAGCAACAACAGTTACCGGTATTGCCTCATTGCTTTTCGTTTGGTAGCCGTGAGAGACCTTAGTCTGTAATGCAAGTATGTCTGCATGAAAAGATGTACAAAGATATATTATATATTCGCTAATGCTAATCGTGGTTAGCATTTCCCCATTGGCCGTAATGTTAAAATTAGCTTAGAAGCTAGTGACATGTTATGATGTTCATAGAAGAAGACAACTTTAGTACGGTACTGTTAAAAGCATCTTGCTGTTCAACGGGGACACCTGCAGCTTATAGACCAGTGCGGCTTATCTATGTACACCTTCTTTATTCTGTTAAAAATCAGCTGGTGCGGCCTATATACCGGTGCGCTCTATATACCGGAAAGTACGGTATGTAGGTCTGCTGGTTTTCTCATCTCACATCATGAAAAATGTAAAATGCAGAACACTCACTGGGGCGAAGTATAAGCTTTTGCAATGAGTTTACCAGTTATAACATTTGCTACATAGCCTAAATGAACGATATCCTCCACAGGCCTGCATTTTCATGTGATTATTAAAGAGGATATCATAAGCTGCAAAACAACATGTAAGAAAGCAACCAATTAGCTTGTGTTTTTATATAAACAATATCGGAAGTAATATAGAACTACTTCAGATGACAAAAAAGATCACAGAGTAACATGAGTTGAATTCAACGTTATACACAGATAGACATCCTTTACACCTCTTGCCCCCAACAGTGATCCATGGTGCACATATCAGCGGAGGCAGGCACAGCCTGTTGCAAGGCAGTATTGAGAACTGTGCAATCATCTACTATTTCCCTCTATTCCAACACACTGGGAAGGCGTCCCCAGCAAACATCAATCTCATCCTTTCTGCAATGTGCAACACTTCAACACCTTTCATCAATGTACAAGCTCTGTTTATGGCACTGTCCCCTTTTGTACTGCGCAGCCATTAGAGGGGTGAGACAGAACCGGAGAGAGGCAAGCAGTAAAACAGTTTCCGCCCAGTGAATCACATTCAGACCCTCACACAGGCGACTGGGGGCTGACCCCTGCCAGGCGATGACATAAACACTGACAAACAAAGGACCCGAGCTCTGAGCAAGTGTGGATCTTAGAGGATCTAAATCTACAAAAAAAAAGAAGAAGACTGACTGTGGCCCAGGGGTTTGGGATGATGGCAATAGAGATTTGAGGTTTGAGGGGGGGGGATGTGAAAATGTCATGGCAAGTGTTGCTGCTTCTTTACAAACAAAGGGGGACAACTGCTCAACAGATCCAATAATGTCACCATTTTATACAAAGATATAGTCCAGAAACAGTTAACAGTGGAGGCTGGCGCTAAGGAAGAGCAGGTGTAAGTGCTGAATGGATACAGAAGCAGCTCCCTCCCTTCCTCCCCAGTGAGAAAAAGGATTTAACTGCGCTGAGGCACAACAGAGGAGGCAACAAAAGAGATTTGCAAGGGACGAACCAAGATGACATCATGTCAAAGCAATTAGAGATAAGGTGGACATATTAAATTATTCAAGGAAGAAAAACCCCACCCCATCAACTGCGGTGTGAACTATGGAGCCTGCACGTCTGCGTAAAATACGCAAAGCACAATGAGGCTACAGGCACCACTCATTGATTTAACAGTAACAGCACATGTGCGCAACTTTAAGTGTGCCAAGATTACTTATGGCCCGAGTAAGCTTATAGATTAGTCAACGGAGCCTTTATGAGAGGGTCTCCAGCCCACCATGTGTGGCGGTTCCCCTTGAATTGTTGTTTTATTTCAGTGGGAGAGAGAAACCCACACAAAGCGCAGTAATCACACTGGAGATCCTGGATGTAACCATGGAAGCGTTTGTCTCCGTTCTCAATGGGCTACCCGGCCATTCATTTACTGATTGCGCTGAATCAATATTTAGGCTTCTCAAATTTTATTAGCTGCTCCAAGGGGGATTTTTGGCACAATGCAAAAAGAAATTAGCGGTGGCCAACTACTTTTAATCGTTTTGTTATAGTGTCCTAAAATATGTCTGCTTGAGCTGTCTGGCATAATTGATGAGGAGTATCGCGACTCATTTCTTTCCTTTATTCGCTGCACTATCAGTACACCACTACACGCCTTGAGTTACCAATGATTACTGATTGACTTCAATCAAAAAAAAAAATCTGAGACGTTTGCTTTGTCCTAGAGTCGGTGTAACCATGTGTCACAAAGCAATATTGCATCCAAGTATTTCTATGAAATCATCCAGCAAAGTTGTGCTGGTCGCCGCATATCCGTACTATCAGCCCGTACTCACAATGGCAAACAGAAGCATGTTTGAAAATATATTTACGATAAATCATTCCAACTCACCTGACACCTTCCTTGGATTCTCCGTCCAAGATAAATTACTACGATGTATTTAATGCTGACGATAACATCGATGAGTCCTCTCAGAGTCAAAAGCTCCTTCTCTTCTCAAACAGCATCCGATAACTGCTGCTCAACTCGATTTGTCCCTCGGCGGCTTGGGGATCCCGGTGAACTGCATGGGGTGAAGCGTGTGTGTCATCTAACGGGACTGGAGAAATAACAGAGACGGAGATGTTCCCCGGTCTGTTCAGGACCTTCTACTCTCTCTATAAACAACGTCGTCCTCCTGCGGCCACGTGAGAGCTACTGCTGCTGTACACACACACAACTCACCGATCCAACCGGGACGATTAGTTTGCAGCTCCGCAGGGATTCCAGCTCGTCTCCCGGTGGCTGCCTAATGAGACAAGATGTTTTAATCTCATTTGTTTCTCGTAGGTGCTCAGTGTGGTGGTGCTTAGTGTGGTGGTGCACAGCGCCACCCTGTGACCCGATGAAGCGCCCGTGAAACAGTCTCTCCTTTCTTTACTCAACATAAACTGTGCAAATGTTTACTTCTTCATAAGCTGTTTAAAATCTGACAAAATTGTATAACTAATGCATGCAAGTGTGCATGCATCTTTGCCCGGGTAACCTATCATGTGTGCTGTAAATAAGTATCATGCTAAATATGTCCCCAGTTTATATTAAATGGTGGGAGGGACGGTGCTTACTCTAATTTAGAATAGGCATTGATGACATTTACTGCATACACTCCATAAACCCAGTGATGGTAATTAAAACCTATTTTCTACTGACTAGATATGTTGAATTTTAATTAACATGGCAATGAGTTTAGGTATACGTTACGCAATTAACTTGGTTTCCACGGATATGAATACAAATGTCTGAATATAATAATACTAACTTTCAAAAGTTGCAAGTATGTTGGTTCGCATTACAGCAATGACGACCCTGACCTTTAGCGCCATCTCGCGATCAAAAGTCAGGACACTGTTGCAGACGTCACTCGATACGTCACTACGCAAACATTTTGTTGACGTGGCGTGAGCGGTAGCAACTCAACAGTAGCGAGCAGGTAGGAAACTAACGCAAAGCAAAAAAAGGAAGGTGAGACCGAAGTTAAATCCCGTGGAAATATGGATATTATCCAGGTCAACTGATTGATCATTGTTCACATTATCAGGTAAAGGTTATTGTTGGCGAAATCATCCTAATGTATCATTCACCAACTGTGACAACTGGCGGATGGAAAGGCACAAACCTTACTTGGCACATAACATAAGGTGGACGCTAGTTAGCACTAGCCTGACGTTAGCCTGTGTAAATGGTTCTTAGTTAGTGAACTGTGGATGTGCGCTGTAAATCTCAGCCTTATTGGTACAAGACCAACGTGGCTGTTAATTTGAACCACTGCTTTGGTGGCTTGTGGTTCTAAAGTTACTAGTTATTCCTCTTGGACGGATATCGACTGGACTGAGGTGTAGCATTAAGCTAGCTATGTTGTTTTACAGACAATTTCTTTTGTTAAATATGTGCCAAAATGGTATTTTAACCACAGTAGCTCTTGTAAGATTAGCTTGTTAATCACTCTCCTGTGTGCTTGATAAAGGAGATGATTCTAGGCAACGCGTTAGACTGCCAGCTGCTAACGTGGCTAACATTACATCATGTTTAAAGTACATTCCGTTAGATTAAAACCTGTTTTGCCGTTACTTCACCGCTGCGATATGTGTCATACATTTGATATGGTCAATTTATAACAGTGTGATGACATTGACAGTAACATTGGAACAACGTGATAGTTCCTAGACATAGTCACCTGCATGTGTAGTAAGAACATTACAGCATAGCCCTCCTCTTATTTTAAGCTATACAACACGTTAAATGACAATTGTGTGTGACTTAATGAGGGACTTATTGGTTCAGGTGAGTTTTTCTTTTTAACTTTCTTCAGAATAAAGCCTACCTTGCTGGTATTTTGGTACTCAATCCTGTCTCTGCTCTTCCCAGTACAGTGAAGAAAAATGTCCAGTATAAGCCAACACTATGGGTTCCAGTCAGCCACCATGGTGCAGCCTGCCAATGGCAGTCATGCCTATCTGTTTGGAAACAATGGCTCAGAGAATGACCTGTCCGAGGAGGATGGGGAGAGCAATGAGCTGCGGCCGCGTGGCAGAGAGAGGCTGCTGAGAAGCACCTCCAGAGAGAGGATGGACGACATTATTTACCTGACCAGAGATATCCAGGAGGGGGACACCCTGAACAGCATTGCCCTGCAGTACCATTGCTCAGTACGTTTGTCTTCAGACCTGTGTGTATATGTGTGTGTCTTTCCTAATCTCCTTGAAGAGTACCCACTATCCTTCATTTTCACTGTTGCATATTTAAAGCGGCTAGAATTGTTATTTTTATAACAACGGCTCCCCTCGACTTCACAGGGCTTTATGGTGAGTTTCGGCTCATTGTTAAGCTTTTAGACCCGTTTTCAGCCTCAGCAGGCAGCAGTTTTCGGCAAAATTAAAAACCCATTGTACGCTACTCGCTCGGCACATAACAGCATACGCAGGCTAGCGACTAGCTCAGATTTCACAACTAGTTTCAGTTGCCTCTTAGTGGCAAAAAATATATAAATAAATGACACTTGTACCAATAGCAATGATTCAGTTTGACTGATACATTGACATGCAACAAAAACACTCCTTTAGAACATATCAAGGTTAGGTAAGATTACATTACAGGATTTTTCGAATAAACTGTCATTGCATACCTTCCAAATATTTCCACTGCTATCATATACATATTAGATATAATACTGTTGTGTATTCATTCGGCTTGCTTTACTTTTATTTCGTCTTTCTTTGTATTTAATAATTTGTATTATTTCCTGCATTCTCTTGTTGACTTTGAATCCAGAATATTCAGACCACAGTTGACGTAAGATAGTTTGGCAGGAAGCAGTGTCGTAAATTCATCTTTCTCCCGTGTGTGTTTGTTAGGTGGCGGATATAAAGCGCTCCAACAACCTCTTGACAGAGCAGGACTTCTTTGCCCTGCGGTCAGTCAAGATTCCCGTGAGGCGCTTCAGTGTCCTCACTGAGACTCACAGCACTGGACCTCTCAAATCTGCCTCCCCCGCAGCTGCCAGGCGCCTCCACCAGATCTCACCTGTTACCTCCCTTCCCACCGAGTCCTCTACAGACTCTTCCTGTTCCACCGACAGTGTGGAAGGTTTTCTCATGGAGAAGGACAAGGACATTGAGCGGCTGGTGAAATCCACAGGCCCGTCTCGCAGCAGTCTGAATGAGGTTGTGTCCTCCTTAACGCTACAGCAGCCGCTTCTCGGAGAAGTGGAGTATAAACCGGTACGGAGAAAGGACCCTTATTATGGGGCAGACTGGGGCATGAGGTGGTGGACGGCTGTGGCCATTATGCTGGTTGTTGGCATTGTCACACCTGTGTTTTATCTGCTGTACTATGAGGTTCTCGTGAAAGCTGACGTCAGCCATCATGGCATTCCTATACAAGCTCATGGCAACGGATCTCACTGACCTCTCCAAGGCAATAATTTAGACCTCCCTGTTGGAGGAGACAACAAGGCAGGGGCTGGACACAATGATGGCAATGTGGATAATGGAGATCCACAGGGACATGTGGACAAAGCAGGAGAGCATGAGAAAACATAAATAAGGGATTATTACTTTACTGCCACATTTGTTGCCAACTCAGACCTAATAAGACTAGGTGGATGTTCCCATTGATACGTCGTTTTTTAATAGGCTTATACATCAATGCAATCTGTCTGACAAGGACAGTCCCTTTGTAGTGGGGGCATTCATTTTTATATGGTTGAGAAACTAGGAATAAGGGTGTGGCCACTGTCATTCCTGGTCTGTTTAAGGGTTACATGCTTTCCAACAAGGAGTAACAATGGGCTAAAACAGTTAGGCTTTGCGGAACATTTCGAATAGACTGATACATTTGAGTTATCAGTGTAGCCGATAGACTTGAGGTAATGTTTATCTATATGCTGCCGCGTTCTCAGTAAGCTACACACAAACTATATCCAGGGATTTCAAGAAGAAACAGAACTGCGAAACTGTTTATTCAGCAAATCATAATTCTGAGGATTTGGCTTTTGACTCAGTTTGGTGCAAATGCAGTTTTATTGCCATGTTGGAAATTGTACTTCCCAACACTTTCTTGGGAAAGTATGATTGCTGCCATTGAGTTTAATATAGAATTAATTTATTTCAACACTATTAAGATATACTATCAGTATTGAGAGGTACCAGTTGAATTGTTTAAAAATTTACATAAAAGTTGCTTGAATTCTTACTTTTAGCTTGCCTCAAGAGTTTCTTTATTTCACAGCATGGTGAGGAAAGTGGGAAATGCACATTATTCCCACGACTCATTTTTGTAATTGAGAGATTTTAGACTTTGTTATATACCCCATTTATTGTATTCCCGTGTTCACTTGATACTTCATGGAAAAGCATTACATGTTGACAGTATGTGCCTTTTTAACCTGTGCAAATATGCCACAGGCTGTAAAATAAATAAATCTATTTTGAATAAATTATTGCCAGTGTGCGCAGTTTGGCATTTGTTATTTACACAAGTCTTCGAAGGAAAGCCTGCCCTTCAAAATCACACAAAATAAAAAACAAAACTCACACTCTGCTAAACACTATTTGCAACGTATATACAATATTTAACCAATAGTGGCAGTCGCATAATTGTTTACGTCAACAGTGAGTTTGCACGGGCGATACTTTCTCAGTATGTTGCTTCGCCATCAACGTTCTCATCACTTCCCGCAGCACCGTCTTCGCCATTGTCAAAATAGCTGTCAATGTAGTCGTTTTCCTACGGAGAAACAAAAGAAACATGAAGTCAGATATCAACTTCGCTTCTTACATATCGACCAGATTAGATTTGCGTTAAACAAATTTGCCAAAAACGATTCCAGGTTCTGATTTGTAATCTAACCTCTTCAACATCCTCTTCGTCATATTCTTCCTCTTCAATTTCTTCCTCATTCTCGGGTTTCTTTTCGGTCTCATCGTCTGATTTTTCAGGGTTTCCGTCATCGTTCTTTGCCAGGTTCTGAAATGTTGTCATTCATATAAAATTATTTTAATAAAATGCTTGCTAGCTCAGAAGGACATACCTAGTTGTGGGTAAGTACAAATATACATCCTCAGCTCATTTATACTTCACGAGTACTTGATAAATCACATCAAGAGAAAATGAATAGTACATGTCATGCTCAGTAGTTTAAAACTGAACAAACAAGTGACGAAAAGCTTACGTCTAATTTCTTCAGCATATCCTCTGCGTCTTTGCGTGATATCTTCTCAGTTTTCTTCTTTGTTTCTGTTGGATTGGGGCATTTTGTCTTTATTCTTAAAGGAATAAAATGGACCGGCATTACATACATCATAGCTTTAACATACCTTTTTTAGCACACAATTTTTTCTTTTTGGGCATCAATTCTTTTGGAAGGAGGTTCCAGTCTAAAATATCAATAGTATTTCCATTATTTTACTTTTTGTTCTTCTAAATTTGCTGTAATGAAATGACGGTATGTAATGCACGTACCTGGACTCCAATCCTGATCTTCTATCAGTCTTTGCTTCAAGTATCTCTCGGTGTATCTCTCCACTTCTGTTTCATGCAAACAAGAGAAAAGTCTGCTTCGGTATAATCTAAAACAAATTCACTTTTACAACGCACTCAGCAGTTTATCAGAACCATGAATTTAGCAACATAAACCACCGGGTCATAGTTTGAACAATTTACTCTAGAGTCATCAGTTTTGGGCTTTAATCGTGCCAAAACAAAAGACTTTCATAGACATGATAGATGAAGTTAGAAAAAAGGAAGCTCTAAAGACACCACCCGGCCAGACCACAGAAATAATATTAAAACTGCCAGATGAGGCAGCAGCTGTAACTCAATATTCTGCAATAACTATACCTCTCTCCTTTTCCCAGATATGACCCGAATGAAATGTCTCAATTCCTAAGTGCTGCATTATCTTCCCTCACAGCAGCCAATTGTCTTGTCATAGCATTTCTATCAGATGTCAGGTTTCTAAAGCACTACTCTCCTCCTCACCTGCTTTATTGGACTGAGCCTTAATGTGGTGTGGTAGCTGCTGCATTGTTCCCCTCATCTCCTGTTTTAAGGCCAGCATGTAGTCCTCATCCTCGCCAGCTTTCAGCGGCACCGGCTTGAAGTCTGTGTTCTGGAGGAGGATGGAAGGTGAAGGGCGATAATACCAAATAAGTATGACAGTTACTTTTTCACAGGTAATTTGTTTGCAACATCTTCTCCTACACTATGGAGTAGATGTGAAAAGTCTGTACATTTATGGATTTACAGGTTTAGTGTCACCTTCAACAGAATACATCTTAGTTTTAACTGATATTAGTGCAATCACAGTAAAATAATATCAAATTGATCCTACAATTACATTGAAAAAGATGATTTCAAGACAAGTCAAACGCAGCTCAAGTACTGAAGTATTCTTAAAAATGAACAGATTGTTTTATTATATATTTTTATGACACATACATTACAAATTATGTTAAGCAAATAATTTAACAGAAATGACCACTGAACATCCTGAACCTATGTCCTTTATGGTCCTTCAGTCTAAGCAAGTGGGCACAGGTGTCACATACAAAGCAAGGCTTAATATGCAAAAGGTCAAAATGACCTGCGGGGGCCTCAAAAGCATCAGGTTTATCAGGTGGTTTGTCGTAAAGTGTTTGGGAATATCTACCATCAAATCATGAGACAATGGGCCCCCAGACATGGACACAGAATATTACAAACAGTACTCGGCCCCTCTAAAGACCCATAGATAAACTTAGGGGATAAACGCTCACCTAATGTGAATCATGATGGTGTCTTTCTTGTGACATCTTCAAAGTGAATTTTTAGGCCATTCCTTCAGTTTAGCAGAAGGACTTTTGGGGCTCTGTTATTTGAATAAACGACTAAGCCCGTTGACTATGTGTCAAGAAATGTAAAGTCAATACCAGCGACTTTAGCTAAGGCTCTGCTTTGGGGCCTGAGCCCTTGCAAAATACAATCAAGCTGTCATATTCATCGTGTTTTATGCTTGAAGGGCACTTAAACGCAAGAGGATATTGGCACAATGCACAGAAAGTATGAGGAAAACGAGTCCATTGGTTCACACAAGTAATTTCTCTTCTATGACCTTCTATTGCATCATGCAGAAAACAACAGAAACATTTATGAGCAACTGTTAGTTTGTCTATTGTTACAATTACAAATATCATTTCACATTTGATTAATGCAAAACACAAGTTTTTTCCATAACTTGTACTTTTGTGCAAATTATCTATTCTTTATACAAGTCTACTTTTGAACCGTCATGCCCGTGTCTCTAATTTGTAAACAAATGCGGTAAATCACTGAAATGCTGTGCCATGAAACGCTTTCAGGGATTAGAGGTGAATTGAATACACTGCAATGTGTCATGTCATCCTGGGTTCTCTGCATTTGTGTGTGTGTGTTGTCGGGACTTACTGGAAACAGCGGGTTGGGCCCCACCCTGGATTCTGGCATGCTGCCCCTGCCGATGCCCAGAGCCTCGACGTTGAAGGTAAAGGCACCTATTCCACGACCCTTGCCTGCCATGGCTGCAAGCCGCCTCTGTACCTACAACACAGGGTCCACATGCCGTTAGGAAACTCGCTGTCAAACACGTGTAGACACAACTTCATGTGCTACAGCGTGCATCGCCTGTAAGCCTGCACATTGCCTGCTTCTGAACCGTTAATCAACGTCGACACATCGCATGCTCATTATCACTTTTTAAAAGTTGTCATACTCACTATGTGACTGTTTGTGAATTGCTCCTAACGTGGAGACGTGTTTCAGGGCTATTCACTGGCATTTAGCCGTTTAGCCTCTACCAAGTCTCCACGGTTTCACTTTTTCGATCTTACTTTACGTAAACATTCAGCTACTCAGTTGTATCTGTTGTTCGGCACGTAAACTAACTCCTGAAATCACCAATTTTACAGCTGAATCTAATGAAGCAATGAGCAGCGTGGACACCTATTCACACATGCTTCTCTCGGGCAGTCAGCGTAAATGTGACTCTAACTCGCCCCGCCCCTGTGTGACGTAGTTTATTTACAGCCAATAGAGTAGCGCGCTTTATGTTGTCGTCACTAATCTGATCTTCCAATGAGCACGCTCTCCTCCTACAAGGGTGTGTCGGCTGCTGCTGCGATCACATACACATATCACCTCTAGCTAGTAACCAATCTCCACCGACAAAATCACTCGAAAGCACAAAACCCGCAGCAGGTTACCTCGACAGGTGCATGAACTGGGATGTCTGCAGCCGACTGGTACGCTCACAAATCGCTCGGAGACGGACTCTTCTGGATCCAGGAGCGATTCTACCAGTCAGAGAACCGGGCCAACATCTGGCTGCTGCGCGGCTCGCACCAGGACGTGGTGGTAGACACGGGTCTTGGTTTGAGGAGCTTACCTGACTACATCGACGGCCAGGGGCTGCTCGGCAAAGATCCGCAGAAGAAGAACCCGCTGCTGGCCATCGCCACCCACGCCCATTTCGACCACTCGGGTGGTCTTCATCAATTCCAACAGGTGGGCGTCCACAGCGCCGAGGTCGATGCCTTGGCCAACGGAGACAACTTCGAGACGGCCACCTGGCTCAGCGACAGAGAGATAGTCGAGGCTCCCAGTCCGGGATGGAGGGCAAGGAACTACAAAGTCAAGGCTGTGCAGCCCACGCACATACTGCAGGAGGGTAGGTCGGAGACGCAGCCGTTGCACATCTGATTTATTGAAGGAGAGTAGATATGCGATCAAAGTCCAGGTCAGAAGGTCTAAACGCATTTGCCCGGGGATAAGCATCATGGTCGATACCATTAGACCATATTTAATGGGTGTGCCTGGAATCAGTATTTTGCACATTATGCAGTAGGCCTATATAGAATGCTTTCGCTCCCCACAGGAGGATTTACCCGCACAGTGGATTTGGCGGAAGACCAAAAATGACTTGCTAAATGGATGCAGACACACATTCCTGCACAATAGAGAGGCATCTAACATATGTAGTGGAGGTTCTAAGAGCGGTGCTGAACATTTTTCATCAGGGTCTTAATGGATGGTGCACTAAGCTTAGATACAAAGGTTGTATTTGCTTTGGCAGGAGTTCAATATGAGGTCAGGTGTAAATGTGTTATTACAGGCCGTGTAAACAGTGCAGCGCTCATTTGTCAACTCTCTTTGTCGAAGCAAACAGTGTTGATGATTTGTGAGACATGAATATGTGACAAGAACAAATTCTTTTTTTTGCAGCTGTTGTGCATATTCTTTTTTGTTTTTGCAAAGCAGCTCTATTTTAAGCCAGCATGCTGATGACACCGTTACTTCCTAGAAAGATGAGAAGAACATGCAGAGATGGTGCAGTTTATGGAAGGCTTCCCATAGAGTATTAATAACCTCACAGCCTTCCCCCACAGTGCTATTGGCAGATTCACACCAGATCAATTCACTCATACATTAAACTCACATTTTGCCACATTTCTCTTTAATTTCATCATAGGTGTTGCATAAAGTTTATATCACAAAGGTCTTTGCATTTGGGATTAGCAGCTTTGTTTTTGTTGGAGTTTGGACCAAAACCATGTCTTTATTTACAGAGTGTAAATACTGCAGCCAGCATTAGTCAATGCACCGACTTGTTCTGCTATGTCCGAGCCACCGCTGCAGTGCTGTGGTTCAGTTTCACCCTTCTGTCACAATGTGCAACTCATATCTGGTCTGGACCAAATCAATGATTTACTGAAAGTCTTTCACATCATAGTGTTAGGAGACGACATGAGAGAAACACAAATCCTTGCTCTATTCCAGCCTGCCAAATGATGAGGAACATAAGGGTTTAGTTTAGCCTGGGAGTGGAATGCATATGACCTTGAAGATAGTTATAGAAGTTATATTGTATGTATGACGATTTTGAAAACATGACACCATCTCTCTCTCTCTCTAGGTGATGTCATCAACCTGGGTGACAGACAGCTGACGGTGCTCCACATGCCTGGCCACTCTCGCGGCAGCATCTGCCTCCACGACCGTGACAATAAGTTGCTCTTCAGTGGAGATGTAGTGTACGACGGCGCCATGATTGACTGGCTGCCCTACAGCCACGTCAGTGACTACATCAGCAGTTGTGAGCGCCTGGTGGGGCTCGTGGACAGCGAACAGGTACCATTGAAACACACCAGAGGGGAGCTAACCATTTCAGCTCATAGTACCAATATTTTGGGTCAGATTAATTGTGCTTTGATGCATAAGGTATCTAATCCCATTGTCTACAAAATGATTCGGTTTATAATGAAAATATCATAGTCCTGTTATGTTTTTGACAGAGTTGTCCATGGTGTGTAGTTTTTGTAGTGTTTGTCAATGTACATTAAGAATAGAAAAGATAATTGGTCATATCCATGTAAATCAAAAGATTTGTAACAGAATTTGTATTTTAGCGGTATGATGTCATCCTTAAATCAGAGCTATGTGCCTATGGATACATATTAAACTTAGAAATTCATTAAACAGGTGGACCAAGTGCTCCCAGGACACTACAACACCTTTGGCGCGAAGCGGCTTCACCGGATTGCATCCACATATATCAGCAGAGCTGGAACGTGCCCTGCAAAGTTCTCCACATTTGCCTGGGGTGCTCTGGCTGGTGTGGCGCTGCGGGCATTCAACCCACGGTGTGCTTGCTAATGAGAGGGGATCATGGAGCCGAAGGAAGCACAAGTGAAGAAAGAGTTTAAATATGGAGGGGAGACACCCCTCATTTATCTGTAACTCGATGTAACATTGTTCATTTACTTATGTAATCCAACAGACATCATACATAAGTTAATAATCAGCATCATATGAAGCATACAATGTAAAGTATTTATAGCGTGATTCTGTTCTATACTAATTAATATGTATATGTTGGGTTTAATATGATTTATATATGATTTTTCTAGTTGTAAAATTATAATAGCACAACGATGGTACAGCTCTGCACTGCAAACAGCAAGCAGAGTCAGTATGGCCATCGTATTCCTCTATGCATTCTACAATGCTCAGTGAAGACTCGGTGTCGACTACCTCCCACGTTTGTAACAGTGCTTTGTACTATTGACAAATCTAAGGCGTTGGTTCCGAAACGTTGACAATAAAGCCTCCGTTCTACCTGCCTGTCTCGATGCATGTACTGAGACAGACTACTGCACTACAGTCGCTCACGCAAGATGGGCTCTCCTGAGATTTAGTTGCTGGAGAGAGAAAGAGGAACAGAATAGGATATATGATCCATCATATGCTCGGAGTGCAGAGCACTTACTGCAGGAAAAAGGAACGTTTCCCTCAGTCTACTTTTCTGGTTTAATATGCAGAATTTAAACCCTGCATGTTTGCCCTGTTAAAACTCCTATATGCTGTGCTACAGTATCAATATGCTGTAAATAAGAGATGTATTCAATCACAATCTAAGCTACACGGTTAAGATCAATAAAACTTTAAATATTACCATGCACAGACTTCCGTGTAATATTTCAATTTATTTCATGTAGACAAAAATGTGGAAGAAAAAGGGTCATTTTTGAATTGATAAAACATTTATTACAATTAATGTTATATTATTTAAACATGAGATTTCCACATTTCTCAGCTTATGTTCGCCTTCTAGGACGGTGTACATGCAGAACACAAAGCCTGCCAACATGCAGAACTTGCAAAGGTTATAACATTCAATGTTATCCAGACGTAACCGGTACAGATCTGCACATCTTCTGATAACATAATAATCAGGTATCAATATAGCTGCATTTATAACAAAAGAGAGGTTTATTTGTTAAAAATGAATTTACAGTAACAAATGTTTTTAAAACACTTTACAGTTTTAATTCTTAGTCAAATTGTTGATTTCTGAGCCCCAAGAGGGAAACTGTTAAAGTAAAATCCACCGTAAACAATACAGAGAGAGTAGAAGAGGTTACTGCACTGACAGACACACAGACCATACGATTTGAGTTAGATGATTGTTTTCTTGTGACAAAAACTGCTGTTAAGAGTTGTCCAAATGGCATGAACTTACAGAATTAAATAAATACATGGCAGTGTAAATCCACCATTTCATTCTTGCTCTCACTGTCGTGACCTAATGGTTGACTGGGGATTGATTTAAGTACTCGGCTTCATATAAAGTTGCTTAGAATACAGCCCCTATACAATCATTTCTAACAAATGTCTCTGTGTTGCATAATATCTGTTTGCTGGAGGTCACACATCTTATTGGAAATTCCAAAAATCAGGAACTGGAAATCTTAATGGAATCCTACAAAACTGCAGAGTAGCAGAATTATAGGAATGGCTTTTCAACAATACTTCAGCTTTGGTTCATGTCAGCTTATTCTAGTTTGTTCTGTGTATGTAGAATCTATTACCTACTTCTAATGACGTCAGTGTGCAGATAAATGTGTGAAAGTTAAGACCAGAGGACAGATTTTTACCCAGAAGACATCACAGTAATAACCAGTAGTATGTATGAGCACTTGCATAAAGTTAAGCTTTCACCAGATTCATTGTTGAAATGATCTCAAGTAGTTCATCATTTTAACTTTGAAGTCAAATCATGTGCAAAAACAAACAAAATGGTGCATAGTCATTTCAGGAGAAGCACAAAGATCATCTGTTGTATGAATAATTAGATGCATATACACTGAAGTAGACACAGTAGACAGTACAGACTCAAACCTTGACCTCCACACTTAACAGTTTCTAACATTTGAAAACTCTTGACTGATTATACCTTGTGTTCATCTTGCCACATGCTCACTGGCTTTCACTGCAAACCTTGATCTATAAAATACAGATAGGACACATCCAGTCAAAATACTGCAAGTGCATTAAAAGAGATGATTTTTGAAACATTGTTTGAGGAGCCAGGGTGGCTCATAAGGTCAAAAGAAAACCAGTTTCAGAATTAGAGTCCATGGAAAGACATTAGGCCCAGTGTGGCCTGTTTATTAGAGCACGTCCTTAGCTATTAGCATCACTTTCTCCCAAGCAGCAGGGCCATAATAATTTCTCAAAAGCAAGCAGAGTACCTCCTATTTAGTATTGGACCATCTTCAAAATTGCAGCAACCCAGCAATGTGCAGTTGCCTGCAGTGATTGTCACCTGTCCTTTGTGTTAGAAGACATTCCAGTTCGCCCTAAGAGGGTCTTTCATGATCCGTCCTCCACCAGGAGGCAGTAAAGGCAGCTTATCCTCCTCAGGGCTGTGCATGCGGCCGAGCTGACTGCCTGAGCTTGGTTCACATATATGTTAAGCCAGTTAAACCATGGTTTCCACTTTTAACTGTTGCCTTTAGGCCAGTGTAAAAGGTCTCTCAGGCGGGACAAGTTCACACCTGACTTTGAAGCCAGTTGCGAGGATCAAGTCTGGCTTTGAGGTTCCTGAGGCTGCGTCGAGCCGGGGAGGGCCTTGAGAAGGGGGCTCCCTCAGATGACTCAAAGCTGTGGCTGCCCTCACTGTTGCTGGAGCTGTTGCTGGAAGTGGAGCTGGAGCAAGAGAGCGTGGTCTGTGTGCTGCGCTGTGACCGAGGTGAACGGGAGGAGACGGGGAACGGGGCGAGCAGCGAGGAGGGAGGTGGCTGGCAGGGGCACTGCAGGGTCCCTCCTCCTCCGTACCCCCTCCCTCGAAGGGTGCTGAGCTTAGCATCCAGCGACAGAGTGCGTGGCCTCATGCGGGAGGGGGAAGATGACAAGAGAGAGAAGTTTGAAGAAGGCTCGGGCCAGCCATGGCGATGGGAGCAGGGACTGGTGCTGCAGTGACTGTCGCTGTCTGAGGTCAGGCTTGCATCTGAGGACAGCAGACTGAGCTGTGGGCAGCGGTGAGGGCACACAGGACTCCGGGGCAGTCCATGAGGGGTACAGGGGCTGTAGCCAGAGAGGCGAGAAGTACAGGGACGGGGGCGGCCATCACTTTTGGGGTTGTTCTCCTCAAACACAGACATCCAGGTGGGGGAAGTTCCCAGCTGGCTGCGGAGCTCCAGCTCCCGCATTCTCTGAGCCAGGATGTCTGACACAGTGATGGTGAGGTCATTGGATGACTCAATAACTGCAGGAGAGACGCAGCAAAACGCTTCATTATACTGCTGGATACTGGACTCGGGCCTGGTTTTTCAAACTGGAAGTTCTTACCATATGGAACATGAATCCAGTTGTTTTTTTAAAATATTCTTTTATTTGTTAAGGCAGGGATTAGGATGGTTTTGATGCCAAAATGAATGAAAAATTTGATCCCACTGGAAGTATGGATTATGGGCAGATTTAGAGACATACTTGCAGTTTGTGAAGTGTGTGAGTTACTTTGAAATGTATTCTTGTGTTCATAAGGAAATCAAATTAGATGTCATGTCTGGTAATGCATTGTACAGTTGTGCAGAATAATGAAAAAAAGAATCAACAAAAAACAAATGATGTGTGCACTCTGCACGTCTTAATGTTCATTTAATTATGATGAGTGATCATGAAACAAAAATATCCTGTCCTGTCATGTTTTGATCCTGGATTTGCAGTAAATCCCGAACTGCAACATTTACCTCAACATCATTTATGTGGAGCACTACTCTTGCTACATCACCTGTCGTTGTAATAAGACGAGAGCAGAGCACGAATCTCAGCAGACACAGCATTATCCTGCAGCAGAAGACCCTCAGAGGAGGGTGTGGCAAGAGGAGCTGCCGGGGAGGGGTTAGGAAAACCGAGAGGGAGGTTGGTGAGAGAGAAGGGATGGAGTGGATAGGATGTTTGCAACCGGTTCAGTTGTGTTTTGATGGTCATGAGAGAAAGTGAAAAAGGTTGATTCATGTTTATTAGTGAATGTTAAGGCATGATGAGAGAAGAAGAAAAGATTCACTCAAGGGTTAAGATAATTCCCCCATGAAATATGAATGGTGGAAGTTGATGAAAAATGTGCCGTTGATCATGAATAATGTATGAGGACACAAGGAAATAATAAAGAAGGACAAAATAGCCAGGGAGTGATGGATTCGGGACACACGGGGAAAACAGGAAAGGACAAAGAGGAACAGAGAAAACAGAAGACAGAGAGTGAGTCAGCGTGTCAGAGATAAGACCCATTCTATTCTACAGTACTGAGAGTGTGAGTTTGAGATATCGGAGAGGAAAGTTTAATTACGACAGGATCTCTCATGCACATGGACCCAAGGAATTAAAGCTACATACAGTCACATGCAAAGCAGGCACAGTGCTTTCTTTCCCTGCCTTCGCTTTTATTCCTCCAAATCATTTCTTCGGCTAAAAGTGAGCAAAAACGTTTCTTTTATGCATATCCGCAGTGACATAATCAGCGAGAGCTCTTACCCATTTCGTGATAGAGCGAGCCCTGTTTTGGTGTGACAGGAGCTGGTTTCCTTGGTGATGGCAGTTCAATTTTCATTAAGTCGTCACAGCACTGTTTCCATTGGCCTGTATGTTGGAGACAAACTGTCACTTTCAACGCACCAAGCAGCAGATCCAGAATATACAACAGTGTACGTCCTTGAATTGGAGTCCTTTACGTCGTTATGGTAGTATATGTATCACACACTTCAGTTAGAGCATAGCAAGTACTTACTCATGTCGTAGAAATGTTGCCAAAAGGCCTCCATCCACCGGTGTGTGTCCTCACGGCTGTCTGTTGTCAGGGTGTGGGTGACCTCCTCACCTCCATACTGGTTACTGATACAGATATTCTGAACTTTACTTTGAGGGTCTTTCTCAGACGCACGTATTCTGGTCTCCTGAAACACGGGAGCAACAAAGCATACAATCATCTACCACAAAATGAATACAATCAGGAATAAATGCCAGCACTCCTGAACTAACACAATTATGTGCCGCAACAAGTGATCATTACGGCAATTGTAATTGGAGGTCCCCACTGAAAATAAGCGCTCACTCGCACCGCCACTAATTAGTCCTCTTCCAATCCATTTCCCTTCAGCAATTAACCAACAAAAAGATGCAGACTCCCAATTCCCACATCTTCGTTCTACTCCAAATGCGTCTACGTCTGCTTATGACCACTAGATGGCAGTGTTGTTCTATTCATCTATTCGTCACACTGCGCTCCTCTTTAGGACAGACAACCAACAAAGGATCACACAGACCTGATTTGACTGACTTGGCTTTAGGTCAGCTGGGAGATCAGGGTTAGAGGCTACACAAGACTGAATGAGTCACTAGGGAAGGAATGAGAAGCCTCACAGGCATCAACTCCCAGACACAGGAAATAAGATGATCAATAACCTGACTGTCTGAATGACTGGATGAGAGAATTATGATACCTAGTTGGATGAACAGGTTTTATTTTCAAATCTTGGAAGCCTTTTATCAGGACATGCCTGCGCTTTTCTAGCATTGCTGAACATTAACACAGAACAGAACCGTTTTCTATGCTTGGCTTCTGAACAGCTCTACTGGGGCAACTGAGGGCCGAGTGCCTTGCTCAAGGGCACCCTTACTAGTAGATAAGAGAAGAGCTCATTTTTTATTTACTTTGGCTTAGAGTCAACCAGTTGCCTTGAGATTCAAACTGGCAGCAATCCACAAACCCAAATCCTTTCCATCTATGCTGCCGATGCCTCAGGCATTACCAAAAACAACACAACTATATGGGATGTGTCAGGCTGGCTCAACCTCCGGAGCTCTTTACTCTATTCCGGATAGTTTCTCCATTTTTGTGATTCCTCTGCTGACCTTGTTGATGGCAATAGTGAAAGCTGGCTCGACGGTAGCCTCCACATCTTCTTGCCGGTGGTAGCAGAAAAGGCTTGTTCCTTTTAGAACGGCGTACACTTTTGTCCAACTCTGAGGCTCACCTCCCAACTGCTGCGGGGTAGAGGAAAAGATCAGTGAAGTGCGGATTGAAAGACAGGGAGAGAAACACAAAGAAAGATGGCAACATAAGAAGAAGAGGAGGAAAGTGGAGGAGGAGAAAAGGACAACCAGGACAAAACCAAAATCTATTGAATCCCTGAAAGGCATAGTTCCCGCCACTGCCGCACACACACCTGCCAACTTACCTTAACTTTCAAACATCCACTCATCATCTGTTGGGTCATACAGTGAGGCTGAGCTGCGAGGCGGCAACACATACTGCCATAGAGCGGCAGCCAATACGAACACTCTTCTGCAGGGAAAGAGAGAGAGATGGATGGGCGGAAATAAACATCACGAACAAATAAAAGCATTCCCACATGACATTCAAAATGTACACACAAACATGTATAGTCATGTGCATCCACACACAAAGAGACGCACACACTTTTTCCTGTCATCATACTGCGCCCCTTATGAACACAAAACAAGGCACATGGGTATAAAAGACTGGCAGCTGCAGGGAGTGTCATGAAGTGCAGCAATGAAATTTTACAGCAGGCTGAAAAGCCAATGAATAAAACACTAGGGGCCTGTCTGTCTGAGGGTCTGGGCCCTTGTTAGCCCACATCATTACAGCTTTACACAGCAGTCACCTCATAGCACAGACGTTATTACTGTGACCATGACAATGGCTCGTCTGTCAGAGAACATGGAAGGACAGAGAGGAGGGGGGAGGAAGGAAGGGGAGAGAAATTAAGGGACATTATTAGAACGCAAGGAAGGGAAGAGAGACAGTTAGGAGTGAGGGAAGCACAAAAAAAACAGACAGATGGCTGGATTGGCAGAGAAAAGGGAAAGATGGTGAGGAGACAGATTGAAGGCGGCTGCCACTCACCATTGCCTGAGATGGTGAGGTCATGTGTGCGAAAGCTGTCCTGGACGTGCGACAGTGACAGGCTGGTATGAGCTAAGAGGTGGTACTTAGGGCCCCTGTCAACACACAAGGGAGGGGATGGGAATACATTTTGCATTTGAGAATGCATGTTCACAGTGAAAAATTGTCTCCATAAAGATGCCTACTTGTATTCTCTGGAATATATTTAATTTCTTCCTCTATTCAACATGTAAACTAGCTAATATTTAAACTTACGGCACAGAGGGAACTGGCAGTAGAAGAGGAGCTCCGTTGCCAACAGGACTACATGGCCCAGGGTCCATGGCTGCCCGGAACTTCTTCCCAGCGGATCGCCCTAGTGACGAGCTCAGTTTACTGGCTAGTTTCCTTGGCGTGCTGCCTGTTGAGTAGTCGTCCTCTGAGCAGCAGCTATACAGCTCAACACGCAGCTCAAAACCCGGGCTGGCTTCATTACTGCGGAAGGATACACATGATGAACATGACCATATCAGGGTTTTTTGTGAGCATGTCAGTTTATGTGTGAGACAGATTACTTACAATACGACGGTGTTGTCAAAGCAAATATCAGTGAGTGTCCGGTCCACTATCACCATGTCTGTGTCAAAGATCTCTCCTCCCAGCTGCAGCAGGCAGAACACTGCACACCGATGAAGCTCTACGAAGGACGAGGTGGAACGGCAGAACAAAACAGAAAAAAAGGTTTACGTGATACGTTGACATCTTTTATTAATCTGCATCACTTAAAAATTCATGTTCAGCTCCAAAACAACATCACCTCCAAGATGGAGATAAGTGCTTTAACAACGTGTTGAGGCCAGAGGCTAGAGAGGGAATATGACCCGAGTAGTTAAAGGTGAAATAAGATCAGCTCCTCCACTTGGCTGTCAAGCACTTCTACAATCTGTGAACTGACCAGCTGTGCCAAGAATTCCTATGAAGCATGTTTTGTGGTTGAAATTGAAGCACAATGGTGCTTAATCTTGCAATAGCAAATTAGAGCTACAACAACTATTGAGCTCTTGTGAAAAAATGCCTGTGCATTGTAAAGAAGCTGCGATAGCCTTTCGGGCATGCATGAATATAGGTAACTATTATGGTGATTCCTTGTGCAGACACACCAACATATTAATAATACCAGTGAGACATGTATGTAAAAACATAGTACTCTGGGTATAATTGTTGAAATATAAATAGTGTGGCGAAGCGACTGATGGTCCTCTATGTCTTATAATTACTACTGCACGACAAAAATGTATTTATTTTGTCACTTTTCAAAATTCAAGGTTCCAACTGAAAAGGCTGAAAGACGTAGTCCGCTCCTATTTATGTGCTCCTCAGTAATACAGCACATTGACACTTAATATTCACACTTAACATTCAAAGTATGAGCGCAACGCTCTGCTGAGAATGTGATTGGACACGTGATGGAGGAACATGCTTTACCCCTCCTCACCTCCTGGGCTCAGTCTATGTCTCGGTGTGCTTAATGACCTTGACTAACAGCCTCATTAAGCTTTGTTAAGAGTCTACTACCTGTCTCTTGAGTTCATTTATATGCACAGGCCATGCAGGTTAATTCCATTCAAGCTGCCAGGGGGAGAGAATGAGCTCTGACACTGTTATAATGACAGCAAGGGGGGTTAACCCACATTGACATTATCAAGAGGAGGCGGGATAGCAAATAGTCATTTTTATGATTACCATTGTTATATTTTCAGTGCACCATTGAATTCTGAAATGCCGTAAAAACGACGAAATGGTCCCCAGTAATAGTCCACAGAACAAAGACGTGAGTTCCTTAAATTACTAATAATGACCCAGTTTAGCACCTGTGTGCTGCCGTTGCTTCTCAGTGCCAAAAAGCAAAGCCAGCAGGACTGAACGATGGGTCAGGTTGTGCTGCCAGGAGCTCCTCATGTCTACAAAAAAAACAGTTCCTGGAAAATACTGAGAAAAGGTAAAGCTGCAACATATTGTAATTATCAGCTCCAGGAGCTGTGCTGTGGACCATGCATATAGTAGAGAGAATGTCCTACTGTATGATCTGTCTGCACAGTTCAATGGGTCAGCAGATCTTTCAAATAGGAATCTCAAAGCCCACATCAGTGTTTCGCCCACGAGCCAATGATAAAATGTGATTTATTTTGTTCTTCAGTCATGAGGAATCCCACACTCACCCCTGTGGTTATACAAAGCTTTCACACACATTCAACATATTTGAATGAGCCATTTCATAACCGTGTGTGAAGCCACATACCATTCCCTCAGAAGCAAATCATCAATAAATCCTATAGGCATAAATCATTAATACTCCATCAATACAATTCTTCACACACATACAGAGTTGTCTCCTCACCTCCTTTGTTCTTGAAGTACTCCGTGTCTTTCCACATGAGAGGGATCCGAAGATCTGTAATGACAACAGACAGGGGATTAGACCACAAAAACGTTAATCACCCTTACTGTCTAACTGAGAAGTGGTTATCTGAATGTGTGTGTGCACTCAGTCACTAGCTAAAGTATCCACAGCTAATTACTGTTTGTGTATCTCTCCAGCTGGGTACCAGACATGGAGTAAAAAAACCTCCATACCAAAAACACACATGCTCCCTGTCTCACATCTTATGAATATTAATATTAATATATATTTATATATATATATATTTTACCCTCTCATCATGTTCTAAAGACAAACAAAACAAGAACCGGTTGTTTTGGTGTCCCTGGTGTGAATTATACCTGCAGTGCGTCTGCAATGCAAACAGAGTAGCTCCATAGTTATTCATCCGACTGCCCGCTGTCATACTGCAAGAGGCAGCATCTACCAGTCAGCCTCTGCCTGACAAGAGGAGCTCTGCATTAAATAGTAACACTAAAGGCATCACAAAGATTCAAGGTTCTCTTATATATTGCTGGTGCATATCCAAATCTCCAACAATAAATAAATGAAGTTGTGCTTTTTACAAATTCCTTGCATAACCCTGCATAAAATGATCCTACAACACACACATCCAGACATTTAGACAAGGCTTTACTTGCCTGAGATGGCCACTTTTCCTTTGCACGGGAGTCTGTCGTCCATCGGCCCTGCGTCAGACGACCTCCGCGTGAGCTTCTGCATGACCTGAGCCTCTTTCATCCTCTGCAGCTCCGACATGTAGGCCATGATACGCGTGCTGCAGGTCTGCAGGCTCTTCGCCGCCTCCAACGCCTGGTCTTTTTGGGAGCAGGCGGCCAGCAGCTTGCAGGCTCCGTCGCGCATACGGATCTCATGGTCAATCTTCTTCTGGATGTCGCTGTCCTGCAAGCACAAGGGATGGTGGAGAAGGGGAAATAAAATTTGTGTAAGGGAAATAAGTCTTAAATGACAGATAATGACACATCTTTGGGAAATGTAGGAAGACATAATTAAGAGTACAAGGGGTGAATTGAGGGAGGAAGAGAATTGGCGTGTCTTCTCTAACAGATAGCAATACAGAGAAGGGCAATTCTTTTTGGCAAGAATAGGAGAAATGAAGAAGACATCACGAGTGTTAGCCTGCAGTCGATTACAGGTCACTTGTGGACACATTACTGAGATGTGTCTCCGAAAGCACTCAGGAGTCTGTTCAGTGTGTGCGTGTGCGTGTGTGTGTGTCTGGACAAAACACACACACGTGGCCTTTCGCCCTCTTACCAACCCCTGCTGAGCAGATGCTTAATCATTTAGTGCAAACATATTCACTACACACACCTCTAGCCATGGTTCCTTTCCTCAAGCTACTCTCTCAAAGGAAAAATACAATATTATTAAACTAAACTTGACCTGGCTTATCTGGGGCAAAACATACAATGTACACTTACGCAGGAGTACACACACCATGGACACATGCACACATACTCAAACACATGCAGGCAGTAAAGGTTCTGGCTCTGCCTCTAATGATGCTGTCCAGAGTTTAAACAAATCTCTAAGCCCCTCTCCACTTTGTTAGCAGTACAAAAACACCGTATCCATGTACTTCAAACAATACTCCGTGAGGGGAAGAACTAACATATGAGGTGAGAGGGATGAGCGAGCACAAAGAGATCCAAGAATCAAACAAAGACCAAGCAAAGGAAAAGCCGGGTTGACCTTGAGTGCCAGTGCCAGCGCTCTTTTTTTTAAAGCTAAAACACCGTTGTTCTCATCAGGACATTAATTGTTTCAATCCGAGTAAGGTTGTCTTTAAAGAACTGCTTGAAACTAATTAGGAAAATATGATGGTTACTCTCCGTTTATACTGAATGGATGAACAAATACCGTGTAGCATCTGCCCGACTGATGGAATATTTGAATGTATTTATGTATGTGTGTGTGTGTGTGTGTCCTCTTCAGCGATACATTAACAAGCTCGCAATCTCCCCACAAATGAAGTCCAGTGCTCCCTTTGCCCTTCTTCTCCCGCCCCTCTCTTTGCCTGATAAATGCACCTTCTCCTCCTCTACTCCAATGTTTCTCATTTATAAGCTCTCTCTGGCCGATTCTTATGAATTTTTTAATTCTTTTGATTTGAGCTTTTATACTTTCACTGCTCAGTTTCTTCCACTTTCCCTCACACTCCATCCGTTCCTCTTCACCGTCTTCAATCCGCTTGTCTTTCTTCTCCTCCATACCCTCTTTGTGTCCGTGTTAGCACGAGTCCCACACGTTGTTCAGCAGAGGAGCCGTGGGAGCGGAATGAATGCAGTTTGGACACAAACGTCCACATTTGGACGCAGTGCACCAGATGAGGTTTTGTGTGGTTTCTGATTCACCGCAGTCTTGGAAAAACTAATTTGTTTCCTTTGGATATAACCACACTTGCTCTGCATGGTGGTGAAAGCGACACTAAGAAGCCGTGAATCACACAGATCAAACTATTCCGTCTCTAAACCATACCACCGAAACATGTAACACTGCAAGTCATAGTCTGGCATGCATTACAGTTTCACTTGCTGCAATAACATGGTACAAACGTTAAAAGGGACGGCGGTGATTACCAGCAAATTCCTCCTCAGAAACACTGCCATAGTGAAGAATCATCAAACCAAATGAGAGCATGACTGAGCATACTTACACTGATGAAGATAATGTTTAGTGTAAAATCGACACTGGCTCTTGAACACAATGTAGCTACACAAATAAGCCTGCCATTACATAAACACGGTCACTGACTGAAAAGCAATTACGGAACTCTAGGCTGCGATAGAAAGGAGACCAAATTACAGCAATGGCATAAACATGTAGCACTTAGCTACTGGATGTCTGCGAGGTACAAGTGGAGAATTCAATTTTACAGGTCATGTGTTGTTGATTATGAGTGTTTATTGTTTGATTGAGCTGGTTCTCTTTAATTCAAGTGTCTCAGAGTTTTTGAAGAGATAATAAGTCATAACTGAGGATAAAGGAAAATGCACAGTCAAGCCTGCATTCATGTTTTCGATTCTGTTGCAGTAAATACTTCACTGATACTTTAGGAAAGAGCAACACATGCCGACAAGATTCAGTGATGAAACATTTTTTTGACAAATCAACTTAGTTGATTAGATGAAAACTTAGATAATGAATTATTAATTGAACCAATTCACCATGTCATCAAGTATTTCAATTTTTACAAAAGTATTTCTCTTTTTATAGCAACCTAAATTGACTAACAATTTGAATACACCACCTTGTTTTGTGGGAAGAAATCATTGCTTTATTGTTCAATCAGAAAAAAAGATTCCTGGTAAGCAATACATTTGAACAAAAAAGGTGGGAAAAAAAATGTGAACCGAGAAAGGAGAGAAAGCCCAGCTCTGGCCGCGTCCAAATGTCCTCGTCAATAGTGGCACCACAAACCATCCATGCACCACTCAGCCGGAGGCTAGCCAGCCAACTTTGAAGGAACGCACACATTCTTATAGCACGCACGCACACACACACACACACACACACACACACACACACGTACAGAGTAAAGGAGCTGTCACCACAGTCCAGTTTCATGTAGCAGGTTATAGAGTGAGCTGCTAGGAGGGGGTTCTGAATTTAGAGCAGCTAAATTGACAGGCTTCTCCTTAAGGAGGATCTCAGAATAGAACACTAACAGCCTAGATCTACCTCTAATCCACGCGTCTGGTTGTATGTCGGTAAAACTGACATAAACCCTCACAAACGCCGAAGTACGAGATAAACACACCAAACAATTAGCAGGGAAATGTCTAGTGGGGATGATGAACTCCTTTTCTCTGTATAATCTTTCACAAATGCTCACAGGCACACATAAATACAACCTTGCAAACACGCACACGGACACAGTGACTCCCTCACACAGTGTCTTCAGAGTGGCAGGTGTTAGGCCAGTGGGCACTGACAGAGAGGCTGCCTGCCTCTGATCGTGGCAGTGTGGACAGCAGCCAGATAGACGGTGAAGGAAGGGTGGATGAGCGACGGGGATGCAGCAGTGCATGTTGGGTATCAAGCAGCAACACAGAGGGGAGGGAGGTGGTGCTGTCAAAGGAAACAAGGGGAGGGGGGGGACTCGAGAAAAAAAAGTAGCGAGGGGGGCGAGAGAGAAGAAAGGCGGAGATACGGGTTGACAGGGCGAAAGGTCTGGGTGAGTGTAAGAGGCAGTTGGGAGTAAAAAAAGAGACGAGAACGGGAAGTACAAGCGGAAGAAAAGAAAGAGAAAGCACTGAATGTCAAGAGATATCGTGTTAGGGGATGCGGAGGGAGGGATGGTGAGGAGGTGGTAGACTTACAAGAGAAGACAACAATGATGGGAAAAACACAATTTTGGCAAAAGGGAGGTGGCAATCAAGAAAAGAAGAGACAGACTTGGCAACAGAAAGAGAGGTAGTGGGTTCCATATGAGCAAATCTGTTGCTGAGATAATGAAGCATAAAGCGCTGTATATGAGCAGACTTGGAAATAATTGGGAGTGTCTTTTTCTGAGAGGAAAAAAAAAAAGACTTGACAGTTACACTAATGGTCAAAGACAGAAAACGTCCTAATTACTTACTGGCAATTAACTTTGGAAGTGAGTTATGGCAGAATTTTGATGAACTGCATATGGTTACCTCATACTCAAACAATTACTGTTCTTGTGGAGTTATTTAGCTAAATCATAAACATGGTAGAGTGGGTGGGCTGCTTTTCACAGGGCTGGTGGATCCCTGTCCCCATGTTGAAGTGTCCTTGAGCAAGACAACAAATGTGTGTATAAAAAAAAAAAGTTGCTTTGGATAAACTAGTTTGTCAAATGAATGTAAGGGATAATGAAACAAAGAATAGAGCAGCAGGAACAATACAAGCAATAGTAAATATTAGTCTTTGCTTCAAACAATATATTTTAAAAGCATCACTGTATGTCACACACAGTATTATGCATGAGGCCAATGTAAACCATTGAGCAGGTAATTTGATGCCTCAGTAGATACCAGATGGTCACTTCCTCCATCACCTCACTGTGTGTTGATCCTCACTTGTGTGTCCGTGGGTGTGATCTCAGAGACACCAACACACACACACCTACACAAACAAGCTGGTTTGGGGATTTGACGCCGCTGCAGATGGTGTGTAAACAATGTGTTGTTACGAATGGGTAGGCTTTTCTGTTCAGATCCCTGACCCTTGACCTCTGACCTCAGGCCCTGAGCAGACCAGACGGCTGCTGTTACAGCATGGGGTTAGTCCATGGGGTTAGATTTAACAGCAAATTAGTGTTAAACACAGCAAGAAATGACAGTTTGCTCTGCACAGTAGAACCATATTAATTCAAACTACTTGAGAATGACAGAGGGGGGAAGAGGAGGAGTTATTACTAAGTGTGTTTACATTTACAAAACTACTCATATGTATATTTGTGAAATGTGGACACTTATTGAAAAAAGAAACCATATTTTAACCAGAATAATATTTTGCCATTTAGCGTAGCTCTACTGTTTCGTTACGCGGCTCAGTCTGTTAGTTCAGTTCGTCACTTTGATCCTGACTGAAATCAGGACCAAATCGACAACTATTGGATGGACAACAGTGACATTTACAGACGTTCATTTTCCACTCAAGGATGAATTGTTTTCATCCGGAGACATTGTCAAGTACAATTTGTCCAATAATTTGGTTTATGACGACATACCTGTAAAACTAATGACATTCCCACCAGCCTCAGCTGTAATGCTAATTAGCAAACGTCTGTATGCTATCATGCTGAACTAAGATGGTGAACATGGTTACTATAAAACTGTACTACTTTTTCCTTTTTGCTGATTCTGAAGTTGTTTTCTTTTTTAACAGACAACACGTCACAGCTGACTGCTCGTTGGACAGACAGAGTGAAAAAAAATCAGTATAGCAGAGTAGCAAGAGGACAACAGTTAAGAAAAACAACAGCAGGACTTAAACACACTCAGACACAAAGGCAAACGTCTTGCTTACTCACTTACACACACACACACACACACACACACACACTAAGATTTACACAAAAGTGCTTGTCTTTCTCTATTTCACATACGCAAACATAACCAAGAATTGGAAATTCCTGACCACTCCCATACAGACCTCACTGACCAAACTGCTGGCTTTCAATTAGCCAGCCACAACTATGTGCCTCGCCTTCCTCTCCACCCTCTTCCGCTACTTTCCCTCATGCTCACCCTCTTCCCCTCCCACACCCAGAGCACGGCTGCAGTTAAGGATGGAGGGAGCAGTTGAGAGTGCAAGAAAGAGTACGAGATAAAGAGAGGAAAAGAAATCAATGGCAAATTAGCTCAGAGAGAGTCAGCGTATGAGAGAAAATGAAAAGTGGGAATGAAGATATAATAATATAACATAATATAATAAGGATATGGACAGAATATGGGTGAATGGACAAAATGGAGTCATGAGCGAATTGTTGGGATGTTGGGGGAGGAAGTCACATTGCTCATGTGATACACATGTGTGTACAATTCCATACATTTCCAGAACACATAGCCTGGGGATCAGGAGAAAACAGACAACAATCCCCAAAGCCAAACTACTCCAAAACAATGATCCAATTCACCCAACAATGTCCCTACAGTGTCGCACACTCCAGCTGCTGCTGGGAAGCCTGGGCACAATAACAGTGACGGGAACTAGTTTGGTACTGGTCAGACAGAGCGGAGGGAGGGGGGCGAGAAACAGTAACTGGGTGGAGTGTTTGCATTCGCCTTTTACGACAGCAAGTCTGGCTACAGAGCAGTCCAAGTCTGTTCAGTGCCAGGTCACACACGCACTCCCTGGGTCCTTTCCTTTGGCAAAATGCACCTGTGTACCCCCGTCTAGGTGCCAACATGCTGATGTCATTATTGAGGTGATTTCTACAGAGATTTAACAGTGGACCAACTCGTCCTTGTAACTGGAACACTGTGAAATCTCCCCACTTCAGACAGCTTATGCATTCAATTATTCACAGACAATATAGACTGATTCAGCTCTGCTTGCATGGAAAACTATGTGAGTGCTTGTCTACATGTGCTTGTGTGTGCGAGCGCGTGTCCAAATGACTTTGCAGCCAGCTGTTCTCACACAAAGGCAGTGTTTCAAATGCAGCTGGGTCCCAGCACACACAGGGCGGTGTCAGAGCAGAAAGTGCTCAAGAGAGAAATGATATGTGTGCGTTTCTGTCCTAAATCATGTTTTATGTACATGCAGGAATATGCATGTGTATGCAAAAAATGCATGCAAATATGTTGCATATCTGCTCTGCATGTGCATTTTGTGCATGCAAGTGCATTTCATTTTTTTGGCCGATGTCCCTAAAGAGAGCAACAGAAGAGTGAATTTCAAGCCATAAAACTAATTGTTTAGAGTTACAAGAGTGCAAAGGAAGCTTCGAATCTGCCAAGCAGTGATCACTCCAGCAATTTATAGGCACACTAAAGGGTGATGGCTCTTACACGGCCGTGCACACTCAGCCTAATATACTGGGTCCGCATTATCATATAGTAGCAGAGTGGGAGCTGGGAGGAGCCACGAGCAGGCAAAAAAAAACTTCATAATGATTTGAAGGCAACGTATAGGTGATAATAACAGGAAGTGTGTGAGAACCTGTGCATGCGTGTTGGTATATCTATCTACTGTATGACTGTGTGTGGTCTCTCAGCGTATAACTAACCTGGAGGCCTGGAGAGTAAAGATTTATGAAACACTGCGTACAGGTTCCAGAGCAGACTCATAAATAACTGTGGGCTGGAATAAAATGCACATTCTACCTGCAAGGTAGTTTATTATGACATTATGACAGCAGGACCCCCCCTGTTCCTCTTCCATCACCTCTAAGAGGACCAGGGGGGAAAACTGGGCTGCATTAAAAATACAGTAATGCTATGTTCAGATATAATACACTGAATTAGAAATCTTCTCTGACAGTTGAATCTAAAAAGAAGCACAACAACACATCTTCTGACCTTCAAGGATCCAAACAGACCAGAATAGGCTTTGAGTCGTGAGATGGTAATAATTGTATTCACCAGCAGTTCTATAGTTTTGTATGTTTCACAGCTTTAAAGTAGAGAAAGCACAATCGCCTGCTTCTAATGAAAAAACAGTAATGGATAAACCCTAATGAGACTAATTGGCAAACCGGACTGTCTGGGGGCTGCGAGAGGCAATTAATGAATTACGAAACACACACACACACACACACACACACACACACACACACACACACACACACACACACACACACACACACACACACACACACACACACACACACACACACACACACACACACACACACACACACACACACCTCATCAGTGAACTTTACTGGCAGTCAGTGTTGTGCACTGCAGGCCTGGAACACAGCCACCGACGATTATACAAGCTGATGCTGTATTATTATCTGATTTTCCTCTCAGCCAGAGGCCATACAGAGAAAGGCGAGGAGGGTTTAGGGAAGGTACGGTACGAAGCAGGTCCTTCTAAACCCCTGATCAAAGACCGCTGTGATCTCTCTCAATGAGAGCACTCTGCTAGTGCGTCCCTAAGTGGGGGAGATAGGGTAGAGGGGATTTAATCACATTAAGAGATACACGTGAAGCAAAAATGCAAAGATGTGACATTGTGATCTACTCTGTGCTGGAATTTTTCACATGTCGTTACAGCCAGTTCTCTCTCTCTCACACATCAAATTACTGTTTGAAGAGAGGTGTTAGTCTGTGAACGGAAGTTGGCTGTCGCTTATCGCTGACGCTGATATGGCTGTGAGGGGCTGGGCGAAGCACATTACTTTCTTGTAAACCAACAAACCCTCGTTTGAATCTTTCAAGAACCTCTGCAAGTGTCATGGTGACTGACAGCTCTGAGTATGACATGCTACCTCACGCCTCGGGTAGACGTGGGCGTAGGGGGAAGGCGAGGGTAAAAGTAGAACACGACAGGCTTTGGATTCGATCTCCGCCGTGTGTCCAGACCGCGTGTTTGCAGTCGTCTTTGCCTGTGACTGGCCGACGATATCACATGACTGGTTGAGTATTTTGCGTCCAGTTTTCCTAGTAAAACTTGCAAGTGCCACTATACAGCACATTACTGCTGAGGAATAATGACAAATGAATTTGGGGCATATTGTTGGCATTAGAGTCAAGAATTCCCGTGGTCCAAACAAAGAAAAAACTGAATCAACATGAACCTCTGCAGAACAAACACTGCACTTTGACTCATGGGAGTGGGCAGAGAGGGACAGACAAATGGCAGATGACAAACAGCTAAAAGGGACAAAGAGAGGGTCTAGAGGGCAAGAGGTCACAGTGCCACAGTTTCCCAACAGAAAGTAGCATCCCTGCTGGGTCCCGTACCATTAAGCTCCTTTTCATCCTCAGTGGGGTGAGTGGGGTGAGGGGTGGCTAGTTATCTCACGACCACAAGCCCATCCTACTGTAACACTTGCAACACATTTGTAAAGCTCTCATTAGTTGATCCAACCCCTCCCCCTGCCAATGAATAGTTTCAACAGATTGACATCATTTCAGTGACAAACACAAAATGCTGGTCTCAGTAATCTGAGGCTTTCCTCCTCATCTGAATCAGGATCAGGAAATCAGGCTAATTAGCTCAGCCGGCCTAACTAGCATTAAAACCTGCCAAATTGTCCTCCCTGTTGTCTTTTATCTCTGCTCTCTTTGCTATACTACAGACATATTAATGCGTTCTCCTTGTTTTATTCACATTCCAAAGAGCACTTTAACCTGTGTAGATTTCAAAACCACGGCCTTGCAGCACAAAAATAGAGCTTTTACAAAATTCTAATATGCGATTGCCATGTGATAAAACTTCCAACCATAGCATTTGGTTTTGGCCAGCTGCCTTGTAAAGAGGAGGAAGAGATTAAAGATTAATTTATTTGTTGCGTTTTGTTATGGCATTCAAGTTTGGACTTTTAATATCCTATTCATACCTATCTGAACATCTTAATTTGAATGGAAAACTCATCATACTTTCCATATAGCTGTACCCAGCTTGTTATGCCAATATATTTCTGACTGGCAGAATCGCAAACAAGGTATTGATACCTTGTAAGTACATAATCCACCATACTCAATATTTATACCGTGTGTGTCCACTCTTCTACTTATCTTCTCCCCACAATTCAATTATGTGTATTACAACGTGGGCCTTATTGAGGTAAAAGCAATCAGACACTGCTGTTTACAGCTTCTATCATCTCAATCAATACCGGACATTGCAATTTTCCCAGTTTGACTCCGTGTTATATTCGGTGTGCTCCATTATTCATCACTGGCCACACGTGTATATATAATCACATGTGCTGCTCCCACGTGAGATCCGTTGGAGGGGAGGTGAGGCCTTTGGCCATCATGGAGGTGTACGAGACAGAGAGGCAAATGCAGCAGATACTCCATGGTGAAGCTGTGTGTAATGCATGTGGGTATCTGTTCGTGTCCTTGAATCACTATCGACCAGCAAAGAGAATGCGCTTCATTATAATATTCATGAAGCTGCAGGGACTTCTGAAAGCCGGATATGACTGAGCTGACCCTCAGCCCTCTGGCCTTAGGACAAAACAACCAAAGAAAGGGACGGATAAGGCACGGCTGGAAGGTGAGATTGTGTGTGCATGGGAGTTGGGGGATGCTAGCTTTTGCGCTGATGACAGTCACTTATTTCAAATTTGTAACAGATTAATGATTTCAGAAATGTAGGTATTTCTACCCTCGTTTGATCAGAAACTAAATTTACGGTCTCGAGAAAATATTAAGATCTAACAGACTTAAACTGGATATGAAATGTAAGACAGCACATTGCTTTTTGTGGACAGCTCTACAGCCTGCATGCCATTTATTAACGGCTGACATGAATTAAGACCTGAGGAATAATTCTATCACAGGATAATTAAATTAGTATTTGTTTCATGGCTTTGATTAATGACAGTCATATTCATGTCATGGGGAACACGTAAGGTGAGATCCACTCACTGAGTCTCTGAATCTGTCACTTCACAGCACTTACAGCCTGCTCTGGTTACTAATGGTTCACATTAACCCTTAGAGTCACTGTGTGTGTGTGTGTGTGTGTGTGTGTGTGTGTGTGTGTGTGTGTGTGCGTGCATGTGTGTATACAAGCATTTGTGACAGTTCAGTGAGAGTTTTCGTGAATAATAGGAGGAAAGGGCAAGTGAGATTGAAAAGCGAAAAGAACAAGAAAGGGAATAAAATGAATTGCTGAAAGTGTGTGCGCGCACGTGTGTGTGTTCATGGTTCTTATCTGACCTCCAGAACAGATTGGGGAGCCCCACACACGCACACACAAATGTAAAACCGCTACATACTTTTTTTTAAAATTTACTCCACCACTTATCTACAGTATACTGCACAAACAGACACAAGTTCAACATATTTATTCAGCTACAACAGCACACTGTTTGCCAGGACAGGCTCTATGACAGTGGGGGGGGGGAGGGTCACAACAGCTTCTATCTGCTGACGTGTAAATGCACCGTAAGCAGGCCGACACGAATAGAGCTAGTCTGGTTCTCACATACACTCAATTTCAGAGTGAACCCTGTGCTGTGAGGGCATTAGTACAAAGCATTACTCTATACAGGCAAATAAACTGTCATACACCACACATTTAAGCCATTTACACAGCCAATATTGAAGCATGTTTTTAATCAAGGTGAAATTGATAAATTGGATCAATAACAGCCTTTCATTGAACTTATTGGAAATTCATTTTAGCAGTCTGGCAGCAATATCGATGGAAGTTCATCCATAAACCCAGCAGTGTGTAACAGCTGCAATGAAATTTTCTTTGTATGGTAGTTTATACCGAAATAAAATCTTGCGGCTAACAAAAACAGTGCAAACAGTGCAAACAACGGCAGTGCTGACAGTGCTGTCAGAGCCAACAGTGTGCACCTGTTGGGAAAACCAAAGGGTGGGCGATACAATTCTGCTACGATGCCGTCGGTCAGCAGGGCGTTTTTGGTGTAGAGCGGCTACCATGAGCTAGCCAGTGGGGCATCCTCACATGCACTAAGAACAGCACGTCCGGCCCGGCTACGTCAACAAAGCACAGAGAAGTTCAGATATAAACACACAGAGAGAGAGTTGCTTGATGCTATCTTAATGCTCCGAATATTGTATAGAGAACCGTAACATAAAAATGCATGCTTGCTAAATATTGGCTGTTGACCAAGTTGGTCTAATAATATCAGAACAGGCTTATGAGGGTAGCGTTTTTCCAGTGTGGAACAAATGCAGGATGGAGGTCTGACAGCCACTGACTGCTCAGTGTGGGGGTATTTGTGGAGGCTCTACTTCAGTCAGTCTACAGAAACATGGATACAAAAAAAACAAGTGAATGAGTTTCATTGTAAACAGCAGACCATTGAATCAAGCATTAACATCCTCTATCTGCAAAATCGAACCCAAACAATAAAGTATCACCTGAGCATCATGATGTGTGCACTGATTGAGTGTGTGTGAGAAGGAATACAAAGCCCCGTTTTGATATCATTATTATCGATTCTGTACGGCCATGCCAGCAGTTCATCACGGGGCCATGGGAGCAGGCTAGAGGGTTGCCTAGATGGATTATCCATTGTGTCACATTTCCACAGATCTAGTAAGTGAACAAATTTTGAGGTGTCTCACATATCTCTCAACACAAGAGCAATTCCACGAAACAAACATGACCTAATCATGTACTGGCAGTGTGGATGCATTGTAAAATGAAGGGAAACTTTCACACACACAACAGGTAGCAGGTCAGCCTGTCAAACAGTGCAGTATAAATGACTGACCGCTCAGCATCTGCTTCCTCGGGTAGACATGACAGATAGACGTGGACTGGGTTCCGATTGTGATCCGCTGCCAGCAGCTCTGCATTAGCTGCTTGTCTGATTATCTGTCTGTGGGACTGAGAGCTCTCCTTAATGACCATCAATCCGTTCACAATCTCCCTCTGCATCGTCAGGTCTTCACTTCGCTCTAATTGTCAGTCTCTTCCGTTTATCTGCCTGCCCGTCACTTATTTCCCACTGTATCAGCATCATAAGGCCACACCATTAACCTGCTGCTGCATAAATGTACATGTGTACGTATGATGACACGGATACGTCCTCCTGCATCAACCTGTCTTTCTCTCCCCACTCCCTCTTCTGTCTCTCCATTGATTTTCTTTCTGTTTTGAGGCATTCATGCCAGGACAAACCCATCGAGAACTCTGCCACGGAGAACCAAAAATTAAATAAATAGGACAGAACTTTACTGAGAGAGCTCTGCCATGGCATGTCGGGCGGATTCTGAGCTGGCTTTGTATAGTGTTTACTTGAGTCGTGAAGCTGGAAACTGAAAGCAGGAGAGGAGGACCAGAGCTGGCAAGAGACTACATGAAAAGTAAGAAGCCCCTCGAGAGAGGAAGATTGTGTATGAAAAAGTGAGAGTTAAAAGATCTATAATTGGATGGGCAGTGAAGCAATATTGTGGCGGAGCAAGGTGTAAGTGGCTCATTTTTCACACTAGTCCAAAGACAACTGGCTCAAGGAGACACGCACAACATAGTCCAAGTCCAATTCACCCCCCCTCCTCCTCCACTGCTGCCGCTATTCCGTACAATACATATGGCGGTCTTCCTCAGCCGCTCTCATTCCTCGCCGGAAAAAGCAGTGGACAATATCAGCAGAGAAAACAGAATGACCTCTACTGCAGACACACAGCAGCACAGAGCAGGGGCAGAAAGAGGCAGCAAGAGAAAACACACGTGACTGCAGAGGTGAGTGAAGGATTGGGAGGAAAGAGGAGGGAAGACAGACACATACAAGCAGAGGAGACACTTGAGATATCCATCCAGATAGATAGGTGGAGAAAGAGACAGAAAGCTGTAAGATTCCACAGCGAGTGAACTGACACAGGACGCTGACTTTTCTCCCCCCTTGTATAATTGCAAAGGCAATGAAAAGCATGAGCAGAAAGGCACCGACGAAAAATAATAAATCGCTTTAACTGCAGCATGCGATGAATACAGCTAAAGCTGCAGGAGCATCAGGAAGACTGGATATTAAGGATGCCGTTTGTCACACTGAGGATGAGCTCTGGCACATAAGTAACCTTTTCACTACTAATGATCAGAGATGGCTGTGGCTGTAACAGTAGTAGGGACAACATGAACACACACACCACACGCTTTGAGCTCTCTCCGCACCACACACACACTGAGATACAGACACACACACAGAAGGTTGCATTCCAGGAATGGAAAGATCACATCTGTCTGGCTCGTTCAATCTCTGACTGATGTTGATGCAGGTGACCTTTTAAATCAACATGACACTAAAATCTAAACTCTAGCTCTCTCTCTCTCTCATCAGGAAGCAGCCTGTCATTAAGTAAAGGCAATCAACAGACAGAGATGCAGCCAGTTGTTTGGATAATCTGTGCATGGATAGAGTTTCAGTGGTGATAGAAAAGTTGATTATAGGTAGTGGTCTGTGACAAATGTGCTTATACTAAGAAAGCAAACGGACTGCCAGTCACACACTCAGGACACCTGGCCACTGCTCTTATCGGGGTTTAGCATGTTAGCCCTCCTTTCTTTTTAGCACTTTTCTGTGGTTCGGTGTACATGTGTTTAACTGGAAAGCATGGCAAACTGCTTCTTAAAATAACAAAATGAATGCAAGATTGACATGCCTCTGCTATGTGGACTGGGATCCTCTGAGCAAAACCGCTGAATGTGAAAACCATGGAATGATATTTTATTTCTGTGGGAAAAAAGAAAGAAATGAAAATCATAATATTCTCACATGCAAAGTTTTTTTTCTGCTCAAGATATTTTTGTGCTGCCAATTCAAGGCGCATGGGAAACGTTTATTCACAAGAGAGGGGAAAGGGTGATGACTGGGAGATGTAAGTCATTATTGCAGAAACAGTCACATTGTTCCAACTCTGAGAGGCTGGGTGATACGGCACAGTGCAGTCAGAGAACATGAAATTGAGGGTTACTATCCCCTACTAAAGTAACCTCCAGCAACCCACAAGCATAGCATGGAGTGAGCCATAGAGAGGGAGTTGTTTAAGGTGACAAACAAAGGAAGAAAATCAATAGCTGCTTTATTGAATTGAGTCATTATGGCCACAGAAAATGCAATTACTGCAACAAAGCTGTCTGATGTAAAAAGGAACACTTATCATATACAATTGGCCCAATTTAGGATATATTGTAACCAGACTCCCTGAAAAATCTTGACTTTTAAAACAATGATTATTAGCAGAAATCATTAACTTGAAGAGTATGGCATAGGCCTACAAGATGTCACAGATCAATAGGTAGGCTACCACTCTTCAGTTTGGCATACATGAACCAATTAAACTGGTTCATCTATTCCCTCAATCTCCATTGTGATAACAAATGGTGGGCAGTAAAAAGGCAGTGTGAACCATTTCTAAAAGATGGAATTTTATGAATAAAATCCTCTACTTAAATAAGCCCCGAGCCAAATTCATAAAACGAAGTTATTGATTTAAAACAGGTCGTGATTACCAACCAGGAATGCAGACTTGGGAGATAAACAAGGTCACTTTAAAATGTCGCGGTTTGCAATCGTGGCGTTGCGTTTCTCCTTACATGAGTAAACCGCATATGATCAGGGTAGACAACAATCAATAGTAGACATAATGAAGAGGTATCCAAATCTCTTCGGATCATAGAGCTTACGTGATCCGACGGTGACGAATTAACCCCAAGTGTGACGTGTTTTACACTACAGCTGTCATTTTTCCATTCCATCCAAGTCCTCTGAATCTTTTCGGGGGAAAAAACAGCAAATCTTACCCTTTGATTCTTTGAGTTGTTCATCCTTTCAAAAGAGCAGCACTCCGCTTCCCAACTCTCAAGAACCAGCACGCGCTTCACAACACCAAGGTCCGTTCAACGTCCCACACACCCTGTGAAATACCTCAACTCAGATTTTCCCTCTGAGGCAGCTGCATTTAGAGGCTAAAGGAAATAGTGACCGAAAATCCGAAAATAGCTGCCGTCTATTAACCTCAGAAGTTGTTATGGATCCGCGCAGAAGACACAAACCTCACTCCTGGCAATTTGGGAACGATCGCGCTCATGTGTTTCAACCCCTCTCTGTGTTGTCTTCATCATCATCATCATTGTCGTCGACGACGTAGTAGCTCCAGAGCTCCAGTCCGAATTCACACACACACACACACAACACCACCAGCACAAGGGAGGATAAAGACTGACCGGCTGATGGCCCAACCGAGAGCCGTTTCTGAGGAGGCGGGTGTGTGCGCGCGTTCCTAATCTGTGTGTAGCTGCGCGCAAGCAGAGGAGAACGATCTGTCATTTACGGCAGTTGCTCTCAAAGCTGTGTCCAGGGACCTCCAGTGGTCCTTGAGGAGGATCCATGGGGTGTTGGCAGCTATTTTTTTAAGTGTCATCCACCAAACAGCAGCCTAAATGAGATTGTACTAAGGCTACATTTTTTTCTCTCAGGAGTTTGTTGTCGTATGTTTACTGTCCCATGGGGTCCCTCACAAAAAGGCAGTGCAGTCTAGCTATTTGGAAGAAACTGACATAAGAAGGATTTGGCAGCCCCGACTTTGTCCATAGTTTGAAGTGGGATGCAAAGTGTGTCAATAAAATGCTCTGTGTGGTCGCGCCGCCTACACCGCCCACAGTGGAAAAAATACCTTTAAGTGATGACTCAACTTTTTTTTCACAAGGCACTGGTCAATATGCCGTTTGCATTGCTGCAACAGTGCAGGCAAAACAACCCACTTTTCCCACACATCCTTCTTCGCTTCTATGAGCAGCTGAAGTTTATTTAAAAAAAACATTATCTCTACATTTGTATCGAGGACACCGGTTTTTTTCTTTTAATTTGTAATAATTGGTAATTAGATACACAAGACAGTCACAGCAAAACCTCTCCCTTGATGTCTGCCTTCGTAGGTGATCCCATAGAAGAGACGCTGTGCATGTAGAGGACTATAAACGCTCTGTGATAGTACATTGTAAATCCTGAATTGGCCCAGGGATAATATATGCAATCAGTACAATATGGCCATCATCATATTTTAATTCTTGGAATTAGACAGGGAATTAGCCAAAAGGCTAATAAAAAAAAAATTACAATATCAAAACATCAGTGTGCTCAAACAATATTGGCCATCAGCCTACATTTGGTGCATTTATATGTAATTCCACTGACAGAACAAGTCATCATTCAGGTAGAAATACAAATCTCCACCCGTATCTCTCTGCTCTCTCTTTCTGTGCCTGCCTCTGCTTATTGCCTGGCCCCTGTGTGCGCACTGGGAAGTTGCTGTGCGGCTGAGTGCATCGGCTTGTCGACCGGTGATGTATGAGAGTGATTTGTGGGCAGGTGGAAACGGAAAACACAGAAGAGTCCAGCTAGAATAAAAGTGTGGCGAATAAACCTGCATGGCTCCAGGAAATCCGCACTGGAAAACTAATAATTGGAGTTTTAGGGATATATTTTGCAAACAGAACGTTATGAAAATATACCTCTGCAGGAATTAACCAAAAAGCATCAAACGTCTTTATTGTTTTAATATTTCCCTGAATATCAACAGAGCAAAATGGCTACAACCTCATTAAAAGAAGACAAAAACCACAACACTTGTTTTGTTGCATGTTGTTTGTGGGTTAAGAAGTGGAATGACAGTCCTGGGATGCAACAGATGACATGTAGGAGGATCAGGATGGAGGAGGAGAGAGTCAAGTCTGTGGGCAGCCTTGGCTAATGGCAACAGAGCAACAAAGTCCACCTCAATGGTACAATAATACATCTGTGCATTTGGCTGGGTGAAAGCAGCTCTTAACCTCAAGCCAAGGACAACAGGACGACGGGGGTGCTTTGTCCTGGCATTCACTTCATCAACACCAACAAAAACTTTACAGTAAAATTTGCCTTTAACACTCTAATCCATCGCGCGCTCTCTCTGCTCGTCTCTCCGTGTGAGTGTGGACGTGGTAACAAAAACAAGACGCGCCTTGATAACTCAGGACTTAGAGCTGTAAATATCCTACAGTTAATCAGATTAAGGTTTCATCAGCAAGAAGCTGTGCCAGAGAGCCAGCCAGAGAAGTGCTGCTGGAGACGAATTTGCACTCGCAGTTCACTGGAGAGTTCAGGGAACAACACGAGTGATTGACAATACCGGCATGTACACCGTACACTAACAAAACAGTGGTGGCTGTAACTATGTCATCACCAAGGGTATTAGCCAAACAATGACACATTACATATTCAAGGAATATAAGATAAGGAACATACTTGGACAGTGAGTTTCAGTTCTCCCATGCTGAATGCCTCACTGGAACCATTGAATGAATGATTCACTCAGCCCCCTCCCTCTGAGACTTCAGCACTTCCTATTGACTCACCGACATGAGTGTTTTTCTCAAACAAGTGTTTCCCCTTCTTCTCTGCTGCTACTGCACATCCACAAGATCCCTTCCTCCCGCTCTAGACGAGGAGTCTGTTGTAGCCTTGTGTCTAATTATAGGACATCTTCCCAAACCATTTCTGTTTAATTTGTAATCTTTTCATAAGCGTAATAATAACGATCGAATCTTAATTCTTATCACAGCCTGAAAGAGCAACTTCGCAGAAAATAAGCGTTTGCAAAATTCACACCTCGAGTTTGTGCAGATTTTAATCTGCTGCCTGTGATGAGAGCGGTTGTTAAGAGACATGCCCGTGTTTCTCTTTCAAATATTTTACCCACATTTTTCACATTCCTTTGTTTGAATAAAGGTCTCTGGGTAATTTCACATAAACTGACCCAAAGGAAGCACTGGAGCACACGGATAAGCTTCAATTGCTTTATTGCAAGGTGCCGGGAATACGAGTCAAAATACAGGAATTTGATTGCTTTCTCTTCCTTTCACCACCAAGTTTTAGACCATTATTTCTTTTATGGTGGGTAGCCTATCAGCCCCCTATTGGCCATAAAAGGGCATGGCAACATCTACAAACACAAACTGGATCATTCAATCCACTCTGCTGAACTGTGCCTCAAATCTGAGAAACTGTGACCATATTATTATGTGCCTGTCATGGTTTTATCAAGGACCAAGAAACATGTAGTAACATGCTTTCCTCCTAGTGTCAGGCTGCCCTGAGAAAAGGTCATGGGATGCTGGGAGCAGACTAGAGCCTGACACCAAACAGACTTGACATCAACATCACAGAGTGATTGATTCCAGCTTGTCATAACATGTAAGAGGCGATATTTATTCACATATCATAGCTGTGTAGTTTACATACTAATACACTGCAGAGTTTACCTGTAAATCTAAATGACAAAAACTGCATATCTCATTATTATCACCACAACAGTATCAATGCCTGCAACATGAGAAACCTAATAAACATCATGTGACATGTCATCATTGGTACATAGCTATTGCAAACTATACCGTAGTATTTTGCAAGTTAAATAAACAGAGATCATATTCAAAGCTATATATATATATATATATATATATATATATATATACACATACATACATACATACACACACATCTATACACACACACACACACACATATATATATATACACATATATACACACACTGACCGTCAATCTTGGTGGATTTCACAGTGACAGCTGCGGTTGCAGAGGACACAAGCTGTGTGTGTTGTTATGTAGGCCCCAAAATAGTCCCTCAATAAACTTACACATGAAGTTACATAACCACCTACAGCCAGTCTGTGCGTCGAGCCGCACGGATCAATGACAGTGTTTCAGAACGGCTCAGTGTAGCGGGGGTTAATAAGGGTCTCAGTCCGGTTAGCTGTTCGTCTCAACCAATCATAGTGAGCTATATGCCTCTCCCCAGAACCAACAGGGATCACTGTCCCTTTCCTGAGTCTATCCCAACAATAAGATGGATTCACCTTTTCATCTCCGAATGCCGATAAACATATACTGACATTTGGACACTCTTTAACTCCGACTAGGCTCTGCAAGCTTTTAGTAGTTGAAGGTGAAGAAGGACACAGAAGGTAATAGAGTCAAGTGTGTGTGTGTTCTCATTTGTGTCTTTGTGAACGGGACGATATGAAAATGTCATGTCATGATTATGCTGGCCAGAATTATTGCAATTAACAATATTATGCTGGTAATCATTAAAATATGCTTAAAATTTAAAATGGCACCAAAACATATTGGAATCACTTAACTTTACAAGTTGATAAAAAAACAAATACTTTCTATTGAATCTTATTTTCCTTCAGTGAGCATCATTTTTAGTGAAAAACAAACAATCTTAAATACTGTAATTATAACTCATAAGGTCAAAAGGGAAAAAAAATGCATCGCAACATTGTGTGAATCTGGTCTTTTTTTACATGATAATTCCTGTCTTTTTAAAAGCAGGTTATATTTTTTACTTCTCTTCCATAATAGCAAGCTAGGCAGCTTCTTCAAGGCAATATTATCCCGACAATAGAAATTTGCCACGATCAACTTATTGTGAGTGTTCTTTATTGTCCCATCCCTAGCAAGGAGACAGCAGGAAGTTGAAAAGACGATGGTATGAACACAACAGCCCATGTAAAATTCTCAAAGGGTATTATGCACACCCCTCCCACACAGACACACACACACACACACGCATCTCAGTGTGACCCTGAGATTTTGACACAAAGTCCCAAACATGACATCATCCGGCTGGAGAGTTTGTTCCACTGATCTCATCGTGGTGAGGTACAGAGGTTGCTTTTTTGTGGAGGGGGAGTTGTTTGGGGGTGGAACAGCTCAGCCATGCCTCTCAACACCTCGTACCTTGTCAGCAACCTTGGCCCTCAGATCTACTGAAGCCCGAAGCCCCAGCTGACCCGCCTGTAAACCCTAGAATTCCCCCGTGACAGTTTGCCTTTGGCATTTAGGTTTTCCTTAGCAGCACAACCATCAATCTGAAGGAGTCCAACCACAGAAGTCACATAAAACTCAAGCTCATCTTTTGTTGCTGTGATAATTAAGCCTTCCGCGAATGCTGCAAGGCCATCTGCTCATCTTTCTCTGGTTGTTTTAATGGTTTGTTAATTTGACAAACAGCTATTCATGTTAAGTTAGTGGGCCTCTTACAGACGCTGTGAAAAAGAGAGATGGAGACAGAAACTAACATTACAATAATCATTACATCCTAAATGCAAGAGAGAAGAGATGATGTCTTGTCCTTGATGAAAGCAGAATGGACTCTCAGATGGCAGCCCTCCAAATGCTGACAGAGTGATTCCACCTGCCAACACACCCACACACACCCACACACACACACACCAACTCAGTGGCCAAGGATCCTGCAGTGTGCAGTGATTAAATTAGACACTTTGGCTTGCTGCTCAAACACACATCACACACACGCTGCCCCAAAAGGTACAATCTGTAGCGTCACAAGGATGCTGGTGATGCCAAGGATGCTTTCAACTTCACTGGAGAATAGATTGTTTTAATGACGGTAATTGCTTGTTAAGAAAACCCTCGCTTCTCTTGTCCTCCGCCTCTCTGTCTTCCACCTACTCTCTGTTCCAGGCAACTAACTTTGCCTGGTAACAGCGTTGGGCGGGATAGAGAGATTAGAAACACAAAAATAGACTGAATTTATTCATGCACACTTTAAAACTCCCCCACATACTGCACATAAACCTCATCAATAAAGTCACTGCATGAACCATAAACTTCCACACAATCCTGCACACTGTGCAGAGTTCATCTCACAAGCTGGAAAGCACACTTAACTAGAACACACAGATGCAAGCAGAAATTGCATCCATATGGATGAACACAAAAGCAACATCTACAGGCTCAATTAAACACATTACAAAATGCTCCGTTTAAACACAAAGAGAACCATCTGATTTAACAGCCTGTGCAACCAGCTGCATCGCCAGAACATGTTCAGACGATCTTAAGTACATGTTTTACAAAGGAATGGTGATTTTTAATATCTCCACTTCAAAACAGTGACTTCTGAGCTGCTGAGATGATAAGTCAAACATAGCTTTAAATCCAATCTGTGCTCATTTGAATAATGCCTGCAGTGTCAATTCAAACAGCTTAACTGACATCAATTTTCTTTGCAGCTGCAAAAGAGTCCTTTGACTGAAGAGCCAAAGTGTCTTTGTGTGTGCCCAGGTGAAAGCCGAAAGAGTGGATAAGGAGGATTAAAGAGAGTTTATGCTGAAGGGTGAGACAAAAGAGTGTGGAAATAAGGGCCGAAAGCTGAGATAGAGGCGGCAGCAGAGTGAAATTATCAAAGATTCAGGTGGAGATAGTGAGGAAAGGGAAGTAAATGTCAAAAAGAAACAGGCTGGAGCTGGGAGTCAGGTCGATGTTCGAATAACAGCACCTCTCGGTTTGGCTTTGTGTTTTCTCCTTCTCACTCTCCTAGCTCATGCCTGCTGTTTTTCAAAGGAAGCTTGGCTCAGGCCGTGGCATCTAACTGGTTCCTGCTCACACAGTGGGCCCATTCAGACCTGTACTGCACCTCCTAACCGCTGCATGGGCGATGGCTGGGGTGAGGAGGTACGGGGGGGGGGGGGATAGGATAAAGCACTGTGGTGAAGTCTAGGGGGACTGCAGAGGTGAGGTGGGGAGCCAGATGGTTTAAAGTCAGTAGACCTGAGGCTGGCAGGGGAGAGAGGAAGACTTGGAGGCGATAGCTTAGAGTTGGGGGCTAGATGTGTGGTTCCAAGAGGGAGAGGAGGGCTTGGTAGGGAGCGATGGGTGTGTGTGATGGGATACAAAGCACTCTTTCTCCACTACCTCACACACTCTGTGCCTGCATTTGGCTTACAGCACTGGAATAGACCGTAGCTATCCGTGAAATAGATGCCAAAGACACACTTATAAATACACCACACACACACACACACACGACAAACAGACTAAACCCCATGTGCAGAACACTTGCATGTGAATAAATCTGGCTATTTCCATCCATTTCGAGACTGTTGCAATACTGTCGGAATTTCTTACATCTAATTCAAAACAAATGCAAAAAGCCCATAAAAAAACCTCCCAGTAACAGTGAAATCCAGGGTGATAAACCTAATGTCCTTAATCAAAGCAAAGCACCCGGCTTGATTATATGGCTCACAGTATTGGCTTATTACTCTTTGCAAATCTTTACTCACAGACTCTCAGAAGCACACAGGCGAGCTCAGCAGGTTAGCGGTGTGCGATGAAGTAGTCCGTTGTGGAGGAATGTGTTTTGGCTCAGATGTAACGGTGTATCCTGTATCGCAGGAGAGCGAGTGCTGTTAGCTTTAGCACACCTTCCACTGAAGCAAGTGGGTCTGGTGTAACTTAGGCTACCTAAGCAACTTCACAGCTGAACTAACATACGCACACACACACTCACCTAGATGCACACGCAACTGCTGAATGCTTCTTCATGGAAGGACATATTGATATTTACTTCAATGCTAAAGGGATGAATTCATCACAAGGACAGAAAGGGCAATAAAATAAAGATTGAATCATTGAATGACAACGATGAAAGAAGAATCTAACTGAGGATGACAAGAACAGAAAGAATAGGACCAGAACATTGCAAAGGAAAAGAAAATCGAGGCGAGGTCCACGTAATCCAGGGGATTGAAGCTAAATCTCACATGCACTGTTTACCAGTCCCAGTATAAATAAGATTAACCTTTGCACTTTCTACAAATTCATCATCTAGGTTGAGATTCATCAGTTTCGCCTGAGTGCACAAGAAGATGCTGGTTTACTGTCCCAGAGCAGGGAAGGATTAACTGCTGTCAATTTGGCCTTTACCCTCCAGGACCTCCTACAATTAGAAAGCATGAAGTCAGGGTAGAAATCTCTGTTACAAGGACGGATACTTAGAAGGCTTTATATACAGTGGGGAAATGGCAGAATAGCCAAAGTGAATGTTTTCTGACACGTGAGGACAAATACGGCGAGGGAACAAACTGAACCACATAGAAAATATATGTATGTGCAAGCAGTTTCAAATAGAAACACAGTCTGTATTGATCTGGGTGGACGGATCAACTTCTGATAAGTCCAACTCAATCAAACGGTCACGGCAGTGATCTGCGATCAGATGAAGAGAGGCTGCATGAACACCAGCCAATGGATATTCAACGCCTGCATGCGGTGTCTAGAATCCACAGAACTATCCGAGGCATGGCCACAGCTAAATTTAGGGTGTGGGAGCGTGTGAGAGGTCATGAGTCCCGAGTGAGGCAGCAAGAAACTCCCACCTGTACCCCCACGAGAGCTCATCGTCAACAAAGGGTCAGAGCTCCCTTAACTACAACATGTTGGGGTCAATCTGTCTATTTGCTTAAGGACATCTATAGAACTTGTGCATTATTTTAAAATCATAGTTGTAGTATATTAGCCTGATTACGAGTAGTGGTGCAACGAATCATAAAAAATAAAAAAAATTTAAAAAGGCAGCAAATATAACTTTTAGAAATCCCTAATAACTTTTTTTTGCCGTCTATACTAATTGTTGATCATTGATGATCCATATTGGTAGATACAGATCCCTTTGTCTGATTACAGCAGCTGGTCTACAAGGCTCCATACAATAATTTCAACTGCTCTGAGTAAACTATTTAATGTTATCCTTTTACTTTGTTAAAGTCGTCTTTAGTGTTTTTTTCTTCTTCATAAAAACAGACAATTCAAATGATATGGAAATATTGCATTTTTATGGTTTAAAACAAATCTTGTCAGTAGTTTCAACGATGTTTTGCATCACAATGTAACCAAACGGAATCTACGTTCTTTAACCATTCGCTGTGCCGCCATCGTTAACTAGTTATTCTCCTGTCAATTTAAACAATGATTGATTGTTTACAATGTAACATTGATAAATGTATAAACGCTGATGTCGGGACAACATAATTTCACATTGTGATGGTTTACGGATCACAGATCAACATTGTTTTTATTTATTTAGCTACACTTCCAAGTTGGTGTTTTTCACAGGTTCAACAAATAGCGAAGGGTCAAGTTGATTTAATACCTCAACTGTAGCAGAACCCCAAAAGGGGATCTCTTAAATCTTTCATCTGACAATATCATTGGTATGATCAGTAGCAGCTTAATGCCTCAGGCTGCACCCCTTCTGAGTTGAGCAGGGCCACTGTGGTCAACACACATTCACACACTGAGAAAGTATTGTACCGTCAGAAACAATGCCTGACTTACAGAATGGACACAACACAAATCCTGCTTTTATAACTTTTCACAAATGTCCACATTTAACTCTGTTGACGCCACGATCCGTGCATTCAAGGCCAGTCTGCAGGCTAAAATTAGACCAGGGAAAAGGGGTCCATCTACGGCCCTCGGGAAATACCCATGTGGAGAGGGCGACGGGACGGTGGGGACGCAGCCTGAGAAGGTGAAGAGAGATGAGAAGCAGGGGATGCGAAAACAACTGGACATTAAGAGCAAAGCAACAAAAAAACAAAATCTTTGTATTTGGGTTTGTAGTGACAGGATGTGGTGTATATGCGTTTCTTAAAAGGCAGTAAGTTCAATGACATCATTTTGTTGCTCCCGTAGGGATAAGTAATTACACAAGACCGTTTCCTGTTTCCCATCGACCACCTCTCCTCTGTATTCTTTGGGCAAAATGCTTTTTACACTAAAGAAGAAGCGCTGCTGTGACTGTCTTATGGAGGAAAAGACAAAAGAAAACATTACATTGGAGCTAAGAATGCAGATATGCATTCCTATTATAAACAGACTTGTTAAAGTTGAAGACCAGACAAATGTCTTCCTACTGAGCATGCAAATAACACAATGGCTGTTCTCTTTCCCCTCCTGACACAGCAATTATACAAGACTGAGGAATGCTGGAACCTCAGGACCTGAGAGTGAGAGTGGCTTTATGTTGCCGCAAAACAAAGAAGAGCAGAAAAGGGTTTACAGTGTAATAATTTCAAGTCGTGATGATCCAGCAGGACGTTTATGAAAGACCCTGGAGCAAAAAAACATCCATAGCGAGCTAAAATTACAGTTAAACTGTGGGCCGTGAAGCTCAGCTACATACAAAGAATCCCTGTCTCATAAACCCACCCAGGCAGAGGAGACATGGGGGGAGGAGGGAGGGGAAGAGCGAGCGACTGAGCAAACAAGTTAGTGTTTACCAGCAAAAAATACTGATATGAGTTGAAGGCGAGCACAACTTTCTGTCCAAAAATCTGAAATTCTCACTGGTTATTGCAGAGTAAAGCCTCTCTGCAGCCGACCCTGACCTCTGAACTCCCTGTGAAGGAGCGACAAGTTTTCCCACAGGGCTAAATACGGGCTCATTGTTTCGTTATTATACAGGCCTACCCTGCAATGCAATTGCATTTACAGAAATACAACTGAGACAAATAAATGCACAACAATGCCTATTATCTACATTCCAACATAATGCCACAGAATCAATTCAACCACCTTCAAAGCTGAAGCTGGCATTAAGTTGTATTGCTCTGTCGCGCTTGGCACAGGTAGATAAACAAATAAACACCTTGCACATGAAAACGATGCCAAACTGCTGGAAGGTACAACACACCAGTGAGTGATGTCACCTCTACAGCCCTTGTGTCACACAGCTGAAGGCTTTTTGGACTAGATTTCAGTTGAGATATAGTGGGAGAGAAACACTCTGCCTTTTTTGAACAGCTGCAGCACAGACGGCCCATATCTTTGCAGATTATGGGGCCAGAAAATCAAGTATAATAGAATTTCGCTTTGAACATCTTGTAATATTTCCAGTGTATCTCCTCCTTTGAACTCTGTTAAGAATTGACTGGAGACATTCCTTAGTTATTTCCACAGAGTTAGTACATTGTTGATATGAGCAAAAAAAAAAAAAAAGAAGATGGTTAGACATCAGTCATGTTGTATGGACTGACTCCTTTCTGTCTTTCTCAAAACACAATGCTAGCGCGCGCAAACACACACACACACACACACACACACACACACACACACACACACACACACACACACACACACACACACACACACACACACACACACACACACACACACACACACACACACACACACACACACACACACACACACACAGCTGTGGACTGTGGGTGAACCCTAGTTGGAAGGGGAGACACCGAGAGGGAGAGATGGATGGCATGCAGTGTTGTTTTCTGAATACTGTCAGTGTAAGATTTGCCATCTGTAACGGGGAGACCACACCAGAGCCAGCTCGACTTGTTTGTCCCTTATAGAAAGATCCTTCACTACAACTCCTCTGTAAACGTTACAACAAGCAGACGCACAACAAACACAGCTAGCAGTGATACAAAGTGTGGATATCAATCAAGAAAAATGTAACAGTTCAAGACATGACCACACACCCCACAGCTATGAGATTGTGTAAAATCTGGTGAAGACAGCGCAAATAACAACAACAAAAACGCGAGCAGAAGCTCAGAGATAAGTGATGGTCAACTAGAAATTGAATTCAACGTGTACCTGTAAACTGAGTGCAATCTGGCGGATGTACATCATATTGAGATCCTCCAATATCCACAGTTTTTCCTCCATGTTTGCGAATTTATCAACTGGCATCCTTTCGGCAGATATCCACACAATGACTTGTTCTCCTTGAAGGTATAATGATCCGGCTCAAACAGCTACGCCACAGGTACCGGGGAGAGAAAGTTCATTTTGACAGTGTCTCGTCCAATTAATGCGTAAAACAATGCGTAAAAAGTTCAGCTCCTCATGCAAAACAAGACTCCGGGAAAGCAAACATAGGTGGAGTGGATGACAGCATCAGCTGCACTGTAGTAACCCTGTCCATAAAAATTCCCCCAACCCGTATACGGCGCGTATTCTTCCTCTCTACTTTTCTCCGGGCAACAAAGATCCTCTCAAACACCCACAGTCAACACCCAGCGGTTGCTGGGAAAGAATGGAGCCTTTTAAAATGCAGTTCTTCTCTTTGTGTCCCTGCGTCGCGATTGTGAGTGCCGTCTGTCCTCTGTGTGGAAAGAGACCTCTCCACAAAAGGGCATCGCCTCTGCGTGAGTGATCGACACAACTAGACCACTGTGTGCGCCCTGACGCTCGCCAACTCGGCGCTAAATTAACCCCTACGACGCGCCTCTGGTGATGGCAATGAACTTTAAAAAAAAAAAAAGAAAGGAGGAAAGAGGGAGAGATTACTGGAGCAGCCCCTACGCCCCTTTTAAACAAATAAATCGCAAATACCACACCAGCACACAAACATAGCTGAGTGGGAAGCTTTGTTCTTTTTACTGGCTGATAATAAATGGTGAAATTATAACCGTGTCAGCTGGCCCACACCCAGAAGCTGACCCAGAGATGTTATCTATCAGTAACCTAAAGTTTGACACATCAAAACAAGAGAGATTATGGAAATTGAAATATATCCATTTATTTTACTTTGAAAAAAAGAAGAGATTCGCTTTAAAAACAAAACGTGTGCTGCTGTTGAAAATGTATACTGGAATAGCACTTACTTGAAGAATAAATGATATACCTTAGTAGGCCACAGGGTCACAAATTTGTCAAAGCCAAATGCATAATTCATAGAGCAGATCCCCAGTGTCACAGATCCTTTCAATCTTTTATCGTTTAACCTTTTAAATATTAATTCTCCTGGCAATTCTTACCACACCCAACTAAAATATCGGCTCCTATAAGACATTCAGTTTGATAGTTAGACGTCACAAAAATATGAGAAAGGTATTTTTTAAAGTTAGACATATTTCCCAACTCTAAACAATCATTAAAAAGGGTCCACGAGGACAGTCCCTCCAGCCTTTTCTGTTCTCAAAACAAGAAAATCCAAAAGTTGACTCCATGTGACTTTCAGCCATAAAACGTACTACTGGTTCCGCTTCTGGTTTACGGCCAATCTGCCTTCGCTCTTTAGAACGTGCACGGCAAGTACAGGAGCGTTGAGACCCAAACTGTTCTCCCCGGCGCGTTAAACCTGGAGCCCATACAGCTGCTGTGTCTATCCTTCCTCGTGGCGTGAGTTAGTCCACGCTGCGCAAACCAAGCAGACAACTCAACAGGAAACCGGCGTCACAATGCGCACTGCTGAGAGGCGCATTAATGAAAACACATTCTTCTGATACACACCAACGCAGGCGAGTGGACCAGGGGGTTTTCAGAGCATCACTGATTGATTTCAAGATCCCTCCTAATACTTCATTATTAAGAAGATTTTCTTGATACAAGTCACTTTTTACGTGACCCTTCTCCACGCACATGCCCATATGGCACTCTATCACTGAAGCACGTCCTCCAAACTCTTTTACAAACAGTGAAAACAAAGGAGCTGTAAAAACCCTTTCACCTCTGAGGAGGAGAGGGGGGCCAGGGGGGCCAGTAGCGAGCGGGGTCATTCACCCTCAAGAGTCTAAATCACAAGGCTCATCTGTGGCACCAACACACAGAGAAGAGATTTATTGCTCTTGAGGTGGAAAGATAAATAGCCGAGGTGCACGCACAGAGGAAGGGGTTATAGGGCTCGCAAAGCATTCGGGGATTGGAGTGTGTGTGCACATTTGATTCACAATTCACTGTGTGTACATTCATATGCAGTCAGATCTGTCATGCTGCTAAACTAGAAAAACATTCACTGAACAAGAACTCAGATGCCTTGAACACTATACTGAAGTGTTAAAACAAGCCTTTAATGAAGTGATACAGTTTTTCCTCACAGCTGTTCTCACTTTTTTGTTGAAACACATGGATGTGTTTTAAACAATTTACAAGCAATGGGACAACAATGTATTATCCCAGTGTCACTTCATCCTTTTAGTCTTTCTTCAGTCTCTTTTACAGCAGCAGCCGTTCTTTGAAGCAGAACATGCTGCACAAAAGACTGACACCTTTTGACAAAAGCCGCGGCTGAACAAAAACATACAGAAAACAGCTATTATCTCAATGACAGGGCACGCTGGCAGGCAGGCAGGCAGGCGAGTAGCTCAAACATAGAGCATCGCTGCTTCTTGGCTAGGAGCCACGAGGACGAGGCAGGCTCAGGTACTCAGGGACAGTTGATCAGCTGTTAGTGCAGGCCGCTTTAGGCCTGATTGGGATTTCTGCTATGTTTAATGGTGATTACCTACTGATGGGATGGTGGATTAGTAGTTTGGTCTCACTGTAGCAGAGCCAGATGTGCTAATTGTCTGAAGGGAGAACTGAACACTATATTACACAATCAGTTAATCCACCGCCAACTCGTTTGATCAAAGCAGGGGGGGGGGGATTAGGTAACATTAACAGCAATCACTTGTTCCATGAAAAGATTAGAATTATATATATATATATATATATATATATATATGCATGAAATCCCTTCTCCCAAACACACACGCACAATATGTTTTGAGAGGGTTGGAGTGCTTTCAAGACAATAGCCGGTGAGTTTCTTGTTTCTCAACGGATGTGTGGAGGAATACGGAAAACTTCCTGTCCGTACAATTTATCAGCTGGAGGAAAACATGCTGGAGTCGGAGCTGAGAGTTACTCAGCAAGGGGTTTGCAATGGAGGAAAGAAAAGGTATTCATTTTAAGACATATTCATATTTTCATCTTTTAAAGCATCAGTCAATCAGGCTGACAGTGGTGATGTTTTAGGCAATGAAGTGAGCGTGGAAGGAGAGGCTATAGACAAGTGGGCTCCACACAATTTGTGTATCAATGAAGATGAAAGTAAATTACACCTTTCTTATTGCAAATGTAAGAAATGTCCAAGGATGATGGTTTTTGTTTGTCACATATTTACAGTGTTGGTCATTATTTTTCTATTGGCTTAATCACCAAAGTACTTGCCAAGACCAAGGAACGCAGTCGAGCAAATCTGATGGTGCAAGAAAAACAAGTTTAAAGACGATCAAACAGGTTGTAAACAGGCCAACATTTCACCAGATTATAGAAACCAATTTATTTGGACTACAGCAAAGGTCAAAGTTGAACCCGGAAGTAGGTCTGTAAACTGTGATTGATATTTAGATGACACCGTTTGGGTAATACTCGTACTGTTGGCCTTCAAGTAAGTTTTTCTAACCTGGATGCTTCCGGAACACTGCAGTTAACTTTTTGATGATTGAATGTCATTGTTATTGTAGGATTAAAGACAATATCTATTAAAAACTAGTTGCAATGAATTCTGATCAACTTTAACCTGTCGTGAAATGATTTTGTAACTATGCACCATTCCCTCTAAAATCTCATCTGAAATTACACAAATTGTCTCATGAATGTGATTTGAAGTTAGCTCATGAATGAGATTTTGAAGGGCTTTAATTTTGAAATGCTACATCAGAATGTCCTGGTTCTCTCCGAGTGACACCTTGAGGTGGTCTGCTATTAATATTACCAGACTCGTATGCTTTATAATAGAGAGTATGGCCAGTGTTCAAAAGACTAAAAAGAGCCCCGAGGAGATCCATATGATACTCTGCATAGTGTAAAGAAAACAAACACACTGATGATTATCGCGCGAATGTCATTTTCATCTTCTAATCAGCAGTCTTACAGCCTCAGATACCAACGCCATCTTTTATCTTCACAACTGTAGAGCATCTGCTGAAGGTTAAAAGCAGTCTTTAGTCTGTGGCAGCAGAACAGGGCAGGGAAACAGGAGAGCGCCCCAAACCACAACAAAGAGCCTTGACTGTCATCTAGACCCAATCAGAAAACTGAACCCAACCCACACCACGACTCCCACTCGCCAACTGAGACATATGCACACAAACATACACTTACGTATACAAATACACACCCAGGCATAAACACACATAAACAAACACTCTGTGAGCCGTGTGAACACAGCGCACACACAATGAACATGTGGCAGAAGTGTCTTTCTGAGTATGGCCTGCCAAGCAAATGTCCTCCCTGCTGTTTCACACAGAGAGCAAAGAATCTAAATAAGAATTATGACAGAACTTGTCTCCCAGGTGTACACGCTCATACAGTTGATTGCACAAGGACAGTGCGAGAATAAGAAGTATGTTTCAACTCATTTATAGTGACACACTGAAAATGGGATCTTCCAAATCTGATCCTGTAAAATGTGCATCACAACAGCCTCAACAGATTTGAACATCACAGGGCATCAGTTACATGGCAGTGTTATGACAGGCACTGGGGCACATCTGTTTGACTTGATGACAGCAAGGTGCGACGAGCTGCGAGACCAGACGCATCATAGAGAAATCCCCCTGGAGGTCAGTCCTCGGTTATAGAGCATGGAAAACCTGTGCTGACACAGAGACAGAGTAATGACATTGTAAATCTCATCGACAGTCGTCCTTGTTATTAGATGTATCACTTTCAGTCTGTAATGTCTGAGTGATCCAACTTCTTCTGGAAGATTACATACAGGGGATGTTATGACGATGTCATAAAGAACATTTTACTCAATATCCATCATCACAATCTGAGTAATACTGCAAATGAAATGTCAGACATGGACCCACAAATCATGCAGATGGTTCTTCTCCTGGAAATTCCATATTGAAGAACAGGATGCATGTGTCACAGTCTGTGGATTAGCTCAGAGAACGCGCGCGCACACACACACACACACACTCACACACACACACCTTTTTAGCACCTGGTTTGAGGGGCCATCTTATTTCTTAACATAACTCCTAAAGGAAAAACAAGCTTGAGTACTCATACACATAGAGACACAGAGACAGTTGTGCAGCATGTCAGGAGCAGAGCCCTCTGGCTGCTGCCCAGAATCCTTGCTGACTTTCAGGAACTCTACCTCAACCTGTCACAGGAGACTGCAGCATCTCATCATTCTGAAGAACCGGGCCGCTCAGTGAAAGAGAAACTCACTCGTGAGGCAATTTATCTCCATTGATTTCTACCCTCAGGGGTGCAGGCTGTGCAATATCAGAGACAGATATGAGTTGATTAATAAGATGTGTCCACTGAGCCAATTCATTTAGTACCTAATCATATGAACGCTTTTCTTAAACTACTATTAATGACTGTAAGGGGAATATGAAGTGAATGTCAAATCTGTAGGAAAAGTTGTTAAGAAGAGAGAAAAGTGCATCTTTGGCTCCTGGGCTGCTGCAGGATCTGAAATGGAGCAATGGCTCCCTCTGCAGAGCAGAAACAGCATCACAGCAAGATGTGCCACAGTGTGCAACACAATTCAACAGTCCGGCAAGTTGCACAGTAAAAAAGGAATAATAATTACAGCCATTATTATTAAACATTAAGTTGAGATGTGTGCCCACACAAATGTGTTAGTCATAATTGTTGAATAATAAGGATGTGCTCAACCAAAGACATTCTTATAAGACTAATAGACAGATCAGTAAAAGTAAGTTTCTCCACAAAAATCACACAAAATCACCACTTTAAACCTTATGTTTACCAGAGATGTGCTTATACGTTTCTTGGAAATAAGTCATTCAGCATGAAAAAAACGACTTAGTCGACTAAGACCAAAATAACCGATTGGAGGACCAAGAGGGTGCAGCCCTATGAATAATAGACTGAGAAAGAGGCGAACCAGACATGACATAAATGAGCTCTACAGACACGAGACTGATCAGTAAAGAGAAAGACAGAAATAAAGAGAGACGGAACAAAACTCATTGTTCCATATATAAATAGTCAATCTTAAAGAAACCCACAAAATGTAGTACTTCTGCCGTGACGTCACTTTTGCCAGACCATAATAGATGTTTTAGAGGAGCTGCTGTTAGTAAAAGTCTGTCTGGCTAAAGTTAAAAACGGGAGCCACAAATTTAAACATCTGCAGAAACCATATAAGAATGTACACATCTGCAGAGGAGACATTAGGGGGACCATGTCTCAAACTATGACAAGCACAATATCTTTAAAGGTTACTGATTTCTGGTCAGCTATAGTGAGGCAGAAGAAAGTTTGATATGCATGGGTCACTCTGGCTATTTCGTTGAAAATAATTGAGATATTTTACCGGCAATCACTTTTTAATGTACCAAACAACATGTTTCGGAGTAATGTTTGTGTTCAGGTTGTAATTTTAACACTGAATTTAAATTAAAAAAAAAAAGGTTTATTGGTGGTATTTTAGTTGTCTTGCTTTCAAGAACACACGTTTGAGTTTTGTTGATTAACATGAAATATAAAAATGACATCACCCAAATAATCAGCTGCTAACATCCCTTATTCAGCTGGTTCTCTCATCTGGCTGGCTAGTCACAGTTTAGGGGAATCCCCTGGCGAGAGCTGAATTCGGATTACATTCACACGTACAGTACACCCTTAATACATATTGAACTTTATAACGTGTTTAAATGTGCCCTACACACTGTATATTTACAGGGCTAGTTACGTGGACAATTAATCAATTCTGTTTTTGATTCGTCATTTACTCCAATAAATGTTAGAAATAGTTTAGTTTTTAGCACAACATATATAGATTTTTTAAAATGCCCATAGATTTTTATATCAATCGTTTTTCACTGCAGCAAACACCGCTTCACAGGCGAGTCAAATTCGGTTTTCAACTGTGCATTTTTGACGGCTTCAAATTAAACACAAATATATTTTACAGCTTTTAAATGATGAACCTTATTTTGACACTTGTGATTCTTGTTATGCTACAATCGTATTTTAAAATGCTGACTGCCAGACCTCTTTTAGTCCTGACAAATGGCGCTAACTGGCATTCAATATGATCCCCGTACTATCAGCGTTTTTGGTAATAGAATTGTTACTTCAACATTTAAGTTATTTTTCACAGAAGAGCATTTAGTCTACCCTTTATATTTGATGGTATGCTCGTAGTGGCATCACTCACACTGTCAGGATGGGCCATTAAGCATCCAAATCCACCTGAGTAAACATCTAGACAAGCAAATATCGTTATTTTTCTTGAGGTAGGCAATAATAGAAAACTAGCAACAGGCACGATAAAATTAATTGCTGAGACAGCATGAACAACACAACGATACAACAAGATCTGACACCACACCGTCTGCCACTGGGCCCTGTAAACAAACACATTAAAACACAGGCATGCTGGCAGGGCATGCAGACATGCAGAATAGACCCATCTGCTCTCATAAAGTCAAACACCTGGTCTGCATCATCAAAACAAAGGGCAACAGCATTGGTGGTTGTGCCCCTTCGCCCTCTTTCCTCGAAGATACTGAATTTAGACTTAATTCTTTGCTAAAGGATGTGGTGTACAGAGTCCTTTTTTAACAGTACGAAAGGACAGAACTGCAATAAAATTCCCAAATCCATCAACCAAACACATACAGCTGGTATTACACACAGTTCACAGAGTGTGTGACTCTGCTTGAACTCAGATTACACAAAAGGAAAACATTAGTCCAAATCAGTGTAGGAGCAGGCATGCACAACACACACACACACACCTCTAAACATTCCTCTGTATCGATTCCTTTCACAGTGCATTCCTCTGGATGAAAGAGAGGCCCTGACTCCATTTCACAATAAAGTCAGGTAGTTATGTGATGTATAGGAAAATGGGATAAAAGGCCTCCATGTCCAGAAACCAAGGAAAGAATAGACCAGAACAAAGAGAACAGCAGAAAATATGTAGCATAGTAGGCGGACATAGACATGCTCCATATATTCTTCCGCCTTAATGACTTGTCCCTGGAGAAGTTACAGGCTAAACTTATAACATGGTGTTGTAACGGATTCACACGGAAAGCAAAGTGACATTTTTGTCACAGACTATCTGGGTTTAGGTTACTTTATTGTGAAGCAGTAGCTATAGTTTCCAACTGTAATTCACTGTCGACCCGTTTGGTTTGCATATCCATACACAAAACCCAAACATATCTGCTTTGTGTTACCAGTGTAATAACCGGGGGGCAAAAGGGGAACAAAGCAGACATCCTTATTTTGAAAACACAAAAAAGATTTACAAGAAAAAAGAAAAAGAAAAGGGAGAAAGAAAAGAATCTGTGTTTCACACCTCAATTATTGCAACTATTTCTCCAGGATAGTGAGTTTGTGAGAGAAAAATATAGACAAAGCCTCTGATGTTTCTAAGCAGTCTGTGATATGTCAAAGGGGGCTGACAACAAGTGTCCTGGACTGTAAATGAAACCACACACACACACACACACACACACACACACACACACACATCGGAATCTGTGAGTGTGTGTGTGTGGGTGTCTTTTTTGTCAATGTTTAACAAAGCAGTACACAGTGGGGGTCTTATGTTCACAGGAAGAAGATACCTTTGGGATGAGGCAGTCAAGTTCTGTTCTATAGCGTGTAAGCGCCAGGCTCGATAGGTTTAGGTCTCTGGTGGGGTGTGAATCCAAAGACAGTGAAACAGCGAGACAGTGAAAAGAGATTGTTTTACGTCCCTTTATCGCTCAAACAAGTAATCGCCTATGCCTGTCTAAAGGTAAAAGACAAAAGGAGGACTTCCGTTGTATCATCTGGATCAGGAAAGTGGGTTAGCTCTACAGTATACAGTAATTGTTCTGCTATATCAGGGGACCAGAGCCTCAAAGAAGTAGTGCGGCCCACATAATATGGCTCTCCTGGGGAAGGGAGGCGTTGAGGTTGATAAATTGTTGAGGATAAAACAATGGAAGGACGTGAAAGCTCACAGAGGCAGTAAAGATTCGTCGTATTCATATCAACCTTTGCCCTCAACTTTAATCTGGAAGAAACGACACATTGTGTTACTGTATTACATAACCTAAGCACTAATCTTAGTTTATTTAATACCTATTTAACTCTGGCATTCATATTGATTGAGATAGCTTAGTTTACAACATGGGCTGAACACCAATCCTTCCATTGTCATGTATCCTCCAGAGTTACACAGTAAAAATAGGGAGACAAGAAGGGACTTTCATGGCAACAGTTCTGGGTTACTACTCTTGATTCAAAAGCATTATCCACATCACAAACCAAGGTGGTAACCTAATGAGACAGGTTCGATGATGCATGGAGGAAGTTTCCCCATCTGCGGGAGTGGGAATGTATCCAGTGATTTCATCACCTCCCTCTATCGCTCCATCTGTCAGTTAACCGTGTCACTGCCAGGGACAGCCTCTCTGCGGACAGCGCACACTGTGTGAACAAAGCCTGTATGTCTGATAATACGCAATGGCCCTTGCTTAAGGAGACACTGCTGCTTAGTCACGGTCTGAAGAAGTGTGTGTCTGTATGTGTGTGTGTGTGTGTGAGACAGAAGCTGACGAACTGCAGTTATCACGAATGACAAATGAAGAGTTCAGAACAGTAGCTTTCATTCATAACACAGAACAGTAAGGAGGGTTGTAAACGTGCAGGCATACATGGAGATGCAGACATCTGTGAACTGGATACTTACAGTATGATATGACTCACTTCCTGTATGTGTGTGTGAATGTGTTCATAGGGCTAGGCAATATTAAGTAAATCAAATATGATATTTATGACAAAATACCTCGATATTGTAAGGTTGACCATCGGTGCTTCACAAATATTTACAAAATGAGATTTTTGATAATTAACCATCATTAATGTGGATATAATGATTAAGTACAGACAAATAAGAACAGCTAGAACAGTCTGGTTCAAAATACTTCACTTTACTGTAATGTATCTAAGACAATATCTGTACACATGTCCATTATCTTTCTCTGCTCTGTCTATTAACTACATGTTCAGAGTGAAGTCCTGTGACATACAAGAAAATGTACTCCGTCTGTGGTTAGTTTGGGTGGGGTTCACTTGCAACCTCAGCAAAAGACCCTCAGCTGTTAAACTTGGTCCGACACCAGTTCCAGGTTCCACTTATAGAGACGCAGGCCACCAACACATTCCACAGCCAAAAACACTTAGGCATAAAAACATGTATGACCCTCACACAGAGTCAGTCCAATCTTCCTCCGTATCCATTTACAGCAATGAGGACCAGGAAATAAATCACTGAATAGCATCAGAACACTAGAGCAATAAGTAAAAGAAGACAGTAAAAATATAAATGCATCAAAACTACTAAATGCAATTCAAACAACCAACAACAACTTGACTTTCATAATCCTTTGCTGCAAGTCAAGCATTAAATAGTTTGTCCAGCATGTCCTGTCAGTGGTCCTTAAAGGGCCAGTGTAGGAGGACATCCGCTAACTAGGACACTAATGTGTGCGTATGTGTCATATGAAATGGGAACGAACAGAGACCTTCAGACATTTTAAAGCCCAACAACAAGTGAACAACCCCACAGTATACAGGATCGTCAGTTGTTGTTCAGATAGCTCACAGTGAAAATTAACAAATTGGAGACCGAAAGAGATTATCACCACCTCACAGCAAGGACATTACGTGAATTACATTTGATGTATGAAATTGCCTTCAAACAATCGACCTATTGTGTTGAACAATAAACTATAACATAACCTTGCCTTGTTGCATAACAAGATAAAGAATGTGTGTATGTGAATTCCATAGTGAAAGGAGTAAGAATCTTTGATTAAATACTGTATTTGAACAATAAAGCTTTGTTCTCTCTTTCACTAAACTTATTAGGCAAACAGTCCAGTCATTACCACGGGAACAATAGCAAGACATTGGCTTCATTTTTCTCACGGCTTGAAGAAACTGATTAAACAATTTTTCATTTGTACTAGCACTAAGAGGCTGAGTGGGAGCAGTGCTCCACAAAGCCTGTGCAATACACAAAAAAAAGTTAAACATTTGCTAGTTCAAATATCCCTCTGCATACCAACAAAGCCTCCAAGCAGAAAGCTCCAGTGGCCGAGCTTTGTTTGAGGGGAAGGGGTAAACTTTCCCCTGGCATCTCCCCTGCAGTGTTCAAGATGCCCCGAGGCTGCACATGCACACTTAGAGTTCATACCGATTTCAGCACTGCCAGACAGTTCCAAACCAATTTGGAAGATTGGGCTACAGATCTCAGATCATTACTCTCTCACAGAACTCAATGCAGGCTAGGCTTGGCAACTTTGACACTGTAGTTGTTCAGGAAATCGGGTAGAATGCAGCCACTCTTAAGAACCCCCAGGCCTCTGAGCCCCTTAGCCTGGCATTTCATGCCCCAGAACAGGGCTCGATTTTAGGCTCCAGCGCAGCGATGGCTCATTGTTCTCTGGGTAGAGATGCCTTAAGAGGAAGACTCGGGGGACGTTTTGGCAATCCTTGAAAGCGACTTTTTCCCCCAAAGGATTTATGGTTTAGGTGCTTCCTCTTGCTGGCAAAAGTGTCGTCTTGGCAACATCTATATGAACTCTCTCCCTCTTACATAAACAGGATTAGTTCATTACTTTTTTTCTGACAGGCCACATGAAACACTAGCAGAAGCCACACTGAGAGGCTTTCTAGAGTGCATGATCTTCCTCTGTGAACTATGAACCAGCACACATCCAAGCATCTGGAGAAAACATATCAGTTAGACATGATCTCAGACTTGGGAGAAATAACTCAAGGACGCATCAGTTTCCACTGACAAAGGCAAAAATATCCCCCATGGCAGGGTGGGTGAATATATGCCGAGCAAGGGAAACACCCGTAGTATCCAAAATATCACTCAAGCCACTAGTATGTTTAGTTTGGATACTTACTGGTGAGAGTTTGTGGATCTACAGGGTGGAGAAGGGCAAAGCACCACAAACCAACCGAACTACAGTCAAAAGCTGTTACTCTACACAAATGGTAGGTACCCGGACCTTGCCATACACTACTGCAGGCTGGGGGAGAGTGTGGGTGGATGGGTGTGTCATCACACACACATCTAACCACTTCCTGACCCTGCATACTGATGCTAGTGGTAGCCACAGTGGTGTGGACTAGTGGGGACCATCCTTGAGTTAAACATAAGAAATACAGGGCATTCCATCCCCACCTCCATAATAATAACTGCACAAACCCATCCCACTGCATGCCTGGGTGGCTTTAGCTGAAACAGCAGTGCAGATGAGGACTGAGACAGAACAGAGTGCAGAGACTCACTGGTGGCCTTGTGGATCAGAGAGGAGGGATGTACAAAGCAGATGTCTTCTCTGCTCCCACTGAGACCAGCAGGCAGTGGATCGACGAGACGGCTGCAGAATGGATTTCTGGACATATGCTTCATGAGCACGTAATCTTTTGCTCGGTTTCTCATTCTCCTTCCACTCGCTGAGCATATAGCCCTGTCAATTTGTGATGCGCACAGAGCAGAATGATTCAGCACCGGACCTCAGAGGATGTGGAGTCGGAACACAGCGAGACAGACGAGCAGGACTTCTCTTGATGATGCTGATGAACTTGTGTTATATTCACAAGGAAAACAAAAACGAGCCAAAGACATCATATGTCTAAACTTCAAACTGGTTGCCATATTTATTAACATTTTAATCTTTTATTTACATAATGTATTGCCTTAATTAGGCACATAGTCCACAGAGATTCCCAAAGTCTGGTTCTGCAGTCTCTAGATTAATAATAGCAGTCTTGGCTTCATTTGCTGCCTCGTTAACAAACACACACACACACACACACACACACACCGAGGACATTTCTGAAAACCATTTTACTCCGTTCAAAAGATATTAATAGCATCCTTTTAAAAAACAAACATTAAAGACTAAATAGTTCACTGATATGAATGGTCTAATGAAAGAGTTTAAATTGGATAATTTAGGCATAAAAAAGAAAATAAAAAAAGAGTCTTTACTGAACACACATTTCCATTGATGCATACAAATTAGTTGGCACTACTCACTTTGGGTTCAGTCCAACAAAGGACACTTTCCCTGTCAGTCATTTGAGCATTTCATTCTCTGATAACATGTCATTGTCAAATAATTATTCTACAAATTTCCCCCTGGGAATGAATAAAGTACATATCTATCTATCTATCTATCTGACCGACAGAAATCCCAGATAAACCACCGTCACGTGCACACATCTCCACAAGAGGCACACATTATTGCCACACAAACAAACGTGATATCCCTTGGCACAGGGAAAATAAGGTGCTTTCACACTGAGGTAGCCTGCTTCATTGAAATGCCACAGAGCAGTTCCACAGCGGCATTGAGAGAGTCCGAACACACAGAGCCTGGGGAAAGTCCCTGAAAGAGGATCATTAGCATTGGCAACAAAAGCAGAGACACTAATTTATCTTGTATGCGAACCAGCAAAGAGCAGATTACACAGTTAAGGAAGCAATGGTTGTTGTTGTGAGAAGGGGAGTCTTTACCCTGATAAATAACTAATACAGAGACTAAACAGGGGAATGTAATATGGGTTAGAGGTGGAATATGCTTGAAGCTTGTGTTGATGATGAATGCGATAGCTCGGCATATGTCCGGTCAATCCCTTTTTATTCCCTTTTCATTTTATCCTCCTCCAGTTTCCACTTTAGCTCCCTCCTCATCTAACCCTCACCCGACCCCGCTGGCCAAATAAATACATAAATAAATAAATATTACATAAGACAACACTGTTTGCTCGATGTGGGGATAATCATCAACTGGAGTAATCTGAAAATAAATCAACCCAAAAACAAATGAGATCATTCCCTCCTGACGGAGATACTGAACAGACTTCACCACATTAGCACCACTGCACCTCCAGGAGGTGTTGTGTTTTACTGGCCTTAACGAGCTTGTGTGTCAGATATGAACCGACGCTGCTCAGACACCAGATCAGGGTAATTCTAACTGCACATCAATACGTGTGTGCCCGACTCTCTGGGTGTTAGGGCTGTTTTCCTGTGACTTGAATTATAAACAACTAGTACACATAAGCTGACGTATGCCTGCCTGCCTACACACACAAACACACACACACACACACACACACAAGAGAGACTCCGAGAGGGAAGGAGAGGGACACAATCAATACCCTCTCTCTTCCATTTGCTATATTGCACCATTAACATTCCTTAAATATCCCCTTACAATTGAATCCCAAACCCTAATTATCTCTCCTTGATACTCTCTTCTTCTACGCACACACATCCCTCTTCTTTCTGTCTGGTATCACCAAAAAATATTTTCTGACCTTCCAAAACTGTTTACCAAACGCACACAAACATCCCTAAAACTGGAACGTGTTTCTGACTGAACAACCAAATACCAGCACTCTCAAGTGAAACCAAATATGCAAACTGCCCACAGGCGAGTGTGTGTTTACACGAGTGTGTGTGTGTGTGTGTGTCTGAATGAGAGGATGATAATGGAGATAGACAGTATTAATTTTGTCCGTCAGTAAAAAATAATTAGAGGTTAGATTAGAAGTCGCCTCTGAGCTGCTCTGCCGACAAACAGTGGCTAATATGAAGCAGATGTTGACATGGGAGCGTTGCAAGGAGGAAGAGGAAGACATGCACGAAGAGTACCGGTTGTAATCCAGTGATAAACAGCTGAGAGGGATACAAAGGACACAGCTCTGACTGACCCGGTTCTCAACTTTTGGAGGCAGACTTTTTTGACTAGTCCCATGTGGGACATGACAGTCAAAACCAAGGCAGTTAAAAGAAATACAATGAGCTTTACAAGAGACTTTTTATGAAAATGTTGCAATATTATTCAATGGAAGTGTGTGACAACAGTTGTTCAAGGTGAATAGCAAGGGAAACAGAGGTCTCTTAAGTAGCTTATAATGCATTATTAGAAATAAAAATGAGCCAGTATGGAAAAACATATGTCATCCAATAACCACTGGAAAGTACCAGCGTCTCAACAAAGCTATACAATCTTAAACTATCAGTATTAAAACAATCCTGGAACATGTAACAAAAACACACATTTAAGTTACTCTCAACACACTACGGAGAGCCTCAGTAGGGATATAATTGTTTTGTTCAGAGAAAAGTGAAATGCAAAGTAGATTGCAAATGTTTGCAATTAAGAGCTTTAATTTGAGGACGTGAACGCAGCAGCACAGCTCTCCAGTGCAGTTTAATTAAAATATCACACAAAGCAGAGCAGCGTACACACTCAGCACAAGATAAACGTGTGCCAATGAGTTCGTTTGCAGAGGGAGAGAGATCAGTCAAAGTTGTAAACATTGGATCCCCCATCGTGTGTTTGTTTGTTGTTTGGTGTGTCGATGGATATCTGGTCTACCTGTGATGTGTCCAGGAAAACGCTCGTTCTGAACTTCCCTCGCCGTATCTCCATTTCAAGGGCAGAGCCGCGGGCAACGGTTGCTCTTGCTGTTTGATTTCGGCAAAACATCGTCTCCGCTTTCTGCCAACTTCACAGATAGTCCTGTGCAGCCCGTATTATTAAAGAGAGCATGAACTGGGGAGGAATCGCTTAAAAAAAACAGCCCAAACAGCCCGGGCGCAGATCCAGGTGGCACAAAACGGCCCCACCAGAGGAACAACAAACTCCCAAGAGATTAATAAGGCAAGCGCCCAAATCAAACACTGACGTTTCTTCTGATGTAGGACCCGAGACTGAAAAACGGATTCACGGAGTCTGTCTTTCACAGCTGACTTTCAACTTTCCCAAACACTGCCCCTTGTGCGCGCAGCAGTGAGTGACGCGGTGACACCCCCTGCGTTCGAGCTGGGACCTCACTTTGCCCTGTCCTGTATCCGGAGACCCCTACTGGCGAAGAATGCCGTGTAGTGATTTATTATAGCGACAGTGTATCTGTGGTAGGCCTGTTTATGAAAGTCATTCAGCAGATGGAGCATGACACCACACCACCAATCATGTTTTACTAACATGTGTAGCCTTAATAGGCCCTTCTCGCAGCAGTCATTCTCACGTGTCATTGCAGGGTTAACACAGGTGTGATTAATGACATTAATCATGGCCTTGTTTCATTTAGGTTGGCCAGGGCCCTGGTATTATGCATGCTGGCTCACTGGATTGACTGTGACACATATAGATTTGGACCACAATTAACGTTATTAATTGCACCCGCGTTTACCCTGCGATGAAATGGCTGCTGTGAAAAGGGTCTATTATTTAATGCTGCCATATAACTTTAAAAATATACAAAATCCACAAAGCATTCATCGAAATTACTACCACTTTTTAAAGAATGTACTTTGACCTGTAGTTCCATATTATTATTTCAACTAATAAACATTTTAGGCTGTGTTTTCCGGTTTAAACCCCTGGCACTCAAATGTATTTAAATTAAAATGATTAAAGAATTCAATGTGAGAACATTACTCCACACAGTGTAGGACTATACTTAATTTCAGTTGGAAATCCCTCTTCTGCTGACACATTTGTCTACTATTGTTTAAATGGGCTAAATGTATCCATGAAAGGTACTTTACAAATAAGTTATTGTAGTGCAGAAGACATTTTTAGAGCTGTACCACTCCATTGAATACATATGGATGATGTTTGGCCAAGTAATGTGCCTTTTAATGATGAATCTACCAGTGAGTCCAGGTGGATTGATGAGGTTATTGTGACTTCTACAGCCTATCACATGAAGAACATGCCATAAAACAAATATCTTGACCTGTCAAAGGACCAGACACTTTTAATATGTTTCAGGGGATATTTCTTTGGGTGTATGTGCTTTGCTTTCATGATATAACATTTTATTAACGAGCATCTGTAACAGAGCATGAATGTGAATCATGGTCTGTGGCTGCACCAGGACTTTACTGGACCTGCTGTGAGTGGAATTCTGAAAGGTCAGAAGGTCATAAAGCTTCGGTCTCTCCGAGGCAGAGGTCACATCCACATAGAGTGTGACAAGGGTTTGCTGGGAAGTCCCAGCCTCGTGACACAAGGTGAGACCAGAAACACTGGGTAGGCATTTAACTCTTCAAACCCATTGTCTAGCATTATGGTGTCGTGTTGTGATGGTGAGCATTTTTTGTGAATTTTTGTTCGAAGTCATAAATAGCCTTAATACAGAAATCTGTTTTCCGTCAGACAATTACAAAATCTTGTTTGTTTTTTTCGAAACAGATGTACAAGTAGTGTTGCATTTCCAATATTTCAATCAATTTGGTGCACTATGCTTAAACATATAATGATGTCTGTAGTTCTGCAATGAGGGTTTCTCGGTCACATGGAAACGGGGCTGGTGTAGCCCGCTTCTCTAATCTCCCCCCCAAGTCTCTTATTTAAAAGCAGGATGTTTGTTGATGCTGGGAGATGCTGGAAATAGCTGAAGGCGCGTAAACTCATGCAACAATGTGATCCCGCTTGGATGTCTGTCTGTTTCCTAGAAGGGACTATGTGAAATGCAGATTATGTTTACACGCCTCATGCCACTCTGGACAGTAGGGGGTAGACAGTCACAGAGGGGAGCAGTGCTTTCCCAAGCTAGGTCTGAACCCCTTTTAACTCCTCGTTGGGCTCCATCGAGCCCTTTGGGCAGCTCAGTTTGCTGCAGAGTCAGGCAAGCATGGGGCTTATGTGGAGGCTTTGCCGTGGCAGATTTTAAATCCATCTGTAGGGAAAAGATAGGTCTGGTTTATCACCCCTCGTTTATAGTGCATATTCTATTTGTAAATCCCACAAACTACATTTTCTCCCGTTACTGTCCCTCTTTTCTGTCTTTTGCCCACACAAAACAAAACTGACTGCTACAGTGAGAATCAAATACAGCAGTCAACACGGGCAGTCACAGTGGGCTATAAAGTGCCGAACCACAGTCAGTACACAAAGAAAGGGGCCGCTCTTTACTCAGAGAGAAATGGCTGTGGAGCAGCTGGAGGAAGATCACATGATGCAAAAAAACAGGAGACAATCATGCTGTTACACGATGGTATCACAAAATCCTATTGCTTCCCTCTCTGCCCCACATACTCATACAGTGTATGCCCACCAGTTTAGAACCAGCGGAGTGAGTGTATACAGGAAGCAAATCACCAGTATAGGAAATACAGGGAATCTATTCGGTTTCCTTTTCATGGAATGAAAGCACTACAGGCTCGGCAGCGTGATTGTGGCTGATCCCACTGTAATTACATGTGGTTTTCTATATTCTAAATACATACACATGCAGTAACTATTACCCTACATCCTCTACTGTTCTTATATTATTAAACTTGAACTCCAGGATCACTTTTCAGGACTACTCGGGAAATAAACAGGTGTGCAAACCCAAAGTTATCAAGACTGTAATCAACCTCATGTTCTCATTCCAACCAAGCATTCCATATGAAAACCATACAACATTGGTGTATCTACTCCAATGGTATGAAAACACCCCAATGTTTTCTCTGACCGGTAAACACCCTTTTATCTTTATCTAAAGCTTGTAAGTCTGAGCTTGTCAAGCTGTTAAGACGAAATATATTTGAGTGATCTTAATGTTTCAATGACTTTCAGGATCGAATTTTTTTTATCTGCACAACAATGTGTCACACTGTCTGTAGTTGCAACCATGACTATTATCACTCTGAATATGCACCCATCTTATGTGAAACAACTACATTATGATGGATGCAATCCTATATTGGGCACTGGACAAGGGAACAAAAAAAAAAAAAGAGCATTTACTGGAACAACTCTGAATTAACTGCGTGGAAAGCACAAGAGGGACTAAAGCAGGACTCAAGTCTGGCTTGCGATCACATTCTTAGCATGCCAACAGACACAAACGTACAGAGTGTTTTGGCAGTGGTTCTGCACAGGTTTAAACACCTAATCGTTATGTGTCAATGCCACATTTTCCTAAAACATGAATACATTATACTAGTCTGACTTCTGCTGGACATTGCTTGCCATTACACTTACACATCATTGAGTCGGTCACATACGTACTTGGATAACCATTCCCTCATTTTCTAATTTGAAAAACAAATGAAAAAAGCTGGCTATAATTACACACATTTGCTGCCCAGTAAAGTTTTATTTCACAACAGTGCGTCTATGCTACAGTGCAGTAAAAACAAAATAGCAAGCAAGTTACCAACTGTGCTCCGATAGCCTTTATTTAATCTATTTACAAAGAATACAAAACTCTCCTCCTTGAGCTTCGATGAACTCAGCATGTACTTAGTGAATGACACTTCATTGAAACAAGAAAAACACACATCAGGCACACCAGGAAGGATGGCTGCTGCACTAGGAGACACCTTGAGAAACTGAAACTATGAAATGTTGGGTTGATCATTTCATTTGTGGTGCAGTTTCGTCCAATTGGCAGCTTCTTTGCGTCCTTGTTTCAACCCCTGTAAAGAGAAGATGTTAATATAGCTTTCTTTTTAAAATCAAGGACTCCCACGTATGATGCCGCAGGAGGCATTTGATGAAAAGGCTCTTCTAGCCAAGAACAGCGAAAATTGAGTAATTTAAGAGTCCAAATTACCATCCACACCCACTGCTTTTCACTACATAATGCAAGAGACTGAACCTGTAAATACAAGCTGTAAATCCCTTTTATAGCCTATAAAGAATCAGTCAGCTTCTGCGTACATACCAAGTAGTATCCCGTGTGATATCCACTCATGTACCAGGAGATGAGCACGCTGCCCAAAGCCTCGTCATCCACCATGTCAGGGCTCATAGGCGGAGGTGGAGGGATCATCTGAGGCAGAGAGAGTGGGATCACAATGCAGATGCTGCAAGCTGATAATATGTTGTCTATAAATAACATGCTAGATTGACGGGTGTTTTCTCAATTTACCAGCTGAGTGAGTAAATGTGTGCTTTTGACATCTTGATTGCATACCTAACAGCTAAAATAAAACACTATTTGCTGAAGCTTTTGCATTTCTAATTAGTGTACAGGAATATTTTCCAACTCACTGGTGGACCAAAAGGCATCATGGGAGGCCAGGGAGGAGGTACAGGCCCATGAGCACCAGATCGTCTGCTTCCCCCCTAATAGAACAAAACAAAAAGGAGTTGAAAACAACACACTGTGAACTCATTTTGCTTAAATGGGAGGTTAATGGCTTAAACAACCCTCTCTTCAGTGAACTATCCCCGACATTAAATAAGTGCAGTCTGAGGCGCGCATATATATATATATATATATATATATATATATATATATATATATATATATATATATATATATATATATATATGCAACCTGTAAGAAAGGCTTACGATAGTATATTTTTCTTTTTGAAACATATTTTACTGTTCCTCTTTTTATGACTTTATACAGAATTACATCAACACAGAGGCTAGACCTATTAACATAAATGCCAGTTAAATTCATTGCAATCCAATACAATCTCCCGGCTATGAATGCCAACTCTGAGAGGTTGTTGTTTATATTCTAGTTTTATTGTTCACATTGTAAACAGTTTGTTTATATTTCCTTTTATTATTCATTTTGCTGAGCTACCATTCGAACCTGTTAAACTCAAGAAATATGTGTGAAAGTAGTCTATTACCAGTTCATTTTGTTTGCTGACTCATGAGGAAAGGAGATAAGGGGTCTTTCTTCTTACCTGTTTGAAAGCATGCATGGGAGGTGGGCCTTGAGGAAACCCAGGGAAACCAGGAGCCCACATCGGAGGAGGTTCTCTGTGGGCCTTGGACTTCTGGGGTTTACTGTGTGGCTGTTGTTTGTGATGGATTGGTGTGGTTGACCTGTCACTTTCCTCTGTGGATGATTCTGCCTCCTTTACCTGAATCGCAGAGACATGTTACTTTAACCTTAATTTGTCATTTTACTTTTATACCTTAGAGACTACACATTTCTTAAATTGCTGAATAAATATTCGTGTTTTTCTTCCAGAGGGTACAGGCAAAAACTGAACAAAATAATATGAAGTTATCTGGAGCTAAATTAATCTACAATCCATGTTAAATGCAAGTGATTTACTAATTACAACTTGGATTGATGACACAGTGACATTTGTTATGATCATTAAATTCCAGGATTTGGATAAAAATCCAGCAATATAATAGACATTTTGCCTCAACTGACCTCATCTGTCAGTTATTATCTACTATTGTGTTCAGTCTATAGTGGCCAAATAAAGACAAACGTACGTCAAAGGTAACATGTTTGTTTCTTAGTTTTCCTTTTACTCACATGGTGTTAATTTTTTCCTCTCATTTGCGGTGTGTATATTTGCAGAGTGGATAACATAACCTTGGGTGGACTGTATTAGACAGATGCTGCCTGTCTCCATTGAGTAAAAGGAGAATACCAGGTTTGTGTTAGCTCATTTCCAGATGATCATTTTATGAAAAATGAGTAGCTCCTGTTCACAGTAAGCTAAATATAAAGTTGGGGAGCAATTTACAAATTGAGGATGCAATGTACATCACCATTAACGTGTTAAATAAAGAGGTAATCATATAAAAATAAGTAAAATCTAATAAAATACACAACATATATTACATTTCACAAATATAAATAAAATAATGTACTTGCACTGCTTTACCTTGGTATTTGTTTCTTCATCACCCTCAGAGATCTCTGACAGTAAGTCTTCAAGGTTCTGCTCCTCCTCGTTGCCGTATTCTGTATAAACAACGACACAAGTGCCCCTCTTCTCGTCTATGAAGGAGATAGTGGCTGCATAGAGCTGGCCATCCTCTGACCAGTATGCACTGCACGAGTCCCCAACCTGCCACTGTGACACAACACAACAAAGTGTAACCATGACTACAACCGTACTATTTTGGTTGACTTCCTGTATGAAGGTAACCAAATCTAGAATCACAAATAGGGTGAACCAAATCGGAAGTTAGATCAATGCAATGTGTTGCATTATGTGTTAAAATGTCTATGATGTTGATTTCAATGTTGTCATTGAGACACCTAGAAACTGTCAATAAAATTGCTGAACAATAAGCCTCACTCCTGTATATTCATCTGTATTCTTAAATTCCCGTTACGCACCTCTTTGTCTGGGGGTGCATTCGCTCTTTTCCTGCTCTGGTTCTTTTTGTTGTTCTTCCGTTTCTTTCCTGGAAGGTTTTTCTCAGAGGCCTCCGGCTCATCTTCACCCTTAAGGGCAGTCTGGCACACAAACCAAGAGCAGAGCATGAGTGGAAAAGGCAAACATAAACGTTTTGCGTGCACATACACTGCAAGGCACATGTTTTACCTTGAATGATGCAACAGCCTTGTCATAAGCCTTTATCAATGCTGTGTCATCCCATATATCCGAATCGTCACTCTGGAAAAGAGAACAGATTAAGTGCCTCTGCAAATGAAAGACACACGTTTTCACATGCATGACAGAAAAGATGGAAAGTTATTGTGTAATCTTGCTCTTAATTTGATCTATTTTACAGTGAGCCAAGTGAATTTTCTGCAGCTGAACTGACCCTGACCCTAGACCTGTCATGTTTATCATTGCACTGTGCGGAGGGGATGCTACAGTAAGTGCAACATCTATGAGCAGCTAAAGCTAACTCCAGTGATGCCTCTCCAACACATTGCATACAATCGTGGCAATACCTCGACTACAGCAACACCTCAGGTATGCTGAGGATTTCTGGTTTCAATTGTAACTATTGCTTTTGTCTTTGTTTCCCGACTAAGCAGAAGTCAGCGCTGGTTTGTAGCTTAGCTTCCTAGCTCAACAAACCAACCAAACATATATAGCGTAACACAAAGGTTCGCGTGGGTTGTCATATTAAGCTCACTAGCGCGTCATAACCAACCTGTCCACCTCCACGTGAGAACAACACGTCTTTGCATCCATTCGCCATGTGTAGATGTGTAAATGTCACCGCTCACTGCTAATTGCTACACAAACTAATGAGCAACGTGCGTCGGAAATGGTGACGTAGTACAGAGAGCTTGACGTATATATCCTGCGACGTAGTGGTTGGCGTGGCAACAAGAGTAACGTTAGCTAGGTTAGCTTAGTTAGTCGTTGACCAAAAGACACGGTTGTGTCTTATTGTCGAAGATGATCGATTCCTCACTAAGTTCTTTGGGTGCAAAAGTTGTCCTCGCTGCATCCAGCGATGAGAATCACCCACCAGAAAACATCACTGACGGGTAAGTGTTAAATTAACCCTGTTTGTTTGTGAAATAACGCCAATGTTTTGTGAAAGTTGATGCCAGGTGTTCATTGTATTTCTACTGAATCTCAAACACATTGGATCAACGTTTGTTTGTCCCCTTTCACTCAGAAACACGAGCACGTTTTGGACGTCCACCGGGATGTTTCCTCAAGAGTTCATCATTCGCTTCGCTGAGTCCACGCAGATCTCTGCTGTGACAGTGGACAGCTATAATGGTATGAGGCTGTGACAGTGTCACACATACTGTTACTGTCAAATGAATTGTTTGAGTATTGTTGTCTACTGTAAACACAGATGGAGTCATTTTGAGATTTGACATTAAGTCAAGACTAAAGTCGTCTGGGACTCTGGGAAGTATTTATATATTTTTGATCAGTAGTGTTTGCAATCACAAGTAAAGATGTGTTTTATAGTATGACCAGTTGAGAAACACCATGCATTAATTTCCTGAAACTCTTTGGTTATATATGTGAATTAAACTTGTATTTACATTGTTAAAATCACAAAATATATTGGACAAGACCTTTTGAAGGAGGAACAACATGAATGGAATAAATGTACATTAAAATAAGACAGGAACTCAACTCCCCAATTGCAATATCTGAATTGTCAGAGGCCATAGACAGTATGAAAGGAGGGAAAGCTCCAGGACCCGACGGTGTTCCTATTGAAATCTACAAAAAATTCAAGGACAGGCTATTGGTTCCTTTACTGAATATGTTTGAAGAGTCACTTGAAAATAATGAGCTGCCTCCATCTTTGCGGAACGCACTAATAACTTTAATATTAAAGCCAGGTAAGCCCTCCACAAAGTGTGAATCCTATCGCCCCATTTCTTTAATCAATAATGATGTGAAAATAATAGCAAAACTGCTTGCCAGAAGGTTGGAGAAACATGTGCCATCTATTGTGGCCTTAGATCAAAATAGATTTATTAAAGGAAGACAGGGCTCTCACAATATTCGTAGACTGATGAACATTATACATGCCAAGATTCTTTCTTGGCATGTATAATGTATTGTATATATGTATTGGCATTGCAAAAATACATCTGTTTCTAGGCAGTTGTGGCAGACCAAAATGTTCACAGTTTGTCTTTTTTGTTGTTGCTAAAACCTAGTTTGTCAAAACCATTTATGGATATCTGGTTGTGTTTTTTTCTCTTGCAGTCAAGCATCTAAAGATAGAAAAGAACACCTCACCAAATGCCTCGCAATTTGAGTCTGTTACAGAGCAAGGTAAGATGAACGTCCATCTACACTATCATTGGTCAACACATTTGGTTTTAATGCTAAATATTTAAAATTGGTATTAACAAAGTGATGTCTTGTAGAGTTTAAACACACAGAGGGACATCTTCAGTCAAACACTATTTTGGTAAGTCGAGTTTAAAAAATATCATGTAAAATATATCAATTTCTAGAGTTGACATATAAAACAACTAATTGTCTTTTTCTTCTATTTTCCAGCTAAATGGAAGCAATGCAACGCACCTTCGTTTTATCATCACTTCGGGATATGATCACTTCGTCTCAGTGCACAGAGTCAGTGTACAAAATGTACAAACTTGATAGTTGTGAATTAAAGCCCTGTGTGTGTACGTATGTATGGCTTTATGGCATTTTTTTGACCAGTGTTCATATGAGTAGATCTCATTGTAGATCTCATTGTATGCTGTTTAGATAACACGCACACACACACACACACACACACACACACACACACACACACACACACACACACACACACACACACACGTCTTGTCCCTCGTGGCAGACAGCTGTCAAACAGTAACTTAGAATCTGATAAGCATATTCCACGAATATTCAATTAATGCATGTCTAAACAAAATGAATGTTATCTTAATCTTATCAGTGAGGTTGTAATTGCAGCCAAATCATATGGTTGAAAGCTATATTGAATTTTGAAATCTCCCCTCAACGTCTGAAATTAGCTTGAACTCATTTTCTGTGTTTGTGGTTATTTAATGCTATGGATTCACTCACGGGGCTCTTTATTGCACATTCAAATGTTCCGAGCTAATTTCACAAGGGGATAGTTGGCAAAGCTTTACAATAGAATAGTTGGATTGTGATGAATGGCCCCCCCATGAGCAGAATTTGACATCCCCATAGAAATGGGAATGCAGCTGGGGGGCTCGGCAACCAGATGGTTTCCCAGCCAACCCGAAAGTCTCTAAAGACTGCGGGCCTATTCACACAAAGCACTCCAGCCACCTACACACACACACACACACACACACACACACACACACACACACACACACACACACACACACACACACACACACACACACACACACACACACACACACACACACACACACACACACACTGACTCCTATCTACCTCTCTTGCCATTTCAACTTGTCGGAAGCAAAGGGTTCAGCGGTGTGCGAGGACCCTTTGGGACTCCCTCCCCAATTACTTTGCTGACTGTGGAGGAGCTTGGGGATTTGCTGAGGCTGTTTGCTGTAGCTTGGTCTGCATGCAGGGCTCCAAATATACCAATACAAATATGAAATACGTGCCTGAATAACCAGCCCCCTGATATTGTAGAGCAACTAATTGCTTAGGGGTATGGCTGGGATATAGCACATTTGAGTATGTGAGTGTGTAATGAGTGCAAGGTAGAAACTGATACAGTGTTATTGACTCATCTATTATTTGCAGGTATGGAATATTTATTATAATGTTAGAGGTGAGGGAACTGAACTGAAGTGTGAACTCCCTTTTCATAGGAGAACAATTATATATTTTCCACAGTTTATATTGTGAATTTATTACATTTGTTTGCTGTGAATATTTCAGCAGAGATGGCTATTTTGCATGTTGAACAGGTTTGCAAACGCGCCTCCCCATTACTAATGAATTCAGGCCCTTTTGTGCTTGACTGTCAGCCGATCAGGAGAATCACAGCAGGATATGAGTGCATTATTATCATGTCACTGCAGGGCAGGGCTAAATTATCACCCCATGTCTTCTGACGCCTGCCTAACTGCTTCCCAATCGCACATCAGCTGGCATCAGCTGGACGAAAACTCTGTATGTTCAGCTGAGTCCGTACAAAGAGATGTATATCATTATTTGCAAAACTCCAAAATGGTTGATTTTTGAAAAAGATAAATAAAATTGAAAGCTTGAATTAAATAAAAGTTATAATGTTCCATTAAAACCCCCTTTTTCATCTGTTCTGCTGGTAACGCACACTAAAGCACAGGACAACATTGCAGCAAGGATCTGTGTTTATTCTATACAATCATGTCATCCTCTGTGATGTTTCTTTACTTTGAGTAAGGAATCCCATCGTCCAGTCGGCTCTGTTATTTTCTTTCATGTTTTCATATGTTTTCATGTTTTCTTTCATGTCAAACCAGCAACTTTCTTGTTATCTTTTCTGTGTGGTCCTCCATTCATGTCAGTGACGGAGCCATGCGTACTGACAATGGGCTTTAATTTGATTTCAGTTTTGATTTGGTCCAATCTGCTTTGTAATGACAGAAGATGAGCTGGAAAGAGCTGCTGGATGAGGACGGAAACACAATAAAGGCAGGAATTAGATGATTTGGCGACGTAGGAAAACAATCTTCTCATTATTTAAGTCCAAAAGGAATGGAGAATGATAATGAGGGATTGACAAAGAGCGCAGTTGAAGACTGCTTTGAATATATATCAATAGCATTCATATTTATTTATGAATTCAGCATTTGCTTGTGAAGTTGTGCAATAAAAGGGTAGTTTGACAAACCTCATTTTTCAGAATCTAATACCTCTAAATATTTATAGCCGCACTAATGTCTATTGTGATGTGGTGTACTCAATCACAAGTATTCACCCATGAACCTTTCAAGTGCAGGCAGCTTTAGCAATCATTAAAAGCCAACATAAAACAGATTAATATGCCTGTTGATGTTTGAACACAGATGGATCTGACCCAGTTTCTGTATGGACCTGGTGCATGACAACCCAGAGATCAGACCAGGAAGCAGAGTTGCAGTCTTACACACTCCTCTGAGCTTCCATTAGAGCAGTTACTCACGCGAAACCACATAGAGACTGTGTCTGCCCCACGGCCACTAAAATTAATTAGATCAAAAATATACGATCGAGGAGTTAAACAAAATAACTTCATCCAAGTTAAAACTACCGCAACAGTACAACAAAATAGGATAATTAAATGTGGACTCTTAAATATCAGATCTTTGTCATCTAAAGCTCTACTAGTAAATGAACTAATATCAGATAATCATATTGATTTATTTTGTTTTACTGAAACCTGGCTGAGTAATGATGAATATGTCAGCCTAAATGAATCAACTCCTCCAAGTCATATCAATACTCACATTCCTCGAGGCGCCGGCCGAGGAGGTGGAGTAGCAGCCATCTTTGACTCTAGCCTATTATTAAACCCTAAACCTAAACTAGCCTATAACTCATTTGAAAGCTTGGTTCTTAGTCTTTCACACCCAACCTGGAAAACAATACAGCCAGTTATATTTGTTATAGTGTCACGGGAGTTCACGGGTAGGACCCAAATGCAGACCACAGGAGACAGAGTCCAATGAAACAGGTTTATTTGGTAGACAGGTGGGTGGCTGGTGTGAGTCCCGTGGCTCGACACCGGGGGCTGGTAGCTCGACGGTGTGATGTCCCGTGGCTCGACACTGAAGAGTTGACAGATCGACGGTGTGATGTCCCGTGGCTCGACACCGGAGAGTTCGTAGATCGCCCAGTACTTTCCACCCGTAGCAGAGAGGAGAGAGATTAGCACAGGAAGATACCATGGGGTCTACTCACGAAACGGCGGACGCTACCGAGGCAGAAGACAATACAGACTGACGCCCCAAGCCTGCAGGACCAGGGCTTATATGCTGCCGGGTAACGAGCCAGATTGTCCGCAGCTGGCATCCATCAGAGCGGTAGCAGTGGGAGGAGTCTGGAGGCAGGTCCGAGAAAACACCAAGCACATGGCATAACAAAAACAAACAGGGGAATGACAGACACATGAGGAGAGGAGATTGGAGGGGAAACAGAGGTAACCACACAGTGGGTCAGACAGGGATCCTGACAGTACCCCCCCCCCTCAACGGGAGCCTCCAGGCGGTCTGCCAGTCTTGTCCGGGTGCCGTCGATGAAAATCCCGAACTAGAGTGGGGTCGAGGATCCTAGACCGGGGCACCCATGAGCGTTCCTCAGGACCGTAACCCTCCCAGTCCACGAGGTATTGGAAACCCCGACCCCGAGGGCGAACATCCAACAGTCTGTTGACCGTATGCGCTGGACCTCCGTCGATGAGTCGGGCGGGTGGTGGGGGTCTGGCCGGAGGGCACAGGGCACAGGTGGACACCGGTTTGATCAGTGACACGTGGAACGTCGGGTGGATCCTCATGGATGAGGGAAGCTTCAGACGAACTGCGGACGGGTTGATAATTGCCTGGACCTCAAACGGACCGATGAACCGGGGAGACAACTTCCGGGATTCGGTCCGTAATGGGATGTCCCTGGCGGAGAGCCACACCATTTGACCGACTTGGTAATGTGGAGCAGGGATGCGGCGGCGATCCGCAAAACGCTTATTTTGTTCCGCCGTGCGGAGAAGGGCGGCCCGGGTCTCCCTCCACACCTTCCTACAGCGACGAAGGTGGCGCTGCACTGAGGGAACAGCTATCTCCACCTCCTGGGCGGGGAACAGAGGTGGCTGGTAACCCAGGGAGGCCTCGAATGGAGTGTGGCCCGTAGCCGATGATGTATGGGAGTTGTGGGCATATTCCACCCAAGGCAGGTGAGTACTCCAGCTGGAGGGATTCGATGCTGCCACGCAGCGGAGGGAGGCCTCGAGCTCCTGATTAAGCCTCTCCGTCTGCCCGTTGGACTGGGGGTGGAACCCCGAGGACAGACTGATGGTTGCGCCGAGGGCCCGGCCGAAGGCTCTCCAGACCTGGGATATGAACTGCGGGCCTCGGTCCGACACAATGTCCACCGGGATCCCATGCAGACAGAACAGACTGACCATAAGATGGATGCAGCGACCACAGGAGCAGCTACGCTGGCCGGACATAGCACGCAGCTGGAGGCACACCAGCAGATGCTCATGGAGATGCGTCAAGCCCTGCAATCCATGGCAGGTGAGGTCTCTGAGGTTGGCCGCATCTTGCAGGGACTGGTTCGGACAGGCCAGCTTCAGCCGGCTCCAGCACCGGACCCATCACCTGCACTCCCCTCTCCAGTCCTCGCCCCGCCGGTTCGGGAGTCCCCCGTGCCACCTCCGGAGCCCTATGACGGAACGCTGGGGAGATGCCGGGGCTTCCTGTTTCAATGCGGGCAGGTGTTTGACCGACAGCCCCAGATTTTCGCCTCAGACAGGTCCAGGGTTTCTTACGTGGTCGGCTTACTGCGGGGAAGGGCTTTGGACTGGGCCACGAACACACTGAGCATCGACCAGCCTAATCTTGTGGATTATGTCGACTTTGTGGAGGATCTGAGGAGGGTTTTCGACCACCCAGTGGACTCCGAGGATGCAGCTCAACGCCTCCTCCGCTTGCGACAGGGTCAGGCGAGTGTAGCAGAACACGCAGTGGACTTCCGCATTCTCGCCGCCGAGTCCGGGTGGGGAGAGACGGCGCTCAGGGGAGTTTTCCTTCACGGACTATCCGAAGCCATGAAGGATGAACTGGCAACCTGTAATAAGGCCGGTTCGTTGGAGGAGCTGATTAAGCTCTCGATCGGGCTGGATAATCGGATGCGGCAGAGGCGACGTGAGAGGAACTACAGGTCCCTAGGGGCATCACCCGTGACATCGCCCTCTTCCAGCTTCCGCCTGCGTGCTCCGGCGTCAGCCTATCCGGAGGAGCGGAGAGGGCCTCAGGCTTCGGATTCGGTCCCCTTTTCCACGCCGGAGGAGGAGCCTATGCAGCTCGGGCGTGCCCACCTTTCGCCACGGGAGAGAGATTAGCACAGGAAGATACCATGGGGTCTACTCACGAAACGGCGGACGCTACCGAGGCAGAAGACAATACAGACTGACGCCCCAAGCCTGCAGGACCAGGGCTTATATGCTGCCGGGTAACGAGCCAGATTGTCCGCAGCTGGCATCCATCAGAGCGGTAGCAGTGGGAGGAGTCTGGAGGCAGGTCCGAGAAAACACCAAGCACATGGCATAACAAAAACAAACAGGGGAATGACAGACACATGAGGAGAGGAGATTGGAGGGGAAACAGAGGTAACCACACAGTGGGTCAGACAGGGATCCTGACATATAGTGTACCGGCCCCAGGTCCGTATTCGGAATGTTTATCGACATTTTTTCAGTTTTTATCAAGTCTCGTCCTTAAAACAGATAAAGTAAATATTGTAGGTGACTTTAATATTCATGTGGATGTCGAGAACAATAGCCTCAGTACTGCATTTATTTCATTATTAGATTCGATTGGTTTCTGTCAGAATGTACAGAAACCCACTCACTGTTTTAACCACACTCTCGACCTGGTTCTGACTCATGGCATTAACATGGAAGATCTAATAGTCTATCCACAGAACCCTCTTCTATCGGACCATTATCTAATAACCTTTGAATTCTTACTAACGGAGTGTATTCTTAAGAAGCCCACTCTGGATCCAGAGGTGTTGGCCAACTACAGACCGATCTCTAACCTTCCCTTCCTCTCTAAGATCCTTGAGAAAGCAGTTGCAAATCAGTTGTGTGACTTTCTGTGTAACAATAGTTTATTTGAGGATTTTCAGTCAGGATTTAGAAAGCATCATAGCACAGAGACAGCTCTGGTAAAAATAACTAATGACCTTCTAATCGCATCAGACAAAGGACTCGTCTCTGTTCTTGTCCTGTTAGACCTTAGTGCTGCGTTCAACACTATAGACTACATCCAGAGAAATTAGTTCATGCATTTGTTACCTCTAGACTAGATTACTGCAATTCCTTATTTTCAGGCTGCTCTAATAAGTCTCTTAAATCTCTCCAGCTGATCCAGAATGCTGCAGCTCGTGTACTAACAAGAACTAAGAGGAGAGATCATATTACTCCTGTATTAGCTTCTCTGCACTGGCTCCCTGTAAAATCTAGAATATAATTTAAAATCCTTTTACTTACCTACAAAGCCCGAATTGGTCAGGCTCCATCATATCTTAAAGAGCTTATAGTACCATACCGCCCTACTAGAGAGTTGCGATCCAGTGATTCAGGGTTACTTGTGGTTCCTAGATTCTTAAAAAGTAGGACGGGAGCCAGAGCCTTCAGTTATCAAGCTCCTCTTCTGTGGAACCAGCTTCCCGTTTCAGTCCGGGAGGCACACACACTCACCACATTTAAGAGTAGGCTCAAGACTTTCCTCTTTGACAGTGCTTATAGTTAGGGCTGGCTCTGGCTTGCCTTGGACCGGCCCATGGACAAACTGGTATAGGCAAAAACTACAGGGGGACTTCCTACACTGAGCACCTCTCTCCTCCTCTTCTTCACCGCCGTCTGTATGCATTGATGTCCCATTAATGCTCATTACTAACTTTACTTCTTCCCCGGAGTATTTGTGCTTTCTCGCCTCACAGGATGACCGCAGTTTTATCTGGACACTGGTTCTTCAACCAGCCATGGCCCTGCTGACACCTACTACGATCTTCATTATTAACATTATTAATCCTATTACCGATACCATTAATGCACAGTACTGATTTTGTCTCTTCCCCGGAGTCCTTGTGCTTCCTCTCCTCACAGGTTTCCATGGAGCATGGTTTCATCTGGACCCTGGTCCTTCCTCCTACCATGGCCCTGCTGACTCCAACTGCTAATATCACTTATTATTACTCACATTACTATTTCATACTACCGATACCATTAATGCACATTATTGACCTGCTTCTTCACCAGAGTCTCTGTGCTTTCTCGCCTCACAGGTTCCTGTGTATCCGGGTTTACCTGGACCAGGTGTTGCCTCCTGTCGTGGTTGTGTCATACATTGAATGTGCTGTAACTACATTGAATGTGTTGTAATTCACTATCCTATTCTACACATGACATCATTGCACTTCTGTCCATCCTGGGAGAGGGATCCCTCCTCTATTGCTCTCCCACAGGTTTCTTCCTCTTTCCTCCCCGTTAAAGGGTTTTTTGGGGAGTTTTTCCTGTTCTGATGTGAGGGTCCCGGGACAAGAGGATGTCAAATGTGTACATATTGTAAAGCCCTCTGAGGCAAATTTGTAATTTGTGATTTTGGGCTACACAAAAATAAATAGAATTGAATTTAATTTAATCGGACCGTCGTGTTTCTCTGGCAGAAAGAGCCTCAGTGAACAACATTGTTCCTGAGATCGATGTTAAATTCTTGTTCAGATAAACAGAGTTTTAGAATACAGCAAAGTAAAATTGCAAAAGTGTAAGAACGAGCACAGATGCACAAATGACAGACATTTGCTGATTTTTAAATCACCTGTGTTTGCACCCCAGCATGTTTGTTGGTACTGATTTCCTATTATATTTCACTGAGGCTTTTTTACCCAAAGATGTACAAGAGTTTCATTTCATCAATTGAAGTCCAAGAATGTTTCACCAGAGCCATAGCTGCACTATCAACCGTCCTTTTGCTGTTTCCCTATTTGACCACTTCTCTGTGCTAAGGACCAGAGTAAGGGCTGTAAAACACTTTTGAGTTTGAGTGCCCTCGGTTACAGCACCTCACCTCATAGTTCCATTTGGTCTGTATGCCTCCAAATCTCTCCCGACCTGATGTGGTAATGGAATGTAATGGTGGGTAGCTGAGCAATCTCAAGCAGCTTCATTATATAGATTGCCACACATTCTTGACCAGCGCAGTGTGTGCAGATATTTCTGCCTGATAGTCGATGTGAGCCCCTGAGTATTGAGTGGGTGGAGTAGTTAAACTTTTGCTTCACAAGCTACTTTGCCCTTGTGGGAAGTGGAATAGCTCCAAAATAGCAGCGCCAAATGTCCAAGTGGAACAGTGCCAGCTAACTCTCACAAAGTTAGATGAACAATGGAGGGAGCGAGATAGACAATACCGGGAGATTACCCTTTTTTCCTTTGTTTTTCTCTTCAAATATTTGTATTATTGTTTTCTGTCCCGCATCGTTTAATCTCTTTCTCTCTCTCTCCAAACCCACGCAGAACAGAAAGTGAATCCCAAAATTTGCATTTGCCCTTGGTATCTGTCAGAGGTGTTCTCTGGTGTGTATCCTGTATTATGTGCACTTCTGTATCAGGAATGAACAGGTCCAAGGCATAAGGTTTGCTTTAACAAATTGCTGGTTTCATGCACACTCAGACAACGCCGTAACACCGTCCACCTGTTCACAGTGTCCGTCATCGACACAGCAAGCCTGAATTTATCATGAAATATTATGTCAGTGATATGTCTGTTCAGTGGAGTGATGCTTGTCGTACGAGTGGTATTAGGATCGATCATGGCACCTGAATTGACACATGTGATGGCACTGCTTTGCAGAATCAATTTACTGTGTCGTTGAAATGTTCTCAGTAACAGAAAGGTTGAGTTCATCCAGAGAATGACGAAAACATACAGATGATATAATAAATTAGATCTACTGCAGTACAGTGCATATTGAGTTAACTTTTCCCTGTTGATTTGAATTGAATGAAAATACATTATTTTAACATGTATTTTGAAGTGCAAAACACTTTTACATTGGTGGAAATAACAAATATTCACATCATGATACCTGTGAATTGCTTTGAAATGACTCATAAAATGGTTTTGAACAGTTTTTCATGCACAAGCCCTCTAACAATGGACAGTGTGTGAACAAACAGTAACATGGATGTACTCTACAAGGCAAAGTCTATCAAGGTTCAGGACCCCAGACACACAGATGATAAGTCGCTGCCATTTGCCCTGCTGGAAGGGACAGATGTTAAGCCACTATCATGCTTCTCATGTGTTACCACCAGTAATTAATCATGAATCAAATAAATCAGCTTTCACTGAGCAACTAATAAATGGTGTTTTAACTACAAACGTGTGCACGATTTGAACTAGTGATCCTGTTAGACAACATGGTAAAAAACACAATCTCATTTGAACATTAAATAACTCAGTGTTTACTTTTAAACAAGTACTAACAGTGTCCTCACAAAGTTTTTTTGTGACCTGGAAACAAAATACACAAGATTGTGCACATGCTATTAAATAACCCTTGTAAAACACTAATTAGCAGTGAAAAATCTCTTGCAGTTATAATATCATAAATATCTGTGGTGAAAAAATAGCCAAGTGCCCAGTTCACTTTTACTGAACGTGTGTGAGTGCTTCCATTAAATCTCTGTTGCAATAACGTCGTCGTACGTTTGTAACCCTGAGCTGTAGTTGATGTCCATGCCGAGCTCTGTCCGGCTCTCCAGTTCAGCGGTCAGTTCCTTCAGGATCCTCTCCAGGTCCTGGTTCTTCTTGTGCATCTGCAGGTAGTTGATCTGGAGCTGCTTCTGGTACTTGATGACCCTGTCTTTCTCCTTGTTCCACGTTAGTCTCTCCTGCTCAAAGCTGTTAGCCAGCCTCTCCTGTGTGTCCTTCTGCTTCCTGAGCTGCTGTTTCAGTCTCTCCACTTCTCTCTGGAGTGATTCTGTGGCAATGTGTCCACTGCTCTGCTCCTCATGGCCCTGGGCGGGGTTGTCGGAGCCTTGGATTCGTCTTTCCAAGGCCTGGGTCCGGGCATGGGCCTCAAGTTGCAAACTTTGCCTCAGCCTCCGCTCTTTGGCCATGGCAAGATCCTGTTTCATTCCCTGAATGTCTTCCTCCAGTTTTCCCACTTTCTCTCTCAGCAAATCCGCCTCATTCTTCTTGCGCTGAAGTTCATTTTGGCACACCTTAATTAAAAATGGAAATTGGCAGCAATTAAGCAGACTGTTTTGCTTGCTGTAACAGGGTCTAATAAAATGAAGTGTAAGCTCACTTATTTAGACTGTGATTATATAAGTCTGCTAAAAGATGGACATGGAAAACACTCTGAAGGTCACAGTTGAGTGTAGCACTCGCACATAATAGCAGGTACCTCTGTGCTCAGTGCTTTGGTCTTATTAGCACTCTGCATCTATTTTATTCCCACCTCCTTATTTGAATGCCATGCTGGAATGAATTGCCACTGAATCATGAACTGACTAACCTCAAACTCTATGGTGCGAGAGCGCAGTTTGTCATCATGGTCTTTATTCTGTCTCTCGAGTATCTCCATCTTTGCTGTGTTCTCCTTCAGTGATGCTCTGAAGCAAACTATCTCGTTTAGCTTGCGGCGGACGTCCGCCTGGCAGTCTCTCAGTTGCTGCTTCAACAATGAGATCTCCCCAGTCTTCTGGCACACCTACATTCATACAGGGACAATTATGAAGATGAACCAGTCAGAGTAATAATGTGTATGACGTACCTCACACTGGCAGTTAAAGGGGGGACAAAAAAACAACGGATACTGTTATACTGTTAATTATGTGCAAGGCTTCCTATACTGTATATCTTTACAATTATGGATTTTGTTCATCCCCGATAATGATACCACCCAGCACAGTGACACTGAGATGCAGAATATTTGGCCATTAATGGCATGAAGTACAGTAAGTATTAGTGACTTATATTCCGTTGTAAAACATAATATGACGATAGAATTCATTAACGCAACTTTTTTTTTTACGTAATTACAAAAGCAAGCTAAATATTTAAATAACTGAAACAATCTGCAGGCTGCTCAACCGGCTGTAAACACAAAATTGACATATTATCAGCATACACATAAAGGCATTGTTGGTAGAGGTGTTAACAAACAGTTTCCTATTTGGATCCAGCAGACACGGATCAAACAGTTGTTTGTTGTGGCAAAATAGCTGCAAACGGGTCTGATGAGAGCGCTGGTACTGAACCTAAACAGTAGAGTTACGGGCCATAAAACCAAAACATGAGCTGAAAGATGCTAAAAAGCTCAATTGGGTTGAGGAGAACTGCAGAGTTGGTGATTAGTCTCTGTAGGTTCATCCCTTCAAGAGGTCTCTTTCACATTACACGCAGTCATTTGAACCATTGGTTATATAAAAAAATCTATTCTATGAACACTTTTATGATGGATTTCTGTTTCTTATCATACATAGTGGTGGATTTTTCACCCACTGATAGAAGAGCATTATGTCCCCACACCTCCTCAGCAGCCTTCAAGGTTGTACCAGATTGTATTCTATGCTACAAGCTTTCAAACCCAACTGATATCGCTGGACTCATGACTCACCTCCCATTGAGTTTCCTCCAGTGTCGGAGCGAGCTGTGTGCTCTCTGTCGCATAAGTCCTGAGTCTGAGTTCAATAAGATCCTTCTCCCGGGTTAGCTTTGAGACATCATCCTGAAGCCTCTCCTTCTCCGCCTGTACAAGAGTTCATTTATCATTTCACTCATTAAGGTGTGGAGTTTTTATGCTTCTGCTACTGCTTTTTTTCTCAAATGAAATGAAGGTATAATACTGTATTTGAAAGCGAAAATTCACCACCTTTTATATGTACAATCAGTTTTGATGTAAATGTAGTCGATTGAAGCAATAAATTCCTCAGTTCGGAGCGTCAAAATCCGTCATTTGATGTGAAAGTGACATAGTTGCATTTGTAGTATTACAGGCTATTTCAGGCTATTTCAGCATGGATTTCTTGTCTTCGGCAGGGGGCGCACATGCTCTAGATAGCGCTCAAAATAAGAACTTCCTTGTTCTCTTCTCTAGTGTTGCAAACAAGCTACGTTTCCAAAAACGTGTTTTGGCCGACTCGGATATTCAGCCGTAATCATTCAAGCCAGAGTATAAGGCCAAAGCAATGCAGCGGAGAGAGGCCGAGGCTGTAGCTGCGGCTGCATTAGCCATGCAAGAGCATATGGCAGGCGGGAACCCTCCGGGTATCAGAAGCTTGTTCTCAATGCAGATGTAGGCTCTGCCGGCATGGCTCCTCAAGCAGGAGAACTCAGCTTCTTCAGTCAATATAGCACGCATTGAGGAATGTATTGCTTCAATTGACTACACTTGCCGTTGATAATGATTGGACATCCACATAAAAAGGTACCAAATTTTCCCTTTAAGTCATAGAAACAGGGGAAGTGTTGTTGGGATGAAGATGAACCGGAAATCAGGGGTACAAGAAAGAAAAGAGGATATGTGCCGACCTGGAGCTGGCTGACCTGCAGCTGGAGTGCTTGCTGGGTTTTTGCGGCCATTTGGGACACTTGGCGTAGCTTTGTGGAGCAGCGCTGCTTCAGCCCCTCCATCTCCTCAGCACAGTACCTTTGTCTTTCCTCAAACAGCTGGCACGTGTCTACTTCCTTGTCTTCAAAACCCACCTATTTCATGGTGAAGACATCTCAGTAAAAAGTATCACAGTTGTACAGTCTAACTACTGATAAAGAGGCACTGATCTTGATCACATGCTGTTTTTTTTAGTAAAGTGACAGCTTGATACCTGTAGCTCCTGCAGTTCAGTCTCTCTCTCCAGCAGCCTTTGTTCCAAACGTTCAATCAGTGACTCATCTGTGGTAATGGGGGAGCGAATCCCACCTGCAGTTTCACAGAGAGCGCTTGGCTCATCTGCAGAAAGCGGGGAGCCATCATCCCCATTAGCCTTAGATGCCAAACCTCCGCAGTTTAAACCAGCCCTGTAGCTACAGTCAAGGTTAGTGCTATTGCCGTTGACCCATGGAGGGAAATTGGGTTGTACTCCCTTGCTGAGGCTGTTTGCAGGAGCTGAGCTGCCATCACTGTGACTGACAGGGCCCGTGGAAGCACTAAGACTGCCGCTGGTGCTGTGGGTGGGCAGGCTAGACATAGAGTTACGTCCAGAGTCGGAGAGAGTCCCTAAAAGGAAAAGAAAAGGCATTTTACTTTAGTGTAATCTGTAGTTCAATTTGTAATAATCTAATTTTAAAGCCTCCGTTTATCAATATGATATGGATAAAGACCTGAGAAGGTGTCTTGCTTGTGTCTGTTATCGGGGCTCCTTGCTTTCTCCAGAGGACAAAGGATGTCCAGGCTGTTGTGGCCTGTCTCTGTGGAGGATGTACTCCTGGGAATCACAGGCTTTAAGGCAGTGGAACGCACCAATGACTTCTCAGCAGAGGTCTAGAAGAGTGAAATGACACATCGTCAGGGGTGCTCTTCCCAATTTTAGATTTTATATTCAGTGGCTCCTCTTAGCTTATACTGGGAGTACAAAGAGCCAAAGATGAGTTGCATTCTGAAACTTGAAAATCACAATGACTGGCTTTCACAGAGATAAATACTGTCACATAGTGGAAGTCTGTACAAGTGAAAGGGATAGATTTTTCTTTTTTATCAAGTCTTTTCATATTAGAACCACTGAAGTGTGCAGGATTGCTTCACTACAAGTTGGCAGTATTAAACGCCAGTAGTTGCAAGTAAAATTCACTCGACTGTCATAAAAGAGAAAACTAATTTCAAAGATGAACCCCGCCTGCCCCATCTGTGCTGTCCAAGAATGTCACCAGCAGTACCCTTCCTCCCCTCCTCTCTGTCCTCCTCTCCTCCCCTCTGCATCCCACATCTCTTCCCCATGTGCTGTCTGAGGGAAGATGAATCGCCCTTCTCTATGAAATTAATAATATGAGCTACTGCTGAAGTGTAAGAGGTAAAGCGTGTGAGCTCAGCATTCCTTCTCACTGACTTCATGACTGGGATGCCTTTCCTCATTTTTTTCTCTCTCTTTCCATCCCTCAAACTCTCGTTGGCCCCCGATCTCTCTCTCTCTCTCTCTCTCTCTCTCTCTCTCTCTCTCTCTCGCTTCTCTCTTATTCTCTGCTCTATCTCTTATAAAGCTGTTTCCTATTCCTCTCCTTTCTCAGCCTCCTGCCCCCGAGGAATAAAGACCTATTGAAAGAGATTCCATTTGCCTGTGAATTCTTGGCACAGACATGACTTCACTGAGAAGATCAAGGCATTCTTAGGTCATTAATCTGGGAGGGGGTGATTAATAAACTGGGAAGGTTCAACACAAGTTGTGAGGAATGGTTGCTACCAATTAAACTACCTGCGGTGCATGTTTTATCCTCAACTTCACTGAGAGGCTTTCAAAGTCTTTTGCAGTTCTGCCACATGACTTCTAAATGGTTGTAAGAAGAACCATAACTGTTCCAGTCAAGTAAAGCACAGCAGAGCTAAATTTGATGAGGCAATGAAAATGGACATGAAATCATAATCTCAGTTAATATCTGATATATCTATTAAGTATTGGTTTTGTACAGTATAAACAAATACAAGAGTAGCTGGCAGGTTCATTTTGTTACCTTTGCACAGAGCCAGGCTAGCCCTGTTTCCAGTCTTTATGCTAAGCTAAGCTAACCCTCTGCTGGCTTCAGCTACACATTTACTGTAAGTTTTTCATTAATCTTCTCAAACAACACGTGGCAGGAAAGCAATTATAGCTATTTCCCCAAAATGCTGTACCTACTTTTACTTTAAATTCTAATTGTACCATTTAAGTGAAGCACGAGCGTGAAAACACTGGACATTTTGCTCACCCTGTCGGTCATTTTTCCTGGCACGAGCAGCAGTTTGGGTTGCAGTCGCCCATCTGATTCCCCGTCTCTGTTCTTTGCACCTGCCTTATCTTCCATCGATGCCCCTCTATGGTGTACTGACCTCGGTTTATGGCTCACCTTATAGGGAACAGGATACACATGTTATGATTTGTAACTGCATATATGTGCAATATATTTCTTACGAACTAAGATGATAGTTTTGATGTCATCGGATGGCACATACTTTGATGTAAAAAAAATCTTCACTTCGACCTGACCGGGAGTGCGACAGGCCTTTAGGGGGCCGAGTGGTGGACGAGGAGCGCTGAGTGAAGCCACACGTCAGTAGCTCGTCAAGGCTGCAACCTCCACTCTTTCTATGAGGACTTATTCCCTTTTTTAGCCTATGTTCAGATGCCTTGCAGTGTTTACTGTTAAGGCTGTTGCTGTTGACGAGGCTGCTGACACTGCCCATGGTCCTGCAGGCATAGGTGAGGGGAGGGTGTGGCTGAAGTCCAGGAGGTCAAGTTACACAGAAGTGAAGGGAAGAACCAGCTCATGACCCCAGAAAGATACTGCCAATGGCTCCATCTACAAGGCAAGAAAGGGATAATACACATTAAGCACAGAGAATATTAGCTGGTGATCCTTAAACAGAAGATTGTTTTCATGAAAAGAACAAAAACAATGTCATAGTGTCATCTGATGCTGTTTTAGTGTTGTTAAGTTATATTGTTTCCTGTTCAGTCCAAATATGCAGTGTTGAAGCAGGTGTGTAGACATTTGCAAAACAAACAAGGCAAAAAAAGAAATCCATCTTGGCACTCTGCCTGGCTTTGTGTGTCTAGATTTATGGCTGGGCCGTTGAATTCAACAAAAAACCCTTTGGCTGCCCTTCCTCTCAACAAACTGGCAATTGGGCTACTTACAGACTACTCAACACTTAGATGGTGCTGCCATCTGAGTAACACCACACAAACATTTTGGATTTGCTATTTTACTCAAACACAGTATGACCACACATAAATATTGACTTTTATTAATGTGATTGGCTCGAATTATGAAATAACAATGAGATTAAGAACACAACACGACTGGATATATGTTGTTAACATTCTCACTTATAATACAAGGACATTTATCCACAGAGGTACGAGTGATGCTCTCTATTTGCTATCCCCCCCCCCCCTTTTAAAGACAACCGGATCCCAGATGCTGCTAGTCATGATCTCCAACCCACAGGGGAAAAGTAGTGACTTTAGCAGCAAAGGGCTCCATACTGACTGATTAGGCCTGTGGGCTCCCCTGACCACCTGGTCCACAGCCTTTAAGCATGTTATAATGTCCACACCAACAAAGCATGGCACTAATGGCCATGGGACTAATGGTAAGTCACATATTAGTGTACATTGCATTTTGCTTGAGGCTTATTCATGATCATCGGTTGCACGGCGGTGTTTGTAAGGATATGCATAGCTGTCAGTGTTTGTCGATGAGGTGTTTGATGGGAGAGCTGGTCGAGGCTGTCGCTTATCATCGCCCAGAAAACAATGATAAGCGAGATGAAACATGTTCCATCATGAGGAGAATAATAAGAGCATCAGAGAAAGACAGCAAGTGAGACAAAGTGGGAAAGTTTGAGTGGTTTCTACAGCAGAATAAGACAGCGACAGTGAAGGTGAATATGGGAAAGTAAAGACAACCCTATTGCATGAAGTCATGAAAGAAGCGCATAGCCAGTCTTCCAGCACAGCTTCAGTTTTCCTTTTTCATTGTTTCATTCAGGATGAAAGTCTAAATATATTCTAGAAAGTAAACAACCACTGAAAATACTGAGTAATGGTATTGTCAATGTTAAATGTGTACAAAGCAGTCCCCCAGTCAGTACCAGTGATGTAAATGTCTACTGTGCCTGGATGTCTGCCGCTAAATAAACTCCAGTGAAGGCACTATCACTCTCAGATATTAGCATCCACCACTGACATGGGACTGAAGTAATGAAACAATAGATTGTACTTACTGCCAGGTCAATCTAAGCATCCATCTCTAGCAAGGCCCCTGCAGAGTCATCTATCCAGTCCTGGAGAAATTGAACAGGCATGCAGACATGTGTATCTGTGTGTGTGTGCCCTTGAATGAACCAGCAGCAAATGCAAACCTCACACTATCCCCATGGCCAGGAGGGTCTGTTAACTGTTCTGTGGAGGGGGTGGGTCTTTCTACATGGCCCGTACCCAGCTTTGCATTATAACTGACATGTAAATTCAACTCTGTGTGTGTGTGGGTGTGTTTTGGGACCTCCTGCTCCCCCCGGGGGAGCCAGTGTACAACATGTGCTCCCATAGAACTGGCGTGTGCCGCTCAAGTGATTAACTCCCAGCCTTCACAAAAGATCTTTTACACCCCCTGTGTACCCCCCTCTTCTCCTCACTATCACCCACAGACACCCTCCGTTTGTGCACCGACTTACTGTGTATTAACCATTCACCCTCGCCCCCTCCTTCCCTCCCTCCTTCCATCAGTCCCTCCCTCCGTCCAGCCGTCCCACTCGGTGCCCTGCACCCTCCCTGAACAAACAACACTTCATGTGAAGGAGAAAAAAGGCGCTTGCCCTCTCTTTTTTCGCTCTTTGTCTGTTGAAGTGTGCCGCTCTTTGTGTGGACTCTTGTGTGCCGGTTGATGTATTCTCCCCAAACAGCCCAGGACCATATTTGAGTGTGAAATAAATGACTCGTCCTCACAATGAGAAGGCTGAAGAGCTTCGGTTTTATCGTGATTTACCACCATCCTGCCGTTTTGCTCAGACATACACTCACAGACGTACTCTCTCACACACACACACACTTTTATACATCTACATAAACAACACACACTTTCACACGGTCTCATTGGCGCACAAGTCTCTCTAAGGCAGTAGAGCATTCATCAACCCACAGAGTACATGACAAAACACCTTGTGGATGAAATACAATCACACATCACGACAGGAAAATATACACGGTACTGTGTTCCAAATGAACAAACAACAACAGAAGAGATATGGCCCCGAAGCTCTGCTGCTGACAAAACAGGTGTAAATCTTAGAACCCATTTTCGTCACGAGTAAAGGAATACTTTCCCGGAACGTGAAGAAAACAGACAGCTTTGCCATGCATCTACAGGCTGAACAGTCCTGATTCATTGATGTCGCACACAAATCAATGAAGAAATCTGTTTGTTAGAGTGAAAGTAATGGGAAGCAGCAGGCCCCTATGCTGTGGGATCGTTTAACATTGCACCAAAGTTTACATCACATTACATCATATTGACTGAAAGTTTTTACCATGAAGTGTTTTCACAAAGTCTTTTGACCCAGCGTATACATTATCTCTGTAGATCTACCATACTATTTTTCAGCAGCAGCGCTCACTCATCCTTTCAGCTGACAACCGTTGTTCTTTAATTGGTCCAATTCAGCCCCACACGCCTTTTTGCTTGCTTTCACTTCAATTTGATGCAAATATTGAAGTGAATTGAAGGTCTTTTCATTGCTCCATCATTGCAAATCTTAATGAGCAGTACGAATGGTCTGACCATGCGGCATTTGAGTAGACAGAGTGATTTAAGACCTTTGGTGAGATGGGAACTCTGGTGTGTGGATGCATGCATACATCTAATCCTATATCTGATTGGCTGCATGTTTTTTCTCTTTTTCTGTGTGTGAACAAAAGAGTGTGTGCACTTGTTTGCCGTGTGTCTGTGTGTAAGCAGTGGGTGGTGGTGTGTGTGTGTGTATGAGCGGGGGTGTCGTCCTAGCTTTCGAGCCCCAGCTGACCTGCCTGACACAAAGCCGTGTCCCGCGCAGAACCAGCTGACAATACACCCCAGCCCCCCTCCACACACATGCAGACACAGTCACACATAGAAACACCCTCCGAGGGCATAGCCAATCCATTTCCACAGCCAGTGGAAGGCAGCAGTGTGCTATTGAGGTCCAGGATTTATACCTGTCTGACAATGACCATGAAACTCTCTTCTGTTCTCACTGTACCTCTACACTGCCATGGTGCCAGATGGCATCTCTTTAATTCTCACTGTCTTTATGGTAATTTTGAACAGATGCATGTGAAATCTATCTAGTTCAGTGTGTCTGTTTTTTTTTAGGTCAGTCTCAGACAGCTTATGGTTCTTTGTTCATGTGTGCCGTCTTTAGCGCACACAGAATTTCATACGCAGTGTTTTTACATGTTTTACCCCATTTATTATTACGTTTTTTGGGGTTTAATTATTGTCATTTTAACACAATGTTGGAGGACTAGTGAGGAAAGCTTGTCAATGGTCAAAAGGCATCCTGACTTTTAGTGCAAAAACACTTTCCATAATGGAACTCAATAGCATTGATTCTTTAAACCCTCCGTACACAGTAAATGTCTTTTTAACTCCATGAGAACAGGATTTATGTCAGAAATGTAGAAAAGTCCCAAAGCCCAAATTGACCTCGATGACATCACCAGGGTTATTTTTCTCCTGACTTTTGTGTGCTGCCTCCAGAGCCACAGGATGTGCCGAATATTATTCCCTATGACATTACCTCCCATTCATTTTCCCAAGAAGGCACACTTTTAAACTGGTTGTCATGTTTATGGGCAGCCAATACCTTTGACTGATGTAACTACAGCATCTTGTAGACTTAAAACTAACTTTAGGCAGCTAATCCATCATGGTGCTTGTGGTCAAATGGCGCTTATCATTGTGAGATAAAGGAGATGAAAGCACATTTTGTTTTGTATGTTCGAGTGTTGGCAGTTATGTCTGACAACGGAGATTTACGGTAGAAGTTGACTGCTGAAGTACAAAAGCTACCAAATTGACATTTCCACAACATCCCTGTTGGCTCATCAACATGTGGGCCAACATAAGCTATTGCAGACTGTGATTCTACAAGCAATGGTTGTTAGTAAGGCAAGGCAAGGCAAGTTTATTTGTACAGCACATTTCAACAACAAGGTAATTCAAAGTGCTTCACATAAAACCAGTAAAAGCATCAAAAAAAGGAGATTTAAAAACAATTAAGAACATTCATTGCATTAAAACATTTAAAAACTGTGTAAGAAATAAAATGCAGTAGTAAAATGCAGAAATGCAGGAAACTGATGAATATATTAATTGAATGTGGTTCAATTAAAGGCAGCAGCAAACAGAAAAGTAAACCAATGGCTGGATAGCATGCAAATATGTTCATATATGCATGCTATAAATTCTGTTTAAGAACATTCATCAAAGTGCCATGATGAATTTTAAATGAAATTTAAACACATTAACTAAAATTTTGATTGAAAAAAATCTGGATTGCACCTTTAACTTTGGAGGAGACATCAAAATCAATCCTTATTATGCTGTTCGATCCTCTAAATGTATACGCTGAACATATTGCTCCCAGTGTGATGGAATACATTAGATAACTGGAATTGATTTGTGGTTCACACAAAATAAGTCATGATTCACATGTAATGAAGCAGGCATCTCCCATTATCCTAGGCATGACACAGTGGAAATTAAACTCACAAATTAAAGCAAGGGGGAATAATAGTCTGATTGATTGGTTGAATTATAGAGAAGTAATACTCTGTCATTTTTTCTGTCATTCTATGTGGCCCGTCAAGGCCTCAGTCACACACACACACACACGCACACACACACCCATCTTGTGTCTTATTCATTGTAACTGAGTTGTGGGAATGAGTAATGTGCCTCCAGCAGAACATCAACTGGGAATGAAGTGTTGGGTACAGACAGCCATCTATCTTTCACTTTCACTGCTAACACATCTATCTACTGACCATGAATGCGCACGCACACACACACACACACACACACACACACACACACGCACAAACACACACATGCACAATGGCATCCAATAGCAGCTAATTGGGTAATCCCTTTAGTGCATTGTAAAGGAGATTGAGCATGAACAGGGCTTCAATGTTGAAGAGCAGAATAGCAGACACTCATTACCGCCTCAGATGAAGGAGATGGAATACTAGGCACGGAGAAAGAGAGAGAGAGAGAGACAAGTGTGTGTGAGAGAGAGAGATATATTCTGTGGAGCTGACGTTGCATGATACAATGATGACTGTTATTTATTGTCCTGTAAACAATAAACGATATCTCCTCTGTTTGAGGGGTTTGGATCCAGAGAAAGGCACATGTTTCCTTGAATTTTGCAAGCAAAACATGTATTGCTCATTACTTTGATCTTTGTGTCTCCTATTGGCAGCAGTGCGGCCTCCTCTTAGACCAAAGGCCTGCTTTTAGTGAAGGACCCCCGTTACAATTAGATCGCATTCAGAACCTATTATGTGCATCCAAATGAGACATTAGGTCAACCAAACAATCAACCTCCTTAGGTTTTAATAGATAAGGAGGTTGTGTGCACTACTCACTGGGTTTGTATGGCTGGCCAACTACTGCTCCTGTACTACAGGCATTTGCATAGCCTTGGCAGCCGGAGTATAGAGGAAAATGTATTTTTAATGGAGTCTAAATGGGAGGCTTTAGTGCTGCAACGAGGATGGGAATTGATGCTCATGAATTTATGGAGCCCTAAAATTAAATATGTTAAACTTCCTTTTATATTCCTTTATTGAGCTGCATCCATCCATCCACGATTGATTATTGCATTACAATATGTCTTTGCACTTTTCTGTAATGCTTCAAACTTATCTATTGCCCTGGAATGAGTCCAGAAGTTGTTTTAAAGAGTTGTATGTGTCTTTAGTTAGATACTGCAGATCGCCGGCCAGCTCCATAGTCATGAAATATTTACATCTAAGGCTTTTATCCCACTCTAAAAACAACAAGTAAAAATGGATTGTTACAAATGGAAGTATTTTTAGACATTTTGAATTATTGCCCATCCATTACCCGCCACTTGTTTTGAACAGGCAGTGTCTTTTATGACCACAATATACAATTTTAACTTGATTGATTGTGATAAAAGCTTTAATAATTGTTGTGGTGTCAGATTATCATATGTACAATAATTGAGTTTTCACTGAGGAAGGCACACTTGCTGTCAAAATAATACAATTAGAATAAATGTTTCATCCTGGTCTTGTTATGTAGATCATTAAATTGAGTTCCAAAAGACAAATTAGAGCTTTTTAATTTAGTAGCATACGTTTTACATAAACTCACCTAACCTCTGCATTTCTCACAAAGTCACATTTAGTCACCGCACCATTTCTTAAAACTCCGTCTTATGTATTTGTGTTTGATACGGTATCACAGTGGAATGACATGCATAGGTCGGCGGAAAAGAATGAGGTCTTTCCTGGCAATGGGGCCCATTGACCCTGCAAGCTGAAGACTTGGTGATAAGGTTGTCAATCTGGAGCATAACCATCCTCCTAATCTGCTGTGGCTTTGTGTGTGCGTGTGTGTGTGTGTGTGTGTGTGTGTGGCTGCTGTAATGTGGGAGTAAGAGGAGACATAATGAGCTCACTTTCAGGGGTCTATAATAATGTGAACACAGCTGGAAATATCTGCTGCATGCGATACTTGCTCTCAGCTCCAAAAATAAAAGCCGCCCTAACCTTGAAATGCTAAATGAATCATTGTAGGGAAACTCGGCATGCTTCGTTCAACAGCACTCACAAAAGTCACGTCTGCTACTCGCCTGCTGTGCACAGTTGCTCAGCTGATTCACATATCATCAGAATATAATTCCCTTTTAAGGAAGTTTATGTCAATCATGGCTGAAAAGTTTAAAACTCTGCAACATCATCCTGAGCTGAGACTCACAAAGATGTTGAGATGCTGCACTTCTCAGAGCCCTCACTCATGAAAGGATGCTGCATTTGGATATCTGGGACAGTTATTTTAAGAAGCGTCTACGTTAGCAGGTCGTGACAGCTCTAATGGTTTGTCACATGCTACAGATATGGAACTCAGCTGCATCAATTCCCACGATACAATTGCAAATATAAAAGATACAAAAAATGACCTGTGGAGTCAAGATATTTACATCAGCAAAGGGAATTCTGTAAGGAAAACAAATAACTCTGCTGTGACAATACAAGAGACCTGTCTTTGCTTCTTTCATCCTCCACCCTCCCCTGTGTTTTTCTCTGTACAATAAGTTACAGTGCAGAGCAAAGCTGAACATGCCTGAGCAGGCGCCCTATACTTACCCACTCCCTTTGACACCAGCACAATGTACAGTAAACCAATGTTCCCCACAGGTCTCAACACACACTCTACTGTACGCAGGTGTGACTCTACTAAAACTGGGAGATTGTGCAAAGGGTAAATTATTCCCCACACATATCTCTTCCTTGTGTTGCTATTAATTATAATGCAAAATTCTGGGCCAATTACTATGGCGGGACATATGGACACACTTAATTCACGCTGAAACACATACAACAATCGTCTCTTTGTCTGATGCCATTTATTTTTCCAAATTGCTGTGTACAGCGCAACATTTAAATAAAGCCCCATGCTGCACCCGATTATTTCACCGAGTCAAAAACAATGGTGTGTCCAGTAATGGCTGTGCTGAAAGTAAAGAACATGATTGGCAGTTTTCTACAAATAAACTGTTGAAAGCAGACATTTCATTCGGACATGTTTTTTACTTTGAGCCAGCAAATTAAAAAATAGCAATAGACTGGGGACTGCCTCCATGTCGAGAAACTTTGGTTCAGTCAGAATGTTGAACTAAGTAAACAACTGACATTACTCAGTGTGGTTCTGAAGTGAACCATGTCTACATTTAGTTCCTTACTTAATACAAACACATCTAAAACATTGTATGGAAGCCACATCAAGACAAATCACACACACACTCAAATCTGTGGGACCTGTTAGTGACACTCAGGCTCACTTCTGTCTGAAGTTGCAAAGCTGTGAGTCTGCACCGTCAACAATCCCCCGTCACATCACGTCAAACAGCCACAACCTTCCCTCAAGTCCAGCTGAAGGTGACTTACCTCCATCCTAGCCTGCCTGCCCCCCACGGTCACTGCTGCTGCTGCTCTGTTTCTCAAAGCCACAGTGGACAAACCACTGGACAGTTATCACTGCTGGTGTGGAGAGAAGGAGACGTCTGCCATTGTTGCTGATCTTTCTAGGTCCAACTCTCACCCCTCATCAACACCTGGTGTGGTGCAATCAGTCCGTCCCATCTCCCATACCCTGAACACAGTCACATTCCTCCATAAACAAGCTCTTTCTCTCTTTCCCCCTCCCTCTCTTCACAGTGTATCCTTATTGCCTCCCTCCTGAACTCCCTCCCACTCTCGCCTTCACTCGGAACGTCCAACACTGCCTCCCTCCCTTTGCTGCTTGCCTCGTCCACCTCTTACATACATTTCCTTTTAGTTGTGCACTATTTCTTGAGTATTTTCCCCGCTCCCTTGTTCCCTACATTCATCCGGCTCTACCTGTTTCATCTCACTTTGCACCTTGCTTCTCTCTCTCCTCTTCGATTTTCCTGGCATCATGCCCAGCAGCTCTGCTATTTATTTTAAGTCACGTCACTGCCTCTGCATGCCCACATACTGCACATCATCCCTGCCCACACTTCTAAGCCACACACAATATCTGGAAGCGTTCGAATTATCTCTCTGTTTCAGTGTTTGAAGCTTCAACGGTTCCTTTTATTGTGTGTCCAGTTGTTGTTGACTATATTCATGTGAACCAGTGCAGCCTACATATATGCATGTGTGTGCACCTGCAAGAAAGCCATGTAAGTTGCTGCTGCTGGGCTGATGACTCATGCGTGCTGTTACCCACCATGCTCTGCTGCTGAAGATTTAACCTGCTTCACTGCTCTAGCTGAGTCCATTGGCTCTCTCACACACACAGGAAGCCAGGGGCAGATGTTTTGGTTTATTTCTGTAACAGATGAGTTGAATAAATGATCAGGATGGTAGTGTGCAGGTTATAACCCCGCATTGCGGTATTCACAGTACACCCATTTGACATGCAAGTACATCCTCTGTTTTGTGTCTGTGTGCCTGTCTCTCTTGTTCTTATTATCTTCCTCTTTCTTCACTCGTTTACAGTCTATACTCCTTCCTCTTCTTAATATTCTGCCCCAAAACTCTCTGCTGCATCACAATTAGAAGAATCAAAACTTCCAGTCTCTCTCAAAGTTAATATGACAAAATTAAGTTTGAAGCTACTTTGCTGGCTGTGAACGAAATGTACAATTCTTCTCTTTGCTGTCCGGGCATGTTTGGTGGAGATATAATGACTGTTTCAGACTTCCTTCAGTGTAATCTTGGTTTTGACCAAAGTGTATTTGAATGATATCATTTCGAGACCCGACACTATCATTACCCTCTTTTTGTATACCGCCTGGTGCTATGGCTGAGGCCATGCAGGTTATTATCACACAGACTGTCATGTTGTCATGTACACCAGTTAGTGTGTCATTGTCTGCTCACTCTATGAAGGCCCTAAATGTTTGCCCTCACAAAGCATCTGCCTATGTGTGCATGAATGAATGGGCGGGACTGTGCATTTGGGATTGTTGTGTGTGTGTGTGTGTGTGTGTGTGCACATATCATTTCATGGTTATCTCATAACCATGCAGGCTTTAAAATAGTCTGTTTTTCTATCTCAGTGCAAAAGTATCAATGGTGGTGTGCAGGGTTGTTAAACATAGTTATTGCTCATTCGTGCACTACAGCACCCTTTGTGTCTGTGTGGGGGAAGTTATCTTTTTTATTAATACTCACTGTCATATAAATCTTCTAGCAGGTCTCTAAAGATTGCATTACAGGAAAACAAAAGAGATGTTTTTGTTTTCTGCCAAAGTGAATGAGCCGGCGTGATTACTCATGTGAGTTTTGGGTTTTCTGGACTAGAAGGAGCAGCTCAGGCTGTCAGACGGGGAATTGGCTGCAGCAATTGATTGGATTTTACGTCACATTTGCTCTTCCAGAACGTGCCTCCTTTTCTTGGCCTGGCCCCATCTCCCTGCTTATCTCCACTCACCCCCACAGACAACAGACACCCACAAAAATAAAAACATGGAGGAAGAGCAACCTCGTTAGATAAAAAGGCCGAGCATAATGTTGTTGACCCAGCTGGCCCAAGAAACTGACCCCAGTCAATGTCAGGAGGCCAGATGCTGGACACTGCTGAGATGCGTGTATACCCCTCCCTCCCTCCCTCCCACACACACACACACACACACACACACACACACACACACACACACACACACACACACACACACACACACACACACACACACACACACACACAAAAGCCTTCTCACGTATTTACATAGAACCTTTAATAAGACACATGTTCACGCGTGCATTTAGACCCTCAGGATTTTGGGGAACTAGAAAGCCACACACAAACACACACACACACACACACATGCATACTGCCGATCTCAAAATCCAATTTCTTATATAAGCCTGCTCTATGTTTGCACATATGCCTTTTTTGGCAGACTGGAGGATGCAGGCAGCTGAATGTGAATCCATGTTACACTGGAGACTTTGTGAATAGACACAGTCAAGACACAATAGAATGATTGCGCTAAAATGCACAGTAGTTGTATGTCATTTTAAATTAGAAGCAGCTGTTGTTAAATGTTGGTCATGTTTTATTCCATAATGTCTGACAAAGGCTCTTTTCGATTCCAAATTAAAGTTGTTGTTTTGCAATTCTTTTTCAATAAATCAGTTTAAGCTTTTACACCTTCTACCAAACGAGATGAAAGAAGTGTAAAACATGCCTACTGCTACAAAATGATCACTGGCACTAAAGCAAAGCACCCTGCTATTAAAGGGGTTTTACATGCTTACACACTGAATAAACGCTCATTGTAAAATATTAATGAGCAAAATTATTCCAGAATATATTTATAAATTGTAGATGTGAACCATTCATCTGTACGTTACCACTTTAACACAACTGTTATCTCTGCAGAATCATTTTTATGGTGAAATATTTTCGAGGGCGATTAAATAACCATTTCCCAAAAATATAATCTAAATCCTTTGTGGGATTATAATAATAATCGACAGAAATAAATGAAAGCCAAACCTTTTCACCACAAGAAAACTGCTACTCTTGTGGGTCGTAAACAGGTAGCAGTGACATTGACTCTCCAGTTTAATTACCGTGAACTACTCCCCAGTGCTCCTTCTATCTCTCTAATAGCATTTCCACTGCTGTCTGAAATGGTATGTGGGTACTACACTAGGCCCTCCATCATTTAAACTGTATATTTGGGGAACATTCACCCACCCAGAGCTTGAATCACTCAGCCCCTATGAAAAAATTAAGTATGCATTTGTCTGATGTAGGTACCGCTGCACTAACAAGCTGAATGGCCTTCGGTAACACTCGGGCCGTGGTCTTTTTCGTTCTTTCTTAAGTGCTTCCGTCTTCTTTTTTCATCTCCTGTCAAGGCTGACAGCTCCACTGTGTATCAGCATGTTCACCTGGGGCCGAGCAGAAGGGCAGATAGAGATAATATTGACAGAAGTTGAAGGCTGACACAGATAAACGATGTTACACTGTAAAAGACAGTGGTGGAGAGAAAAATGGACATGAAATGTAAGTAGGGAAGAAGAGCATAATTTGAGTAAGAAAAGGAGGTAAAGAGGCTGAGGCGAGGTCTGAGTGCACAGAAGTAGGGCTTGAGCTCAAGCTTTATTGATTCAGTTGGTTTTGTCTGCCACCTCCTCAGAGGACACTGTTGGCCTATGATGTATGGCTGCTTCATCCTCTCCTGCTCCAGCGAGGGACACAAGTTAGAGAGTCAGGCACTACAGGGAGCGCGTGTTACGCTGCCGGTACAGCCGTGGCAAGGCAGCCGTCCGATCCCCGTACATCACAAGTCCACCGAGAGCTCGTTTCAACCACAGAGAGCAAAAGAGACATTTCACCTGCTTGGTGAAGAAGAAGAACGTGGCTTCTCGCTGAACTTGATACATCTCTAGCGCTCACTGCCAGACAACAGACAACATCAACTTGTCATCAATAAATAAAATCCATGCACAGATTTGTATTTCCCCTGCCATAAATACGTACAACTTGTCCTGCCCGCTGCAAGAGATTAAGTGAGGCTATGCAGACACACACAGAGATGCTCACACTTCAAAGCAGTGCTGGCTGTCTCTCTGTGCAAGGCAATTTGCACTCCCCAAGATCTCTCTCACCGGCAGCATATAAATAAGCCTGGCACCAAGCGGTCAGAGCCCACAGTAACAGCCTGTCACGTTAGATGAGGACAATGAAGTTGTCTGTCTGTCCCACACACCTGATGAGTGGCACGCGTTGGGAGTCTAGTACGTGTTACACACCCAGATGCTGGTGTTGTGACGAAGACACACACACACAAAAACATACTGGGGTTATTAGTATTGATTTAATGTACCTTGCTTAACTCCGCTGAGCTACGTTTGATGAGGCTTTAATTCATCAACAGACTCTGCGTGTTGAAGGCGTTGGGCATACAGCCAGGGCAAGCATCGTCTTCGCAGACGAAGAAGCATTAACTGACTTTAGATAAAAGCATATGGAACACGTACGGATCTGCTCATCGATATCTATCTTGACCCTTTGGAAATGTGTTGAAGTGGGATGTTAACGGTAGGAGAGGGACGCCTCTGGCGCTTACTAAATCCCTGTTTGAAGCTGTCAGACACTGTTTCACCTTTATTTGACCTTTCAGTCGAGATTGCACATAATACTATTAAGGTGCAGGGTTAATAGAAGAACTGTTGTCGATGATTTAAGTCTTCGATGTAGGGGCAAAGAGGCGCAGGGTGACCGTGCCCATATGTACAGATGGATCACTGCCAAGGTCACCCTGATCCAGCCATCTTGCCCCCCCCCCCCCCCAGGTGTTACGTGCGTCATACAAATTTCACAAATTAAGTCATCCATCTCTCCCCGTGGTTAACACTTCACAGGCTAACAACAGTTAACTGCTTTCAGAAGTCTTAAGCATCTGCTAATAGGGATTATATGAAGTGTAACTAAGCTATAAATTGTCTCAAGGTGCATGCGGCAGCGTGAACAGAATAGCAGAATACACTAAACACCTCCTCCCTCCAAAATCTGTTTGCCTCACAGAACACAGTCAAGTAATGTCAGCTCCAGGTGTATTGCTTTTTGTAGTTTCTTCTGAAGAGTGATGGTGTTACATGTGTAAATAGCGACAATGGCTAAGCTATAGCTGACTTTAGGGCCTCGTGCCAGCTTTCAACAAGTGTCTCAATTGAATCAGGAAAATAGCGGTCTGTAAGCCAGTAGTTATTACTTCACCATGAGGCCAAGCTGGTGAAAAATGGCATTCACTATCATATAATTAAGCCTCTGTGCACACCACAGCGCGAAACAAATGTGTTAATACTTGCTACACTGATTAAAACCGAGGCCCTGCTGCACTAATGCACTTATAAAATTCCTGCTGGAAACACCAGCTTGTGCTTACACTTTGTTCATACTGTTATTTTATCCGTCTTTTATTCTGTGCCACAAACTGCTCCTGATCTGGTGCCTTAAAATAACCCAACTTCACATAACCCATTTTCCTCAGCCATTTTGTCAGTCCTGATCTTTCCTGATCATTTAATCCTTCTCAGAATGGCTAAAGTAACTAAGGTGTGTTGACAGTATGAGGCTGAACCGCACAAATCAGCTTCTTAGCGTATGAAAGAAAAGAAAAATGTGGAGCCATCACAAATATGTATCGGTAGTGCTTCTGAATGCAGAGAAGTTTTTATCTGATTCACAAGGGGGCACTGTTGCCATTCACTTCATAAGACAAGGTCTCCTCACGCATTACTCTTCATTTGTATCTTCCTTCTACAGATGATATCCTTCATGAAATGAAATTATGTTGTTCCTTATAAGCAGGAGGGGAGTATTAACAACAGCTTCCCCGTTTCCATCCTTGTTTAAAATTAGCTGAGTGCTGATACGGGGGGTCGTCTCTCCATTGTGCTTGCAGCACACCGGGTCCCTTTTAATTTCCTAGCTCAGTGGTGAGGCAGTCATTATCTGAGGATGGGCATCTACAATGGATAATTATCCTGGGAAAAGGATTTCAAACTGTGGTGAAAATACTGCTTTCAGCAAGGGGGCCCGAATGCACAAAAACACTGGCTAGCAGTAAGTCACTGCCATTACGTCTTTCCAGCTGCGTTTTTCTCGACGCCCAGTTGTGATTTGGACCAACCCCCGACAAAAAACAATTACAAAATCACTCCCCTTTCTGTTTTTTTTCCAATATAATTCTGTATTTATTGCTGTTTTAAATCTCATTTCCAAATGAGCTTGCTGACTGGAGAGACCAATACAATACAGTGTGTAATTTGAGTGGACCACTAGGCAGAACAGGAGAGTGGACACAAACACAAATACGTGCACATCAGTGAACACAGGTGCATGCACATGAACACACACAAATGCGCAAATAGATACGCTGACAGAAAATAAAAGTTGAGGCTGTGCAGGAGTGTAATGTTTCACTCCCTATTGAGTTGAGTCAACAATGTATTTCTTTTGTTTTAAAGGCAGCTTCTTTGGGGCTAGGTGGGGTGCTTTAAATTGTCTCTGTCAGAACGCATAGTTAAGTTCAACATCAAACACGCTCTGATACAGTCCATTTACCAGCACAGACACTAGCACTTAAATGCACTGACTTGTAATTTTGATGAATAGGAAGGCTACTCGACCCTGATAAGAATCCACTTATACTGTCAATCATTTCATCCAAAAGTTGAAAGATAAATTACTCGACATAATGTCATGTCAGTGTTATCTCTGCCTCTTACATGCAGATCAATACTGCGGCCGATTCCTTTGTGTTTGAGGGGACTCCATTGTAATGGTTAAAACTAAGGCTGGCTGTCAAAAGTTAAAACAGATCCTAGATCAGACGCAGTTTGACCCAGCAGTGCTGAGAGAAGTTCAGTTCCCTCATACGCCCTATGAACTTAAAAATTTAAATGTACTATTTTATTCCACTCTGGACTACATATCTTGTTGGAGAAATCCTGTAGAGATTGAATTGATGCCCAGCTGTTCTGTGCGGTAAACTCAAATAAACTCAACCAAAAGAACATTTTTAATGTCTTGGAGAAGCTTCACACGCATACACACAGACATGCACACTGCACTATAGTCCCTGTTGCAGTGATGATTGACCCTGGCGGGCAAGTGAGGAAGAAGCCAGATCTTGAAAAATGCATTATGTCCTAATATGGTTATCGTCTATAAGTAGATAAAGGTTAAATAAAATAACAGGAATTCTCTCTGGATCGGGACTAAGCGGATGACAACACTGCTCTGATTTGTTTCTGGTGTACTGGTTTAGCTAAATATAATTGGCCACACAGTCTGCGGAACACAGGTGATATACAGATAAGTGAGTCTGCATGAGGCCTGGTGCAGGCTAATGCTCAGCCACAAACGTCAGCAGCTGGTCTCCTTTACGTTTCAACTCATTAGACCTGAGTGCTGCGGGGAGGACGGAGCTGAGAGCCGTATTGAGCTGCAACTCTTGCAAGTAGAGACCTAAAACAGTTAAAATCCCTTTCCCAAAGACGCATCGTTATTCCCGTATCAGTGGATGAAGTGTCCCAAGTGGCAGAAGATTAAAAGAAAAGATACCCACAAAAAAAGCCAAAAGTTCTGCATTCTGATTATGCTTCATATAGTTTGTATCATAACATTTACAGTCTTATTGCCAGAGTTCATGTCCTCAAAAGCTATAGACTACCTTTGCTGTGTTTTGATTCTGTAATACATTCCATATATCTACACTTCTAATGGCTATTTAGCTACTTGAATGAATCATTTAGATGGGAAGGCCATCAAGAGTTATGAAAGGTTTTGAGTGTCACGGCCTTGGATGATGTGGTCCACAGTGTATTCGCTTTTAAAATGCTTGGATCTCAAACAGTAGCCTTAATGCTGCCGTCTGCCCAAAAATCTCGATTTAAAATCAGAGCAAAACAGAAGCACAGCAGCACTTCTGTTGACAGGAAGCATTTGGAGGAAGCATTTCTACGGGAACAAATCATCAGCTTTGTGTTTCTCCATTACTGTCTTATTGCCTCTCCCCATTAGATGCAAGCATCAACAAGCAGCCATCTTCTCTTTCAGTGTACTTGACCTCCACAATTAATCACCGCTCCTCCCTACATTTTCCATTAAATGTTTACCGTCTTCCTCTCTGTCCAGCCCTTCTCGCTCTATCATTTCTTTCCATCTCACCAAGTCTCCAGTGATATCTTTGTAAAAGATGGAGCAGTCATCATGTCGGTGATGGAGAGCCAGCATTCACTCATGATAAAGGCATGTCGATTTCTTAGAGATATACTGTAACACATTGATCCGCCTCATTATGAACAAGTTGTGCTGTTTTAACGTAACGTCAATATTTTTGGAAATGCTCTAATCTAACTCTTGCGGGAAAGTTAGATTCGAAGATCGATATCTGTCCTCTAATCATAAGGCTTCAGCCAACAGATAGCTTTGGTTTTGCACGAAGAATGGAAACAGCGAAACATCTTCCCTGGCTTTGCCCAACAGTTACATAATCTCTTCTGAATCAAGCTCTTCTGAAGATCACGAATTAACATTTATGTAGATCGTTTAATCCATATAAAAAACTGTATACAAAGTATAATTTTCCATTTTATGGTGGGCTATGTTATGATTATTTTTCAGTTGGGAGCAGTAACCTCCTGGGTGGGCGGATTATGTTACCGATACGGACAGAGCCAGACCGCCTCCTCCTGTTTCCAGTCTTTGTGCTAAACGAGAAATATTTGTTATGAAATGAATTGTAGGCTGTTACGGTTAAAATAATTCAACATTTGGAGACATACGCTTATTCGCTTTCTGTCGGAAAATTAGATGAGAAGGTTAATGCCACAAATACTATATCTTACCACTAGATATGAAGCTACAGCTGGTTAGCTTAGCATGAAAACTGGAACTGGGGAAACAGCTATGGCTCCCTCCAAAGGTAACTAAATATGCCAGCTGCTGCTCCGAGCTGGGAAATAATCCAGCATCCAGTATATATATATATATATATATATACATATATATATATATATATACATACATATTGTTATGGATTCAACAAACTATCTGAGTGAGTTTTAGAGGCGCTGGTGGACAGATTTATCTAGTTATCACTGGACACAGACATGGCTAGCTGTTTCCCTGTTTTCAGTCTTTGAGCGAAGATAAACTAACTGGCTGCTGGCTCCAGCCACATATTTACCGTGGAGACATGAAAGTGGTGTTGATATTCTCATCTGACTCTCGGCAAGAACGTGGTCGAGCGTTTTTAACAGTTTCAAAGGGTGCGCAGTTAATGACTGGAAATATTCTACAAGCAATTTCAAGCAGTTTGCAGTTAAATATATAAAGATTTATAGAAGACACAATCATTGAAGGTGTTTTTCTATCCGTCCCTCTTTACAGAGCTGCATTTTCCTGTAAAAGGAGTTGTTATTACGAGTTATTAATGACAAGTTATTATTTAGCCCCATCTTCAGATCTTTGTCAGTTGTAACTACATTAAGTGCAGCACTTGGTAGCCTAGATATCTCTACTGTATCAGTATTCACCAAGAAACTGCTGTAGTGGGAGAAAGAGAGCACAATAAAAATCTTAATGTTTGTGATTTCTCACTTTTTTGTGTTTTTTTCTCTTGGTCTCGGCTCCCCACTCTATATCCCTTTTTTGCTCCCTCTATTCAACAATCCACTTCACACACACACACACACACACACACACACACACACACACACACACACACGCACACACACACACACACACACACACACTTTGTGTATATAGGCCTTCCCCCTCTCATCACTATCTGTAAGACATCACCCCCCCTCGCCACCTTCATTTTTCCTCCATGTTCCCAACTCTCTCGTTATTTCTCACTGTCTATATCTCCTCATCCACCTTTGCCCCATTTTCCCCCTTGCACCCCCCCACCCTCATTTTGTTTTTGCTCTCTCTATCTCAGCCCTGGCTGATGTGTGCTTGTAAGAGGAGGTGTTTTGAGCTGACATTGGGTGTGTTCAGCATGTCAGTCCACAGCTGCTGGAGGCCCTGCGGGCTCCTCTGGGGTCGTGGGTTTGTTGGTTGTGGAGGGCAGTTCTCCAGCCAATACCCTCATTCAGAATACACATCTGGAGCTCACCTCTGAAGAGGGGGGAGACATGGAACCGGGGTGAGAGGCGGTGCAACACCATCTCTTCTTCTCTCCATTCATCCCTCCCACCTTCAGGTGCTCTCTCCCTCTCATCCCCTCTCCTCCTCCTCTGTTCCCCTCTCTCTCTCTCTCTCTCTCTCTCTCTCTCTCTCTCTCTCTCTATGCCTCAATGCATACATAAAGTACACATAGACTCAGGGTAGTACAACGGCCCTGGGCAAAGACCGAAAAATACTGGCTTCAACAAATCCTGACATGAGACTACACGCACACACACACCTACACACACATAGACACACAAACACACACATACATGTGTTTGCGATATCATTCCCAGAGCTGCTGTGTGCTATTGCACCGTGCTAGACTTTCTCTCCACTAAATAAATCTCTGTTCACACCTTCACTGTAGTTTTTGATCTCTGTTGTGTTCTTAGCTACAAATCATTAATGTGTTTATGTCGAAACCTTTCTCTTTTCTCTTTCTTCTCACTGTAGCTTATGAAGTGGTGACTTCAACAGACAATTCTGATCTCTGACTCAACAAACTGAAGGAAGAATGCTAAGCTACCAACTGGTCAGGTTTTGATCCCATTCCCCTCATTTTATGACCATCTACATTCCTGAGAGGAGGTAAGACATGGGAGGCTCACCCAAACTGTGAAAAACTGATTTCCAATGCAAAATAAAAGGTGTTTTAATTGATCTGTTATGCTGAGCCAACATGTATTAATTAGAGGAAGTTTAGCCTTAACATACTAATTTTGATGCAGAAACCAAGTCTGGGCGGCGGCCCCCTCTCCCCCTTATCCTGCCCCTCATCAGAGGGACTATTCATCTTGCTTTTTCCATTGATATATCCATATAGGCAGACTTACATACAGTATATATGCATGCCTGTGGTAATAATTGCAAACCTCAACTGTCACTATAATACGTCATAACATAAGTGCCATCTATAAGCCTGTTTAATTCATTGTTATTCAACTCATCAGGTTTTATTTAGTGATATCAAGTGCAAGGTGAGAAACACAACTTTCAAATATGAAGGAATGAGATGTGTGGGGAAATCAATATCAAAAAAATCAAACCACAAAGTGAATGAACTCCTGAACAGACGTCAATAAAACTAACCACAGATCCCTCTCTTCTTCCTCTTCCGACTCGTCTTCCTCTTGCTCTACTTCACACTCTTCCCAGCTGAACGGTGCATTCATCTAATCACATTCAAATGAATTGGTGAACATCAAACGAAGATATCCTTACTGATTCTACCTGATCTTCTTGTTGATCTGCTCATATTCATAAATTGTTAATCGTTATATTCATTGTGAACATATGTTTCCCAATTTATTCATACATTTCTCTGTTTAGTTGTCGCGTTAGCAGGTAAATATTTCAGTTATAAAGAACTTGATTCTGGGAATTGTGCATGTAGGAAATATTTTGTAAAAGTACAGTGTGTCAAGAACTTGTAGCAATCTTCAAATTATGAGACTAGATTAATTAATTAATACCAAAATATGTAATGATAATTAATAATGAAAAATGATGCATCGTAAACAAAAGATAAAAGAGACTTACTGCCCTCAACTTGGGCTATCAGAAACAATCAGTTCTGTATTAAATAACAGAATTTCAGGGCACCAACGTCCTTAGAAGGAAATTTGATTGCCAATTAATTATTTATTATTGATCCATGCAACAAGCTCACACTAACCCCTTTTTCCTTTAAGTTAATTAATACACTGTGAAACACCACGTCACTATTTAGAGCTTATATATCATTGGCTGCTGATACTAACAAATCTAACATTCATCACGATAATGCATTTTTATCGATACTGTTTGTTACGTTGACACGTCATCATAATGAGTGATCCAATGATGGCCACTTCATTCCAACAACAGGTCCAGACAAATACGCCCACCCCCGTGCTTTTTGTTGTGCAGCACACTTAATTATTTATAATTCATATTCAATATTATTTGCAGTTGTTTATGATATGAATGTTAACACCAGGACATAAATAAGGCCACCGCCACAGTTGCGGCAGATTTGCTGGCGCAGCAACATACTCTCTTTTACAGTAATTGATGAAGCACAGTGTACAGAATTTCACATGCTGAGTAATTTTCTAATTGGTCGAGGGGTAGCAAGTTGTTGTGCAGCCCTGCAGCACTCTCAGTGAGGGGAAACACTTGCTCACTGGAGAGAAAGAAAAGGGGCAAAGAAATGTAATGAAATGGGAATTTCCTTAAGATATGCAGCATGAACTGAGTTTCTGAATGTTCAATGAACACTGCTGGACTGCTTGCTGTGCCTTTTTTGTACTCTATAATAGTGATGTTTTACTGAGATTGGCCTTCAAAATCCTTCCCTATTGATCGGATCTCATACGCCACTCCTGCTGGAATATGTACAGCTCATGTAAATATGACTACAAGTCACCCGTGTCAGGTTATATGAAGTGTGTGCATGTCCGCAAAGAGAATCCAATCCTATATTTGTGCCTTCAATTTATGGCTTGAATATATTTGCATAATGGATTTTCACATCTCACAGTATACGAATGTAGTCTGACGGTTCAAATGGTTGAAGTTGTGGGATTAGGTAACAAAATATGTAGAAATGCTATATGGTGGAATATGTTCACAAGATAAATGTCTATCCCCGAAGGAGTGTAGTGTAATAGAGTAGAGTTTCAAAGGGGTTGCTGTCAAACAATTCCTTCCTCCCACCACCTCATTTATACTGTAATCATGTCGTCAGAATTCTGAAATGGTTGATTGTAAAAGCCGAGTGAAACTACCGAAAGTCGTTGGTGTATTGCTGGTGTTTTGTTTCATTCGCAGGGGGGGGGGGGGGGGGTACCTCGATGGGTCATCTGCTCTAAATTCACCTATTCCAGCAAAGTGACAAAAACCAAGGCAAATGTTTTTGAGGGCTCCTGTAATCCAGAAATCCACCCATACCATTCTAAATCCCCACAGACAGCAGGAATAATGAATCGTTCGCTGTGTGCACGTCATAAACATGTAAACTCGCTGAGCCGGGAGGTGCAAGAGTAATGAGAGGCAGTCTAAACAGTCTGTCATCATCTATGCCTTTAGAGTGGGTCCTTTACTCGGGCCCCTGCAAAGTATATTGGTAGCATTATAGCATAGCAGTCCTCAATTTATCAATAAAAGAACCAATGTGTCACTCTGGCAAACACACAGCCGGCATTTGCATTCAAGATAACGAGACCTGTCATGTGAATTTTATACTCTGTCTCCTCGCTCTGTTTGTGCCGTCCCTCTTTCTTGCTCTCTTGCCTTTCGTTTTTTCCTCCCTTTGGAAATTCGGCTGAAAGCTCCTCCCGTGACCACCTCTTCATGGACCACAGCAATATTTAGAATCCATTCTAGTACGTTATTGATAAATTATTCACACATTTGCTTTGCATTAAGCCATTTATTTTTGTTCTATTCTTGTTCAAATCTATTGTATTCTGCTTCATTTCTTCATTTCCCTCGATAATGCCAATTGCAGAGTTCTTCCCACCGACCAACTATTGTTGCACACCGCCTGCAGCCACTGCTGATACCAACTCTGGTTCTAGTTTTCAGCCATGCTTTTTTTTTCTCTGAGAGCCTGTGTCCAGTATGTTTGTCTTCTGCCCTGTCTTTATGCAAGAATAATACGCTTTCAAAAGGCCCAAACTAATTGTAACTCCTGATTCAATTGCCAACATTCTTCTGAGAATAAAGAAAACAGTATTTAAAGACAGTAAAAAAATGCCGTGTTGACAGACCAATCCAGAGAGTCTTAACAATAGCTACAGTGAGCAGCAACATAATCCCTACCATGCAGTTCTGTGTGTGTGCATATACAGTATGTGCCCTCCACAGGATGGCTGAGGCTGTGCAATAAAGGCCAGACTACAGCTGTGAGAGAGACAGAGATCCCATCGCCAAATCCAATAAGAAGAGTAAAATTTCATTACAGATGTTCAGCCTGGATATGACGGCTCCATCAATAACCATCCCACATGTGAGAGGCAGAGGGGTGAGCATGACACAGTCAAAGTCGCACAGCCATGGCAGAATCTATATCGGATTGTTTCACAGCTCCACTAGCTTGAGTCTTCTTCTCCCTCCTTCCCTGCATTCTCTGCGATGTGTCTTTGTTCTTGCTGATGCCTCTCTTTCATTCTCTGCCGGTCCCCCCTTGCTTTCTTTCACCTTCACTTTTTTTTTTGCCTTGGCAATAGAAATGTCCAGTCTTTCTTCATTGGAGCAAGGAATTACATCTCAAGTGGTCTGGTTCAATACTGCTGTCCACTCTCCTCTCCAGACAACGAAGATGTTTGCTTAAAAAAAAAAATATATATATATGGCCCTTGTTTTGGTTTCCAATTACAGTCTGTTACTCTGTCTCTGTGTTTCTCTCCTCCTCACTGAAGCATTTTCACGACAGCGTATCATAAGTATAACACAGCATTTCTGACATGGCAACCACAGAGACAAGTTAACAAAATCATTTAATGGAAAAATATAACCTTTTTGTTCTTAAATGTGTTTTTTAATGCATGTGTTCTGCGCATTTACTGCATGTCAGCATAAAAGGAGGTGCAGCCCTTGTTGGCTCTTTTCCAATACAAGATTTTGCCATCCGTCACTTCTAAAACTAGCGTCTCCACATTCACAGTGTGCTAAGCTGACAAACAACTGAGTTGTTTTCGTAATAGCATCTTGCTGAAGCTCACTGATAAAAACAGTTAGAATAGCACTTCAGTCCATCAGAGATACTTGAGCTCATGCGTACAAAAGTCTTAGCGAGGTCAACCAACGTCACTGGACACTGACTAGACAGAAAGGACAAGAGGTGTCAGCCTTCTTGAGAGTTTGTGTTTCAACAGTCAGAATAATACAGAGTTATACAAAAGTCTCAAGGACTCTTGCAACTTTTCAGGCAATTCAACTTTTTCAGATGCATCAGACGTTTGCTTTTTCAGACCAGAATATCTGAAGGATTCCAGCTTTCCTTTCAAAGCAGTCTGTCGTAAAACTGATTTTGCTTCAAGGAAATCATAGGCCTTTCGAACATCTAATATGAGTTTGCCAGTGATTTGAACCTCAAAGTACTTTTTTTGCGCGATTGTCATTATATCATGAATGCCCTCAAACTAGACACTATTTATTAGGCTGTGATCAAAATGTCTCTCAGTAATAAGATGTGAAGCGGAGGTTAAACGAAAATATTTCACATAGAAAACCGCCTTTCACGCTTGTTTGTTCAGTGAAGAGGTTGTACCGCAGATGTGTTATTTATAATGCTCAAATTTGTCTTGTCATACAGCAAATGCACTGGAGAGGTAGAAATATGTGTGCACAGCCAGGGTTGAGGGAATGAAAGGGATTGAAGTTCACATTTTTCAATTACCGCTCGCCGCCGTCTGGAACCGCCACCACTTTGGTACTGCTTTGGGCCTTTCTTTGTTTTATTTAATGAGTGTTTGAAAAAATACACGTGGTGAAATTCCAAATAAATGTTGTTATAAGCAAAAACTAGCCCCCCCCCCCCCTCTTGTAAATCTAACAAGAGCTTCTCATGTTGCCCAGTATAGACTCGTTGGATTTGCTCTTTTTAATTTTTAGTGTGAGGTATTAATAAGCCTTCTCCTCCATTAAATTGTATGCAAACTTCAGAGAAAATAAACTGAACCAGTGTTATGTCACTGTGATGTGCTGGGCTTTAACGGAACATATCAGCTTTCACAGCCCTCTTTTTTATGTTTCCCATCTCTGTCTTCTCTGAATCACCTAAGACAAGGCAAACAGCAGTCGGTTGTCAGTTGTAGTGACTTAATAGGTGCACGCGCTGCAGTCTATCCAGAGAAAGCTAGACTCACTGTTCTTGCATCTGTCTCTCTCGAATCACTTTAATTCCCTCCAGCTGCCACTAATACCGTATTGCAAATCGATCAACCAGAAAGGACTTCTCACATAATAATAAAATATTAACACCTTTACTGGAACAAATGAAAGCAGAAAAGAAAACGAGTTGGCTTACTGCCCGTGACAAAAACATCCGAACATTTTGTGCTGGTATTAAAGTAATATTTTCTGTCACACTTATATATATATATATATATATTACATGTATGTACACACAACAATAGAAGCACTCCATTACTTTTATTTGGCTGCTGCTCCTTCTTCTTTTCCATTATTTATCCCTGTGATTGTTCACAGTGGTTTACAGTGCTAAAGATACATGCGGCTGCTATTTGTCTGCCCAGGCATCGACATAACTATTATTCTCAGCTCATATCGCAGTGGTTTTCAGAGCCATTAGTGCATGCCATACATATTTATCAAGGATCAGCACATTCACGCTGTGTATCAAACTTGACAAACAGGAGTTTATATCAAACATCCGGTTCTGTCAAGCGTGAAAGTGATATTTTTCAAGCACATCTGTCACTCAATATTTTACTGGAGGATCTTTTTCAGCTGTCAGCAGGCAGCCTACTATACTTTTCTTTTTGATGATGACATAAGCCACATTAACAACTCATTACAAGCGTTTACATCAGTTCCTGTGGTAATCTCCAAACAAAGGCCGTGATACACACTGTGAACTGCGCTGTAGCAGATGGATCACTCATTTCTCACACAAAACTCATCCGGTAAAGGGCTCAGTTGCATCAGCTACAAACTGCTGTGGAGAAGAGAAGAAGAAAGCCCAACAAGCGCAGGTGGGTGAGCACAGAAAGGAATGATGTGATGGCGATGGGAGCCGTCTCTGATTGGAGCATTCCTAGCCCCAGTAAACCTTTCTTCTCTCTCCGCCATGTGCCGAGTGTTGATAACAGACATCATCCCACTGACTCATTAATCAACAGTGAAATGTGCAGCTACCTGCCGCTTTCTTATTCCCGTGCCCCCAAAACCCCTCCGCTACCTGCTTCCTCCTCCACTTCTACTCGCCTGCAAAGAGAAGAAACAAACTGGACTCCACTCCTTTTGTAAAAAGAAAAGCAAATTGCTCTCCCAGCACATTTCCTGTTTCCAGATATTTACCCTCCGAATTATATCCAAATGCTCACAGCCGTGTGTACGCATGCATTCACACACAGAGACAAGCGTAAACACACACTTGGTGTTTGAAGACAGGAATGCAAGGACACAGGGGCAAGAGGAACGCCTCGCAACTCTGCAACTGGTTTGTACTTTAGAGTTGTGCAGCCGAGCACATTGTTCGACAGAAACATGTCCTACGCGTTTTTGCCTCAGTAGCTTATCACGCAGACAGATTACCGTATCATTTTAGCTTTACGTCTAACATCCAAAACCCAGATGCCACCTCTCACTTCTCTCCTCTAAGCACTTTATTGAGCCTCTTTTCAAGCTGTGCCACCACTGCGCTCCTGCCCTGGTAATATCTGCCACAAAATCCCTTACACATTTATAAATTGTGTTTTTTAGGTGTCCTGCACATACATACTTATTAAGCTGTGTAAGAACTGCTGATCTGGCCATCTTTTTCACTTCAAACTCAGACCCACTCGAGGGAGGTAAAATGAAGAGAGGGGAGGTTTGAATTTTGATCAGTTTATTTGCATTTTCTACATGTCAAAACCCTTAATTTATCTGCCAGTTTTGATCTCATTTAGCTGAATGTATAATAACTCACAGTGGGTCATCAATTGTTCTGAAAAGTAAGCAACAAACTGACCAAATCAAAGTTTGATTAATAGGCAGGGAGGTACAGACAGCATTGTTCTGGTTACAGCTGCGTCAACAGGAAGCCCAGAGAGCTTTCCAGCTGTATATTTTCTGATAGAGCAGACTGTAAAAATATACGCAGCAGGGCAGAAGTTCACTTTCATGTTGCATTTCTAAAACAGACTCAACTGCAAACAGGCAAATGCTGTGATTTACATTCATGGCGCGCTGCAGAGGCGTGAAGAACTCTATTTGGTTCCATACATGGAGTGACAGCCCCCCCCCCCCCCCCCCCAAAAAAAAAACACATTTTATCTTCTCAAAAGAGCATGAAGTGTCAGTCAGTGACTTCACACAGTTAACATCCCAGATAACTCACCAGATCCTTGTTATCATCCAGGTACAAATGCTTCAGTCTGCATTTCACCTTCTCCCAGTAATAATCCTGCTGTGGACTCTACTGAGCTCTAAATTATTTAGGCAAAATGCAAAATACTTAGAGGTGTAAGTGTCAAACAGGACAAATACATCATACCATAGAAAGCTCAAATGTACTGTATTTTAAATTGATGTTGAAAATGCAAGCATGTAAAAATGTAATAAGGTTTTCCCTGCTATAAAGAGGACCCATGTCTGTGTTGGAGAAAAGAGTCTTTCTATATTATGGATGTATTGCATTATGGACTACTGGGGCTGTTCTTGCAGGACAATGGGTATCTCTGTACCATCTTTGACAAATGTATCCCTTTGAAATTGATAAATGTTGATTTCGGATGAGAAACCGTTGTTTTTTGATTCTCCATCACTGATCATGAGTTTTGGTGTTGATGCTGTGGATGTGTTTTAGATAGATGATTGGATGGTTTGAATTGAACTGTTTTGCACACCCAACCTATTTTCTATTATTTTCTGTTGGGAAAACCATAAAGTATTCTATACATTGAGAGTAATTTAGAGCAGCTTGGAAACATCTATAAAGGTACATTATAATTCAAAAGGATAGCAGTATTGACAGCACAATATCCGATAAAAAACATCTGCTTCTTACTTTTGACAGCAACTTTTGACTATTCTGTATCATTTCATCTTTTAAAATACTTTGATAGTTTGAAATGTTGACTGTTACAAATACGTGATTTGTTTTATTATGACACTGGTGAACGAACCCTAAAGGAAAGTGCTTGTACTTTAAACATCATAGAGTCACCATATCGTCTGACATCCAAAATAGATATATCATATAATATTATATATATATATATATATATATATATATATATATATATATATATATATATATATATATATATACCTATATATTAACAAGACCAAGACAAAACATCAAACACATTGTCACTTTTCAAATTTGTTGAATTTGGAGATCTCAATGAAAAATCATACAAGTGTTTGACATTTCATATATTCAGAAGCCCGGAGCAGTAAACACACCGTTTTTGGAAATCCCTGTAATTGATGCCAGACCTGACCTCACTGTGTATGGTGCAACTATACTGTTAACAATAACACATTGAGTTTAATTTGACATCTGCTCCCGTGACAGATTGTAAACCTTTTTTGCCGAAATATGCCAGCAACATAAAGCTGTTTGGTTCAGCAGCATGCATTTATGTGACACAACATCATACTTGATGTACCGCCTGAAGACATAAACATTTTGGTGGAAACACTGACGGTGCTTCAGGAACAGTCAACATTCATTCACTGCAAGGAAAATATGATGTACCGTATGTATAAACATACAAAAATACATCTGGATGTAAAATATATGCCCGTGTGAAGTGATTCAGTCAGAAGGGTTCGGTTAAGACTTGTAATATGACACTCACATGCCTATATGTACAATGAAGAATATATGTGTCGCTATCGGTGCTGAGCAAGAAGAGATCTCTTTCCAGCATTAGGGAGCAAAGTCCACAGGACTGGGGATCCCATCACGTGTGGACGAGACGAATGGTTCCAGCCAATATTCTTTTCAACATGAGGCCTTTGAGTATTCGCCGTAGTTGACTGATCCTGTAAGATGTTCATTTTTGTCGGCCCTAAAATTAGATTTTTACACCACAAACAAGCCATTGTGTGTTATTGGTGAGCTTTAGAGGTTGGTGGTGGGCAGATCTTTGTGATGTCACCCTAAAAAACATTCTTCAAACAAAATGTTTTATTTGAATGAATTGATTGAGCAGATTAAATGAGTCAGTCTATTTTTGTTAAATCAACTTTCTTTCATGAGTATCGCTCTTTGGAGTCCCTTTGACTGCGGCAAGCTCAAGAGCAATCTGATTTCTGACCGCGGTGTTAATGTTGTTTTTGAAAGGCTAACAAATATGGATTGAAGCTGAATATTCCGTTTGATTTTTATTTGATAAAAACAATTTGTGCATTTTCCCAACTATTGTTTTGGAGGCAGCCTTATAGGAAAATGTATTTCTTGGAGGGCATTTTTTCAACGTTATTGTTTTCAGTAAACAGATATGGTGATATATGTAATTGAATTAAGAACAAGACCTTTAGAATACTATATAACAAGGACAACAGAGTTAAAAGGCTGGGTGCAAGCACTCTAAATAGCGGTGGCTGTCCTGACTCTTAAAAAAACATAGTGTAATTAACACAGTTAATTACACTATGCATCATAACCTCTTCTCTCTGAGGGAGCCGAACGAACCCCCACACTGGCAATTTAAACATTTCCTTATAAGCTACTTTTCACCTCCATTGAAACATCGATGCTCACACATTGTAATAACTTTCCACACACACTCGGTGAACACAGTATGATACTCACACACAGGTCATGGCTTTCCAAGCAGTTTGAGCTTGTTTAATCTCATCCCTGTATACATTCTATGTGATCAAACCTTTATCGACAAATATAAACGCAGATAATGAAGACCGACCGTTAGTACCAATACAGAGTCATCTTAGCGCACAGTCATGTCCATTCAAGGTACCGTAGATATCATTTGGTTGAATGAAAGAAAAAAAAGTGTTTATTATATACATAAAGACAGAAATATACACATGTGCAGGTGGACCTATGGTGCACACCTGCAGTCATTAACAACATTTCAAATGACCAAAAGGACCGTTAACTGGTGACGTCGCCATATTTTGTTCTTTTCGCCGCCTGCTAAAAAAAGTATACTGTAGCACCCAAATGAAAGAGCTTTACGGTAGATTGATTATGGTCACGGATACTATACCAACACTTAGAACACTGAGTAGGCTTTACAGTTTAGAGTTTAGACTAGTGTTGAAGAGACAGAATGTAATCATCCCCCATCCCCACCCCTACATTTGCGGTCTATTCATCCAGGAGAAGATTAAGTCGAGAACCAAATCAGGACAAAAAAGTGTGACTGATAGCAGAAATATGTCTCTTTCTCTCTCTCTCTCTCTCTCTCTCTCTCTTTGTCCTTTCGCTTTAACTCTACCCCATTTACCTCCTGCTCATTCCTTTTCTCTCTGCAACAATTTCTTTTCTGTCAATCCTGTCTTCTTTTAATTATCTTGTTCATTCCCTCTCTGCCTCCTCTGGTGAGAAAAGCGCAAGCGTTGAAAATGATCAGCTTCAGTCCTCCAGGATTTTGTGTCTCAGTCTGAGGGCGAGTCGCTCCCCAAAAAATGGCCTTCATGGCTTCTCCTACCAAGGGTCCTTTTTCAGGCCATGTGCTTTATCACAGTCGTGGTCCGCCCAAACATTACATCAAATGAACAACAAATTCACAATTGTAAAATTTCAATATTTTCCTCCTCTTTTTTTTTTTTCGCTTTCCTAAATACCATTTTTTGTCAACTGCCCAGAGATTCAGCCTTCTTAATATCAGTCTCAGAAATAACACCTGCTTTTGGGACCAGCTTGTGGGTGGATGACCTCTTTTTCTCCTCCTGGCACTTCTATAAGGCATGCTGGGCCAGGACCAGAGCCAACACCAGGCTGGGAAGCAGTGCCCAGACATTGGCACACAGACAGGCAGAGTGATCCTCTGGCAGGCCTCGGGTTTTGCCCAGGTCACCGTCAGGTTCAGCATACTGGGCAGATAGAGGGACACACAAAGGGAGAGAGATGTGTAAAGGTTAGACATGACTCAGACACTTGTGTTGCTTCTTGTTCTGGCATTTGATGTAGGAGTAGGAGGCGACAGGAGGGAGGTGAGACAGACAGGGTCAGAGCTGAGGAGAAGACGAGAAACAAAGAGTCAGAAAGTCAGAGTAAGAGTGAGACATTACATGGATCCATGGCACACCCACTTTGGCAGGGACATTAAGTGTTTGATCCACCAAATGTTTTGACATGTAAAGTATATTTCAATCCCCTGCTTAGAATGCTCTCTGCTTCTTAAACAAGTTGGCAACAAAGGAAAGCTTCTTGTGAGGACTTTTTCTTTTTTCTCAGACTCTTTTAGGTTCTGCCAGCAAGTCTCTAAACAGTTTTTAAAGCTATCATTACAGACTTTATTTACATGAACAACATGCTACGAAGCCAAACACACTCTACAGAAGCCAACAGCAGCTGTAGATTTCTTTCAATTTTTCATAAGGCAAAAAATTACAGCAAGCAGAAGCCGAAAACATTTGCAAGACCCCTTGTACTGACTGTGCACAATCAAAACACAACAGTGTTTATTCTTATGCACCAGAGAAAATAAAGTTTTGTACAGAGTGCAAACAGAGAGGGAGAAATGCAGTTTACTACACTGTTCACATAATGAGAGCAGGGGCAACACAACAGTCCAGATATTAAACTCCATGGCCTCCAGAGTTCCACTGTCACATATACACAATTGCCTTATTGTGTGCTTTTCCATAAAATTGTTCGCATTTTGAATACTTTTTAAATTTTCTCAGATTGTTGTTACACAAAGCATAACCATTTGCCTTGAAGTTAAAGTAGTCTCGTTCAATTTGCGGCGGCACCATTTTCAGTCCAGCGCAGCAATACAGAGGCACATCACAAGGAACATGAAACATTTCTCCTCCTCCTCCTCCTCCTCCTCCTCCTCCTCCTCCACCACCACCATCCCCTCAACTCATCTTTACTTTGCAGAGATTGCACTTTGGTTCATTTCCCTGTACACAGGAAACACATTTACTCCAATGATATCTACCAGTATCTCATTTTCCAACAGAACAAGGCAAGATATGAACAAGAAAATAAAAAATGAAACAAGAAAATTGTGTTGGATTGTATTTACAGGATGTCATATTTGTCCTGTTAAGAGGAAGAAGGAGGGAGGAGGGAGGGAAAAGAGGGGTATCCAAAATAGCTGCAGTTATCACAGTGGTTAGTGAATTCCCGCTCTGCAAAGAAATGGTTAAATTACATTTGCCAAAAAAAGGGGGGAAAAAAGCCATGGGTAGCTTGACAATGCACCAAACACATCCGCGACTAAAAGCCAATTAATTAGCAAGGGCAGTGATGTGTGACAGCAGCCTGTTGACATGAGTCCAGATCTCCGGCTGCAGCCAATACCCACACACACACACTTGTGAGACGGTACACACACACGGTTAAAAGCACAAACACATGCATACAAATGCATACACCGTGACGGAACACAGACAATGTCAAACCACGCACTTATTTACTGATGCTTTCACACATGCACGAGAGAGAGGATGGAAACCGCCAGGAGTTTATTTGAACTGTTGATGAGAAAGTTTCCCAGCTTGTCAATGAACAGGTTAGTACACATGTAGGCAGCGAGAGTTTTCATTATCAATCAGCACATTGTCAAATTTACAGTGCAAGGCTGCGTTTCCTGAGGCAAGTAATCGAGTAACACTCAGCATGCGCGGCTTCTGTCTACAATCAATTTCATTCAATTTAGCTGAAAATCAACACATGGCAGTGACAGTGTGGGAACACGGACGACGGGGGGTGTTACACATACAGAGGTTGGCTTGTATTACATGTTAAACTAAACTTGAAATGCAGTAAAAATGAACAGTTCAACTGAAACAATTCCTTGTTCAAGAATCTGCTTTAAATGTCCTTGAAATTCAAACTGGGATTACAAAAGACACACAACATCCATCTTATCTGTGAGACACCGACCCATTGGGGGTTTACAATATCCCTCATCAAACTCTTCAGAAACATGTTGGTGTACGCCAAACATATTGTTTTTCTCCATATAAACAAAGCACCACTTGTGATGGCTACCCCTCTGACTTACAATGCTCAAAGGACCACGCTTCAGCTCACATGTTTACTCACTGAGCATGGGATAAAGCCCACAACCACTGGCAGTGACATTTATAACAATGATGCATCTAAATGAGGTGAAAATACTCTATGAGGGAGCAGTATGACCGACATGAACAGGCTTAGTCACGGACCGCAGATTCTCCTATGCCAGCTCTTCTCTAACTGTGCTTCATATTATAGGTTATCCTTTAGTGTCACGGTCGATCGACCATCCATCCGTCGACCACAAACATGATGTATTCTATTACCTCGGCTATACTTCTACACATGTGTGCATGTAAGTGTGTGTGTGTGCTAGTGTGGGGCCCACGCTGGCTGCCATGAGATTCACGGCCTTGGACAGACAGTCTTCTGCCAAGAGGACTCCATACATAACAACACTCCTCCAATTCATCCGCCATGGAAGTTTGACAAGTTTTAATTGCCAAGCGTAGTTGTCTGAGAGCGCAGAGCGGCCCACAATGTCCCTACCAGCTCCCTCTCTAATTATAAACTTCCTGCTTGAATAATCACACGTCTTATTGTTTCCTAATTACCATTTTTACAATAAATTAAACAACACGCTGCAGTGAGACAGGCACAGAGCGGTGCATCAATACTGACATACACACACACACAACACCTTTGGAGAAATCCGCCATCTATTGCCTCCCCGCCAACCTCGCTCTCTCTCTCTCTCTCTCTCTCCAACACCTTTCCCAAACTTACACACTGTTATTGTTATCAGAGGTGCTTATTCATTAATTCTCCTCTTCGCAACATTTAAATTTGCTGTCTTCACAACAATGAGGGTTTCTGCGTAAGTACAACGCTGCATGTCTTGGGTGCAGTGTGACTATTTAATGGCTGTGAAAGCCCCTGCAATTACTCAAATTAGATGTCTTAATGGGAGTCATTCATTCAGCATGCAAATTTGCATTCATAAACATTGCACGCTGCTTTGATTTTGTGTATATCTGTAATAGTCACTGAAAATGACATTGACAATAACATCAGCAGCAGCGGCGGCAGCAGAAGGTCTTTATAAAGGACAGCTTTAGTGTCTACTTCAGCTTAGCTTGGTAACTGGCTCTCCTGCAAAGGTGAAAAACATCATTAGACCTACACCAGCAGGCTGCACGGCACTTCTCAAATACATCTGTAAAAACAGAACAATATTGTGAAAACTAATCAAACTCAACAGCAAGATTAAAAAGAAGAAAAAAACATCTCCTTTGACCCAAAGTACAGTGAAAACTTCTGACCTGTTCAAGAGAAACAGAGAGAGAGAGAGAGAGGGATTCTTTGGCAGACAATACCAAGTCCAGTCATTTTCACATTTTATTCAAGCTTTATTTCAGAAAAGTTCTAAAGACAAACGCGTGTGCATTCTTGCAGCAAAGCAAAGAATGATGTTTTTCTCATCTTGACGGTGAACCCAGTTATAGCGGAGTTCACTGCAGTCTTCAGAGGAGTCGGCATTGAGCAGAGTACAGGCCCTGGGCCAGTATTTTAGAACCTCTAATCCAGATTAAAACCCCCACCTCCCATTTAGTTCACTATTTCATTGTATGAGAGAGAAATATATATTTCAACCAAATGTCATCATCTTGGGTGTAGCATAAACGGTCTTATCTTAAAGGGTCTCTTCTGATGTGCCAATTGCCTTAACAAGCATAGAGATTGAATGTGATGTAAATGCGAATGGTGCAGTGTGTTGAGCTTTGTGATTTTGCCTCTGTACAAAATCCTCCTTTCAGAGAGGAGAAGTGTTTTTGTGGTGCTTCTTGTCTTCTTGTTAATTTTAACAAATGTATGCAAGGAAGTTGCTGGAAACTTTTGGAAAATGTATGAATATATTTGTGCTGCAACAACAACAACAACAAATAAAATATGCATATGAATTGAAAGGTGCTAAACAAGTTTGGGAGCATTTGTATTGCCGGCCCTATACGTGGCGACAGCTAAACCGGCAGGTTGCAGCTCACGATGCTGACAGCGATAACAGTGCAAACTGCGGCAAAAGTGCTGGCAGAGCCAACAGTGTCACCTTAGGGGGAAGTAGAGGGTGGGAGCTAAGCTTCCACAATGACCATGTCAGTTGGGATGGCTTTATCAGCTATAACCGCTGTATCAGTGCGGCCACGAGCTAACCAGTGGGGCACGCTCACATACATGAACATGCACTAACAGCACGCGTGGAGCCCTGCTAGTCAACAAAGCAAGGAGAATATCAGATTACAACACACACACACGCAGAATCTCTTCATGATCTGCTAAGGTAGACTTTACTTCACATTTACATATAAACTAGGTGTTTGCTGCTACAACAATGCTTTCAATGTCGAAAAGAGCACCTCTGGCATTTGCAATAACCCAGAAATGAAACAATCAATGCAAACCTATTACCTTTGGGATGGTGTCAAAGGGCGGTTCTGAGGTGCCTGTTGACCAGTCCGACCCCGTTTTCGTAGTTTCTGCGGGACCAGGGACGGACACATTTTTGTTCTGCATGTTGTCCATCCCGTAACCGAAGGCCTGAATAGCATTTCCTGCAGGGACAGAGATATGAAGTTATTTGTTTTGCACTGCAAGGAGCCAGCTAGCAGACAGCTCTCGGTCAAACTCTTGGTCCCCTGACAATCTTTGGCAACAGGGTGTGAGGTTAGGCATAGTGTGATTGAGGAAGGAAGGAGTAAAAAGAGTAAGGAGAACCAGTCAGTTTGCTTTGTCACTAAGCTTAAGAGTTGAACGAATCAAAAACAGCAATCAGAGGTTTTTCCATCACTGGGGAGGCAGCTCAGGATTGTAATGTCTCACAATATACCAATATTGTCTTATATTTAATATCTTAAGTTGTGCTTTTTTTGAATGCCTACTGTTTCTATTTATCAATAAAGTAATTATCCTTCTATGAGCACATCCTGAGGAGACACAATGGACGCATTTATCGAATACAACAACATTACTCCATGTCCTGGGCTCATTACAAAAACAGTTTTATGACAGCCATTCTCAAATTGCAACATGCCGACCAAATAGTGGCAAAATGTCCGCACTTGAGATGATGAAGCCCAATTTGTTTGCCGACAGTTGTACACTCAGAAATGGAATCTGCTAAAAGTAGCAAATCAATCAACTCTAATAGAGGACAGCAGCCTGTGTATGTGTATGAGTGCTTTTGTATTTCCCTGCAGATGTACCGTATGCATGCGTGTCATTTTGTGTCTAAGTGCACGTGTGAGTCTGCAAAAAATGTGATAAATCCCAGTTCAGTCAGCTTTCCAGCTAGAGATGGTAAAATAGGGGCTGAGTACCTTTTCACTGCTCCTCCGTTTAAAACACGAGGCTTGTTTCCCTTTGTTTAGCCTGAGAGAAGGCAAGGCATGTAATTGCTTGGCAACCACCTCCATTATAAGGTCAGTATGCAGAGATGACTTTGAATAGATTCATGTGACTGATCAAATTCAAAACATTCTCAAACAAAGGAGAAATGGCATTTCCCCCACCAGCACATCAAGAACAAACAGGATACGACACACATGCATGTGATGGACACAAACACAGTCCTTAGTACTCCTGATGCATGGCCACAGAGATGTGTCTGTCACATCCTCTGTCTACCTACACAGTGTTGCAATCCAGCACACCTACAGTACAGCAACACACACATAGGCACACATATATACCTGCACACTTAACACACACAAACGCCCCCTTGATGTTTCTCATTCTGTTCTACACAGGAAAATAAAAGCACAGAGAGGAACAGAGCTCACCAGCTCACAACTGAAAATGCTAGCAGTGAAGAGACGGTGTAGTACTGCTGAGACATGCGATGTTACGCATCTGTTTGTCAGGGTCGTCTATCGCTAGCTAGCCCCCTACAGATGCTGTACGATGGGGGGCAAAAAGTCATAAATCAAACTAGTTGGCTGGAGGGCCTCCACACAGGATGTTTTACTGCACCCAAATGTTTCACTGAGTGATTAAGCTCATTGCCAATAGCAATTCAATTTTTTAATGACTCTGGATAAGTTTTCCTTTCACCCCTGGGCATAGCATGCATTACCCTACCTGCAGGGACAGATGGAGGAAGAGAAAAGGGAGGAAAGTACAAGAAGAGCAGAAACAAAGGGAGGTCCCGACTGTGTTTGAACTATTATAATATCCTGAATATTTTATGTTGTCTCCACACTCATATGACTAAGTGTTGAAACTATTCTTCTGACTATTCCCTTGCTTGATCTTGTAAGGGGAGAGTGGGGAAGAGGGAGTGGATCATACATTATTTGTACACATGGTTTTAATTGCAATGTGCTTTGTTTTGTCTATCAATGTAAAAAAAAAAGGATTTAATCTGCAGAGACAAGGAAAGTTAAAAGATAGGTGAAGGAAGATTTCACACACACACACACACACACGTGTCGAAGTGTATCGCCTGTTCCCATTGACTGCATATAGGAGATGCTGCATTTTGTGTTCTTTTTCAAGACGCCTCCTCAGCTCCCAGCCTCATCCCTCATCCTGCACACTCAGCTAAAACGGTACCCCAGCAATCTATTAAAATGGTCTGAAAGCATTATTCACACAATGGAACATGTTAAAGGCAATGGTGTCTTGTAGCGCTGTTGACACTGCTCGCTCCACCGTAGCAAGGAAGGAGCATGCTGTATTTTCTCTTCACAGTGAAAAAAAGCATAAAGATGTTTGAAGTAACCACTCTGTCCTGTTGCCCCGTGTGTTATGCATTAGATGTGCAGATATGTATTTTAGCTCCTGCAATTATATAATTTGTGCTCGATCTGTTCCTCTTCATGACATTTTTCTCCTGCAAGGGATAAGCCCTTTAACGCTCTCAGATTGAATATGAAAATGACATGCAAATGGTTTCTTTTGTATTAAAGTCCGGGCAGATCTTGCTCAAAGGGGAGGGGGGGGGGGGGGGATGAGAAGTGATAAGAAATGATAGTTTCTGAGAAACTAAGAACATTTAATTCCAACTTAATCAGTGGGCGAAAGAGTGTCAGTGGATGAGTTATATCAAACTATGTTGCAGACAAATTTTCATTAGTACTTCAAGAAGTTCCCTGCATCCATATTTTCCAGTTTTATTTCCTATTTTGCCATAGTACCAGAAATCATTTCTTATTTTCTGTTTAATTTAAATAAAATTAATTTATTAAAATGTAAATCAACGCAATTGTCTTTTGACATTTTAATACCTGAAGGGTATCCAGCCCCACCTCTCATTATTTCCATATCCTGAACAACATCACATCTACAGTTACATCGCTGAAGAGCTCTATGACGAGACCATTAAAGTTGCATTTGATTGAAGTTCATGGCTCACTCTAATCTCACATGGCGGAAAGAGTAACTACTGCATCACACACTTGTGCTCTGATCAATATTATATGACTGCTGGATCCCTATCAGTTACAAAACCCATTTCAGATGCATGCAGAGTATCCGTGTATTGGGATGGCTCACTTAGGCATGTGTTATCGCTGAAGTACCGCAGGAAGTTCATACATTCCTCTTCTTGGTTTCCACTGCCCTTACAGGTGCACCACGGGGAGATGGTCCAGTTGGAGAAGCTGCTGTCGACATAGTTGGGAGTCATGTCTGTTCCTGTGAGGGTATTCACACACAAACACAAATTACACAAATTGGGACAAACAGTTATGGGTCACTAATGGACTATAATGGACTACATTCATTACAAATAGTATATAAAATGGACAACATGATGTTAGTCATAGGAATGGGTTTGCACAATTTGGTTTATGGGAAGGTGAAGCATTCTGTAATGCTTTGTTTTAGATGTAAAGAGGCCATTATGTGATGAATATTTTACAAAGTAGGTGCTTTAGGATGTGTGTGTGTGTGCAGCTTGAATATAGCACTGCTGTACCAAAACATTTTACTTTTCAAATGCCTCTCTGTGTTGATGCTTTCAGCTGGAGTCAGGGGTGTTGGATGCACTTCATGTAGCATTTTCCAGAGAAATCCAAGAAGCACCATGGCAGATTATCACTTCATGCTGTGCCAGTTATGACACATGGTGGGGAGGAAGTGACTGATACTGAAATATGGACACTATGAAAAACATATCAATTTGCATTTGGAACTCTTCACGAACCTCGTGATGCACCCAAGGTGCTGTTGTCAAATGTTGGCTGGGGTTGAAAAATGTGCAGGTGCCAGTCCAGGCACATTGATTGAGCAAACATTTACTATGCGCAAACAGATGGTCATCAGGTGTTTTAATTAAGTAAACACTCTCTCTGTGCCTTTGCTGCCTAATTACTTCTAGTAGTGACCTGATGTCCAGTGTGCTGGGGGAGATATCAGGCCAGGAGGGGGGGGGGGAAACAAGAGTCTCACTGCTCTGCCTGCTAATCATGATAAAAGTGAAGGTAGATTAGAGTGCTGTCACTCTAACTATAACCATTACTCTTTATCTCACCATCTATCTGTATCTGAAATTGATGTGGGATTCGGAGGTGAATGTGCATTTGTGTTTGTCTCCCCTCCCTTTCAACCCCTGCCCAATTTCTCTCTCAAACACAAAACAACTCTCACTCCATCACAGAGTCACCCACAGCCCCGGCTGTACTGACCGATGAGCCTTGCGTAGGAGACCAAGCAGGCTTGGTGATTGTCTTGGTTGGGGCAGGTGCTCACTGTGTGCGGAGTCGCCCAGCAGTTCGCCATATAATCAGCCAGCCTAGACCTGCACAACAAACATGAAGCACAGCACAGAGAGAAAAAGAGAGGCAGGCGCTCAGTCACTGAGCATATGACAGATGAACAAACATACACAAGTTCAAAGCACAGCGCCTAATTTTTTTGCCACCATTTTTACTCTGGAACATCTGCCAATTGAGACCAGCGTCAAACTGGGAAAGTATATGCAACATCTGTTTCCGGGCTCCTACAATAGGTGTCCTGAATAGCAAACCAGGTCTCACTCACGCCTCAGTACCAACAAGCTATTTACTATCGTCACGGAATGCAGCATAAACCCTGTGGTAGTTCATTTGTTTATGGATGAGAAAGATAGCATGTGCTTTATTTGGCCTCTACTTCCATGCTTATCCTAGACATCTCGACTGTCTCCCAAACTCACTTCCCCAACAGACCGAGGGAACAGATAAAAATAGTATGTTTTGTTTCGGTGTGTTTGTGATAAGAGCCTTAAGTCTGTGGAGAGCCCCAGGGTGGCATTGCTAATCCACTTAAGTAGGTTTATTGGGAGTAGCGTGTGCAAACGTGCTCTGTCTGTACTGCTTACATCACAGCTGCCCACTAAGTGAATCACAACACATTGCGCACCTCTCTCTCTCTCTCTCTCTCTCTCTCTCTCTCTCTCTCTCTCTCTCTCTCTCTCTCTCTCTCTCTCTCTCTCTCTCTCTCTCTCTCTCTCTCTCTCTCTCTGCTATGACACATTCAATTAATATATTAATCAATTTCCTGCATTTCTGCATTTTACTACTGTATTTTATTTCTTACACTGTTTTTTAATGTTTTAATGCAATGAATGTTCTTAATTGTTTTTAAATCTCCTTTTCTTTTGCCTTATGTTTTGATGCTTTTAATGGTTTTATGTGAAGCACTTTGAATTACCTTGTTGTTGAAATGTGCTGTACAAATAAACTTGCCTTGCCTTGCAAACACTTAATCTATTGCTTTTGGCAGGAGGGACATTGCCATTCAGGAAACTCAGAGAGGAGGGTACAGCTGGCCACAGTCTATCAGATAGAAAGTGAATGAGAGTTCTACTGTTGTTGCAAGAAGTTAAAGACCAATGTGGAAACAGATATATGCTGCATCTCAACTCTGTGAACAAAGAGAGCGGAGACAAGCAGACTTGGCTGAGGAGGAATAAGGGTGAAAAGGTTACTATCTCTCTGTCTCCCTGTCTGTCTGTGTCTCTCTCTCTGTCTTTCACCACAGCAGAGATGCAGCCAGTGTGGTGTGATGGGCTTGGGCCTCCAGCAGCAAACTCCACTCAGACTCACTTCATTACTCCAACTCCATCTCCATCCGCCCTGCTATCAAATCAGCCGGAGAGTCTCTCGGTGTGACATGCTGCTAACATCACATCTAAAGCCACGCTTCACAAAACGGGACGTGCATGGTTGCTCTTTCGTGGCTGCAAAGACTGATACAGCATGCACCCACACGCACACCCAAATAGTGATACGCAGTACACAGTACACAATGTTAAATCACAGAAAAGAAAGAACACATACACACAAATACAAACATATCCCTCTCCACACCTGTCCCCCACAAAGCCCTCTCTCATCCATTCCTGCTCTGAGTGAAAGAAGGCACTTGCACCCACAATCATGCCACCGCTGATAAAAAAGACACAACAGACAGAGAGAGAGAGAACAAGTTGTGCCGACACAATGCAACCTTCAGAACCACATTTTCCATTTTTCTATTTCTTACGGGCTAACTTATGCGGGAATCTTTTGCAGGAAAGGGAAAGACTGCGGAATAATAAAGAAACTGAACAACCACCGTGTTTCTTTTTAGATGCTGAGCTCTTTCAGACAATGATGGCTTAAAAACAGTAATTTAAAGTTTAGAGAGGTGTCCTGAGTGTTCAAACAATGGTGTTCCAACACCGGGATTCAGCAAATTTCATGGCTTCCACCGCCTTTCCATTATACCTCGGCAAAGCACCACTGGCTGCTGAAATTACAGGCTGTCTAGCTCAACAGAGCTTTATGGTCATTTTAGCCACTCAGCCCCCAGGGAAGTGGCAGGGGAGCCCCCACAGAGGTAGACTTCTTTCAACCAACCTGACACTTTAAACACAGTGATTCGGCTCAGCGTTGAGTGCCTGTCCATCCAGCTTGGCAGTAATAGAAAACGAATGGCTTTTTATATGGATTCGTATTCCTATCATTTGATGTCCGTGACAAACAATGTGACTAAAATCAGATGAGTGTCGGTCTTGGAATCCATTTCCTTATGAAGGAGGAGGGGCGGCAGGAAAACAGTTATCAGACTCAGAAGACTCTTATAGCTTCCATTCTTCATTAAAAACAAGTCTTTTGAGAGCCCTATCTGGTTTAGAGACTTCCTCTCTGTGCTCTCTCTACAAATATGAGTTCTTCTACGGATGATAATTTCTGTTAAATGGTACTCCTCTTCACTCTTATCACTTCCCGCAGTCTTCAGCCTAGAGAGGCTTTAGAAACCGTATCTTTCACTCGTCTACAGAAAGCACAACAACAACCATGACACAATAGCTGCCAACATAATTTCAGTTACATGAAGCAAATGAGAAAAGCAAAAGATGTTTCTCGATGCAATGCTCTCCCCCCCCCCCTCCCCTGGCTTCTCCTCTGTTGTGTTCCTCTGACCGTATCTCTCCTCTCCTCTCCTCTCCTCTCCTCTCCTCTCCTCTCCTCTCCTCTCCTCTCATTAATGTCCTGTTGTCACTGTCGTATTGTATAAACTAATTCGACATTGCAGCCTTAAGTGCTCATGTGTAAACTTACGGCGAAGGATATTTGACTCTGCTTCAATCAATGGCCTTGTGTGTCCTTTTGTTCCTTGAAGTTAAATGACAAAGCAAACACCATGTCTGAGATCTAACTGTTACTCTCTTTTGACACTCAGAATTTTCTACATTGTGCAACACTGTTTATTTCATCATGACAATTCACATGCAAAGCTTAACAATACAGCACTTATGTGACCTTGTGCCTGGAGTGCTACGAATATATTTTGATTAAAAGGACCCAACATACGGTAATATTTTTCTTTTCACGAAAAGACACTTTTACGATTTGTACCACTGCATTTTGCTCCTGTTTTCACACTTTCTGCTGATGACCCAGAGATAGTGTCTTTGTTGCTCTGGTCAGAGCTGATTGTCCATTTTACCCACAGCTATGTTCTCTTTAATGTGCCTAGACAGAGGCCTGCCTTTTTTGGCAGCACTGTACTCATTGGGATTCCCAGTCAATACTCTAAAAGGGCAATGTGGACAGATGGCATTCAGTGAAAATACAAGGCAGTTTAGCTTGCTGTCACATGGCACAACCTTTCGCCCCCTTACTCAGCAGAGAATTGAAACCAACAAAAACTTCCTGGTGACACAACCTCCCCTGAATTCTAAAGCAGAACATCCAAAGTAAAAAAAACACAAGCACTGATGTGAACTTTTCATTGAATTAACCCAAGTATTTTGTTTTATTTTGAAACGCTTACTTATGCATGATTGCAGTGTTCCTTGTTTGGTGACCCAAAAATGTTCTTGCGAGTTCTTTTACTTCCTAATTTTGTCTGTCTTTGCGACCCCTGCAGATGTCTTACAACCCCATACTGAATGTTATATCATTGGGATGAATGCTAAATCCAGAGGGCAACACACAAAACCCAATACTGCCTGTTTGGTAAGGGGCTAGTAGATTATTCAAGGTGTTCTGAACTCCCTAAATGCTCCCCGAACAAGACAAACAGCCGTACCTCAGAAAAAGTCAAACAAATGGATGAGCTGTCTCTAAAAAATGACAGAGTCAGCAGTAATCTGTAGTTACTAGCAGTAATTACATAGCTGTTGGCCACATATCAAGCAATTGTGTTGGAAAAGTGTTTAAGAAAACGACATGCTGCAGCCATCAATGACACTTATTAAGGAGTTCAGAGTCAGAATGATGAAGACTGAAAGAGCAGGCCCTAATTGACGCAGTCGAAACCGCACATTGACCATTCTGTAGATACAGTTGAAGTCCTATTGTTAATGTTTGCATGAATAATAGATACAATACCGCTGGCGGAAGAGATTGTGAAGGAAAGCACGAAGCCTAGTAATGGCTGCAGTTTTCCACGACACCAATATTCCCTTTGAGTTTACGGTTAGGGAAGTAAGTGGGCATATACTAATCCATGTATTGGAATTAAATGCACAACTCTTTCTTTCCAGCTCTCATGTGTAGCCAGCAAGCTAAGCATGTCTCCACTGAAGTTAAAGCCTGATTAAAGCCGCACACTGCAGCAAACTGTACTATGTATGAGGAAAAGGTCACCAGTTGACACATGCTTTGCTTGCAAAACCAGAGCTTTGCACTATCAGAAGAGACACTTCACTTTGATAACTTGTATTGTAACCATCTTGAGCCCAGACTTTTAAAGGTAGCCTAAATAGGAGGAAAGGGTATGCTTGTCATATAGTGGTGCAGAAATGAGTCATAAAACCTGGACATTTCAACACTTATGGCTCCCAGTATCGAAGTCAATGGGTTTTTTGAATGCTTTTTGTTTAGATATCTGAAATAAGGTCTGTGATTATCACAAGTTTAAGAGATTTTTTTTTACAATATAAAATGTGTCAGTAAATACCCCATTCCTGAATTTTGAAGCTTTATGTCTCTTTAAAAAGATGGCGTTGTTCATTTATAGCCTACGTTAGCTTTTTACTTTTTTACTGCTGATTGCGTTCACGCTTCAAAAATAATTTGTAAAGATTATCTTTTTGAATCTTCTTTTTTGTTTGGCCAAGCCTTTGCGTCTCCAAAAGTCACGTTTGAGAATAAGAGGTTTAAAATCTGTGCTAATCAGTCAATACTATGATCATAACAATGGATCAATCGACTGTAAAGGACGGTCTACATAGAAGGTGTTTCAGCCTCATTTCTCAGTCATCAATCTCACGCGTCTGTCGTGTCGGAACAGATACACGTCTACTTTAATCAATCAACAGCAATGGTGTTTTTTGTGTAAACAGCTGTATTTACAGTTACAGGTTTTTAAAGTGCTAAATTCAGAACACTGAAGCAGCTAACATCTATTTGCTATGTAGAGATTGAGTGGAGTTGCAGAAGAGTAGCACCCCCCACCCCCAGGTTAACACTGTCAGCACTTCTAGCCGCTAGCTACTAGCCGCTGGCTCAGCTGTGGCCATGCTGAGAGCCATTTGGAGTCAATTCATCAATAATCGATTTGCTCTGAATTTCAAATTGGGCACTTAGGGTATCGGGCTGTCTGTTGTCGTTGAGTCTATAGCTTCGGCATATTTGGATTGAGAATGTAATTTACATACCCAGCGCCGATTATGCACTTATTTGTTGATTCATTTCCTGGAAAATCTGTTTCCACACAGTCAAGTTTCGGTTGCTCATTAAAATTACAGTTCATCGTAGAGAACTGGCCGTATGTGTGAACGTGAGGTTAGCTTATTGTGAGTGGCTTGGGAATATACCACGGGTCCTCACAAGTACAGGAGCACGAGTGTGTGTGTGTGTGTGAGAGAAAGTGATGATAAAAGTGCAACATGATTTTTTTCGGCATCGTCTTAGATGCTACAGAGTAATGCCATCTGGGCCAGTCAGTCTCCCCACACTGTTCCCCCTCGGTGAAGGTTTGAGTTGTCAGATATAACAGCAGACTGTTGATTTAGGCCAGTGTGTGTGTGTGTGTGTGTGTGTGAAAGAGAGAGAGTGGTACCCTGCAAGTTTTCTGTGAGCAAAGGCGGCGTTGTACAGATCTAGTATCTCCCAAACTGGGTCAGGTTACCTGTATAGTGATCGATTGCCTCTCAGCTCCCCACTTTGATAACCAGTGGCCAAATAACTTAATCAAAGAGCACCCAGTGAGCCCGGAGACCAGGGGATATTAATCAAATATAGAAGTGTTGCATTGATCCTCAGACAATCAATACAGTTCACATATACAACTCAATGCTCTTTGGATTTGGCTTCATTGGGCTGGTGTTGCATTAAATGACATAGAAATGGTGAATTTATCTGCTTGCATATATGCATGCAGACACACACACACACACACACACACACACACACACGCACACATGCTCACTACCCCAAAACAGCCCATCCAAATATAGCCCTATTGTCACTCTGTAGACTCAGCAGTCCCAAAAGAATAGATGTTGGATACATTGGAAGGATGGTGAGAACACAGAGTGGAGAACCTGAGAGGGGAGGGAAAATATGAGTTTGTTGTCTGTTGTTTTTCTTGGATTGTGGAAGGAAATAACGTAATAACTGCAGCAGAAGTACAACCTCGAGTAAAAAATAAGAGCTACTCTATTTAATGCTTGTTCTCCGCCCATCTACAGTCCCTAGATCTCCAGAGTATGTCACAATTGCCTCCACAGAGACCAGGGAGAGAATGAAATCTTCCAGTGCAATATGCCAATGAAGCCCAAGCCAAACGATATATTTGAAATCCTTTCAAATATTTATATTTTTGCTTGTTTGAGCGATGGGCTCCACCTGAAACAATCTGAACAGCCTCCAAAGGTGAAATCACAGCCAATCTGGCATCCAATATGCTCCAGGTAAAATTTATTTTCTGAGGTAGAGCAAGAAACTGCTGGTCATTCAAAGTCTAAATAATGAAAAATATATGAGAATACATTTTTAAATTCGTTTTGAGCCGTGACCCTTTCTTCATCAGAGTATGTTGGCCGGCGCTAAGCTTATCTTTGGCCTCCAGAGTCTGCTGCAGAGATCTATAGCTATGTGACCAAACCACTGACCTCCAACCCGCTGCAGTAGCTTTACGGGCCAGATGGATTCTGTGACCCTCCCTCCCAGTCTCTCTCTCTCTCTCTCTTTCTCTCTCTCTCTCTCTCTCTCTCTCTCTCCTTATTCCTCCCATTCCCTCTCCCTCTCTCGATCAGTCCCTTGTGTTAAAATGTAATAGGCTTGGACTAGCTGTGCATCCCCCGTTTGGAGTCAGACAGGCGTCCCCAGGGAAGCCACGCCTGTCGTTGAGTGATCTTCCCCTGCTTTTATCAACACATCTCTGAGAGGGGAAAACAGAGCCAAGGAAAGTTTCCTCTGGTGTTGTACTTGAGTGTGCTGTTTGAAAAGTTTTGGGACAGCTTTTTCTTCGTTTGGTTTTCCACAAAACAAACTCTAATTTGGGGACTTTGTGGCCATTAGCATGACAAATACATTTTAAATTAAATTAGCTTGAACAACAAACTGAAGGTGCAGAACCAATTAAGAACATAATGTGTTGCTTAGTGCAATAACTCGATACATTATCAGGTTAAATATAATAACAAGTCAGTGTTTCCAAGGTCTTAAAGGACATCAACCTGTCCTGAGATGATGCCTGGCATAATGTAACAGATAGAGGACATTGAGACAGATCGAGGACACGTTAAGAAGATCTCACAGGATGGTGGTCATTGTGGACCCCACAAGGCTGGATACAATCACCAATCAGAGAACACTGTCAAGCCAGCACCTCATCCCACTTTAATTAAATCGAGGGACATTCTCTTGCATGGCAGCACTTATTCACTGTTGGAGGATGCAGCACCCAAACAGCAGATTATTAGAGTCACGTTCCAGCTGAAAGTGGTTGTGTATGAGTGTGTTGTTTTGTGTTACTGCTCAATGATTGTTGGTCTGTTGGTGCACAGGCCAGCGTGTGTCCATACCGTATGAGTGTGTGTGTGTGCGCGCTCATCGAGCTGTTGACCTCAGCGGGGCATTACGCAGCCACAGATAATGAGCTTTAACGTTCTATTTCATCTTTCTCAATAAGGACGTGCACAGCAGACACCTGGGGGCCTAAAGGTCAAGGAAAGCAACTCAGCCTGAAAACAGATTACACAATGCAGGCAAGCAGGTAATTATCAAGACAATCATAAATCGGATAGGAGGCAATAGAGTTTCCCTACTTTAGCAGTGTTGTGGTTGGATTTAGTGTTGGTGGAGAGGAATTGGGTTTTTGCCATTAACACTCAGGCTGCTCAGGTTGCTAACCTCGATAGAAACAGGATAAATGTAATGTGCCATATACATACTTCTCATAAGGAATTGTTGTGCATGGCTAGGATTACTAATTTGTATTTTCATGAGACTGTAAAACATTCTTACTTCTATCAGAAGCAAACAATTCTGGCTAGTTATCCAAATGAGAGCGAAATAAAGGAGTAATCGGAAAGGGGAAGAGACCTAAACCTAAATTAACCCAAATCAACCTAAATTGTAGCTGCCTAATCATCTGTCACACTGGGGCATGAAAAATTAGCCAAATGTTTTCCCTTCTTATGATTCACGTGAGTTTTATTTTTAGTAGGGAGCTTTCAAGGGTCTGACACTTGGTTGAACTCCATTAGGCTCACAAATGAGCTTTTAAATGCTTTAAATTATTCAAATGCCCGACATTTGTATGTTATTAGACTAATCACTAACTCAAAGCATACTTTATTTATTTATTTTATTTTATTTATTTATTTGTATCGATTGGTTTTATCATTTCATCTATTGTACTGTTTTATCAGGTTTTTTGCTTTGTTGTGCCTCACTGTTGAGCTATTTGTTCTTTTATTGTCTTGCTTTGCTGCTTTGTCTGTCAAAGCACTTTGAAAACTTGAAAACTTTTAAAGGTGCGATATAAATAAAGTTATTATCATCATTATTATATCTCCTTCAACCGGCTGGATGTGTAGACTGTTGATGGCCAGACACGGCACATGGTTCTGGGGATATAAAGATCTTCACGGCTGATTTGGCTGATGTTGTGAATCCTGGATCTAAATGCTGTGTTTCACCTGCTCTCAGCAGCACTAACACAAGGAAACATGTCACGGCTGGGTAGGCGTGAATTGAATCCGGCTGCTTGAATCCAATAGAGGCCCCATGCAGCTAACGTGATCCACTAATGTTTTGTTCGGCTTAATTGAGCGTTGTCCCTTCAACTTAGCTTCACATCTTCATCCTGCACTTAATAGCCACATCTTCCCTGAATGACTAATTATTTCACTGACAAAGTTACAGCAGAGAAATATACAATTTTAGGATGTCATGGGAGGTAGGAATTTACTGTCAAACAGCAGGAACTCTCGCCAACACATGGATTCAATTTCTTATTTGCCATGAATATAAACAGACGTTAATGAATCTTTGGATGTGTTTGCTCGTCTCATACGCACAGCACTAAAATCAGTCTGTCAAACCAACAAAATAAAATGCCAGAACAAAAACGCAGACATTCAGGCACATGAAATGAATGTCTGCCCTGCCACTCCTGGGAATACACACATATAGTACAGGAAACTCTTCTTCTGCCATTAAGATCCCAAAGCCTTCCACCCCCACTATTTCCCTTTATTTCACCTGCAGAGCGAGTCCTGACGGCAGACCCTCCGTAGCTCCAGACAGTTGGGTTTCTCCTTATCTTTATAGGAGCAATCAGGCACGATTGTCTGCCTGCGTCGTTCGGCACAGCCCACACTCTGACAGGGGCAGAAGAGCAGTCGGTGGCTGAACTCGTGGGGCACGCGATCCAGGAACAGCCTCAGCGCTTTGTGGCAGCGCTTCTTGCTGCAGGCTTCACCCTTGATGGGGTCCTCCTTGCGGCAGGTAGCGATGTAGGCGGAGCGTTGCCTCTTGCAGCTGCCGTTGAGGTTGCAAGCTTTGGCCGCATCAAGACAAGGGTTGCAGTTTCTTTCGGCGTCGACACAGTGGAAACCTTTTGGGGCCACTGTGAGCATCCCTGTGTCAATGTATGCAAAGAAGAGAGAAAACCCAGTGACCTTCATGAACTTTTAAATGAAAAACAGATGTCAGACATGTATTTCCAAAGAGGAATGAGCTGTTTATGATGACTTTATCATGCTTTCTTTCTCTCTGATTGGTGGTATTTAAGCAAACACAACCTGGATGCAATACAATGCCAACAGTTTGATAAAGATCTTTCCTTTAATCCTCTAACCCAACATCATGGTTCTGATATAGTTTACAGTCGGTTCACCTGCAACGTACGATCAACAAATACAACAATAATCCGTGCATTTCTACCCATCAGGGAGTTCATTGCAAATGTTAGACTTGAACGCTGAAGCAGACTCCTCAATAGCATCCAACTTTCAAATTGGATGTTGATAGATTATTCACTTACAGGTAATATTATGATGTGATTATAATATTAGTACATTATCAAGTTGTCGTAGAGAGTTGCCTTGATTTTACACATATAATAATTATTGTGATGTTTTTGCTATACTTAAAATGTAAGTTAAACAATCAAATAAGATATTTGAATTGGTTAAATGGGACGGTTGTAAAATGAACAGGAGCCCTTGTGGAAATATTGACAAGAGCACTTATTGATGTGAACACTGGTTGGTGGGAAACAACATTAAATACTGTAACATCAGCCCAAAAAGGTGCTAAGCTCAAGGACTAGGCAAAGACTCCACGCTGTGCTGTATTGGATGGTTCAAGTACAAGATTAAGTTCTCTGTTATTCTGTGTAATCACAAAGTGAACCATTGCAATTACCCCATTGGCTACACATCATATTTGTGGCAAACAGATTATGTCATTAGGTGTTCTGAGATACTGCATATACCACAGTGGCAGTAAGATAAACACTCTACTCCTGAGATATACCGGTAATAAAGCAGGATCATGTTCACTTGTGGCACCCCTCTCTTGTATTCAGGCTGTATTAGAGAAGTTAACCTCCCTCCCCTGTAGATAATGATATTTCAGAGGTCGTAGCGCTATGGTGACACCCAGAGAGATTCATCTCTTATTCAACAGAACCAATCTCACTCTGTGTCTATCAGACAGCAGGGAGCAGGAAAAAGACCATTCATTTGAGAGACGCTGGGTTGTTTCCAAGTGGTGCATCTCACGTTATCAATCCTAGAAATGGGGATACATAGAAGAGATCACATCACAACTGGGGGATACAAAATAAGCAAACCCACAAAATTAATGACTTTGTGGTTTTAGATCACGGCAGATAAAATGAAACTCACTGCCACTGAAGAACAGCAGAAGTAGAATATCGGGACTTCATCACAAACAGACGAAAGCACACTCACACTTTGCTTTACATTAACGAGAGTTTTCACTTAAATGTATAAAGGACGTCAAATGTAGCAGGCGCTCTCATAAACAGGCAGGGTGTTATGATACATCCTGAGTTCAACAGATGTAGGTGTCTTTTTTTAATCTTTGGCTCAGGCCACCACGGGAGAACCTTTCCTTCTTTGTTCGAAGAACAAGAGCATTAACTTTCATGACTCCTATCAGAATAAGACATCATTGTATCATTCATTGGCCTTGTTAATCGTTGCACTCTCTGAAGGCAGCAGATAAATGATCCACAGCAGCATTGCAAACTCAGTCTTGTTCGTGTAAGTGACTGAAAAGGCAGACAGAATTGTGCTCAGATCATGTACATATGCGACAGTAACAAACATCGAACCTTAAAGGCAATGATGCGAGACAATTAGTCGACCTCGTCAAGAAGGAGCAGCTTGGTTGATGTTGGTTCAACGAGAATCAAATAAAGAACTGACTTCGGCGCTGAGCATGAAGAGGCCGAAGCGGGGCCAACGTTTTACTAAAATGGGCCACGCTTGGTTGAAACGGGCACGCAGGGGGCCAGTGCGGTCCAGCTGGAGGAGAGGTTAGCGGAGCGGCTGTCCAGTGGTTCAGGCTACATTACATTGATGGATTGCAGATCCTAAATCTCCCCTGGCCATCTGCAGGCTCTAATGTGGGCCACTGGGGGGTCCAGGATGAAAAGAAAATAGGAGAAGGATGAGCTACAAAGATTTATCTGACCAAGCAGGGCTGAAGCCGCTTTTGAGGCTGCAGCGACAGACAGTTTTTACTACCTCTGATTGGGGAGCTGAGATTGAATTCAGTGCTCAACCCAAAAAGATGTCCTGGGGTGAACATAACACACAAAGCCCGTTCGATGGCTCTGGCGTGCTTACACACAAACAGGATGATAGCAAGAGTGTGTGGAGAAGAGGAAGGAAGCAAAGAAGTGGAGATGGAAGGGGAAATGTGCAGTATTGTGTTGCAGAGTTATAATTGATTTTTCCAAGTGCATTACAATGAAGGTTTTCAGCAAACATATTCTGCTATAATGCGAAGAGAAAGGGGTTGATAAGCTAATGATACGAGACATATAAAAATGGAAAAGCTTTAAGAGTGGAGAGGAGACATGAGCAGTTGATTGCAGCAGTTGATCATGACGGATGGAGAGATGAAATGAGAGGAGACAGACTAACAGATTGGACAGCCACTTAGAGAGATGCTGGGGAGCTTTCAATTAATATTGCCGAATTCAGGAAAGCCTCGGAATAATTAACCCCGCCCATCAGCAGTGCAATCATAAACTCATAGAATCACAATAGTTGTGATACTATGAGCATGTCTATCACCTTATTTCTGGCTGTTGCACTATACGTTAATGAGCAAGCGAGGCACTGATTGAATGATTGAACGGATAAATGGGTAAGAGGCTGCATTGATTGATTCATGGATGTATTAAACACAGCACATCAGTGTCTTTAAGGGCACGGAAATTCATTAATAATGTTTTTCCTGCTATATTTTGGCAGTTGTTTGGTGCAGAGTAAACTAATATGAATGTTCGCAGAGATGTTTTGTGTGCATGAAGCACAATGGGACATATTCGTTTGGGGAATACCAGGAATTCACAAAAACTGTTTGAAATGGTGGTCTTAAGTTGTTTACTCCCAACTGCCTCGTGTGCCTCGGGAAACAAAATGCGATCTCATAACTCGTCGATGTTAACAACAGTTAAAAGCATCGCTTTTGGTGATCCTGTCGTTTGACTGTAAATAGGCTTTTAATAGGGCTCTCTACTCTTTGGGTATCATAAATTAGACCCCACTGATGGCAATGTAGAGGAAATAACTATTTATTCTTTCCTCACATACAACACACACAGGGAGAGAAGGAACGAAAAGGAAAGGAATAGAGAGAGTGAAAAGAAAAAGAAACAAACTAAAATGTGAGCGAGAGGACACCTAGACAGACGGAGATAAACAGAAAATTACATAAGACCTGTGTTCCAGTGAGAAAAGAGAAGGAGGGATAATAACGAGAAGGCGAGAGGTGAGGGAGGTGGACAGAGCACGTATGAATGAGAAGAAGTGGATGAAAACGTTCATGTACACTGTATCTGGATTTTGACGCTTTTTTCCCAAAGAGTAAGGGATCTTCTTTCCCCGGTAATTGCTCTCTGTCAGCCTAATTTCATACATCATCCCATACTCAGGGGACACTGCGCTGCAGAGGGGAGTTCAGCCCAGGTTAGGAAGAGGCTCTTGGCTCTCGGTATGTTCTCAGTAATTCGGAAAGGTGCCAAAGTTTGGATTTAATACGGCCCTGGGTGAGCGTGCAAGAGCTTGTTAGGGAAGTCTTTAGTCCGGACCCCGAGGAGCATGTCAAGCATTTCCGTGTCAAAGGGCTCATCAGTCATTACCTCTGTACTCTATGTTGCTGTGGGGTTTCCAGAGGGGAGAAAGAGGCTGCACTGGATCTACAAAATCATCTCGCTAAGCTTTACTGAGCAAACGTATAGACGTGATCAGAGGAAGACCGGCGGAGTTTGTGAAGTCTTCTGTTCCGAGCGAGCAACTGAATTTTACCTCTGCGCATAAAATGATTGCTGCAACATGAACCAGCGTAGCAGATGAAAGAGAGCGAGTGCAGATGTAAATGATGAGAGATGACTAAATATTGGTATGTGAGAATGAATGTGTGTGCGGAGGTGGGAGAAGGCTCCCCAAAGGAATTTTAAATCATTGTAAACACACCTCTAAATACTTGAGCTTCCTCTGGTGAAATTCAAAGCATGAGCATCTACAGTGGCCCCCTCAGTCTTAATATGCATGCTGTTTATCTCCTTCAACCGTTACTGGCAATAATGCAGAATGTAGTGAAATAATCAAACAGGATGTGTGTGTCTGGTAAACCTACACAATATCAACAAACTGCTTCTGTGTTCATTATCAACGTGCAAGTAGAGAGTAACTAAAAATACAAACAAACTGAAACACCAAACATGTTCTGTGGATTATTCCCTCTTGTTGAATGCAAACTTGTTAGAAAAACACTGACTAGGGTCTCTGATGAGTGAGCTTCGAAGAACAACTCTCATTACTGACCCACAGAGAGACAAGCAAGGGCTGGAAACTGATTAGAAAATTCACACGGAATAATGCAGCATTTAAACAAAGTGGTATAAATACACACAGCCGCAATCAAAAGAAAACACAAAACCAATTGTGCACAAACAAGCACAGATACACTCAGACCCCTAATAACCAAAAACCTTGACTGAACGCATGGAAAAACAGATCTTAGTGTTTGCCTAAGTAATAGTAATTGTCATGAGGGCAATGTCAAAATGTCAAACACACCAACAGTATGCTGAGCACGGCTGTTTCACCGGTCCTTTTTTTCCCCAGCTGTAGAAACAGATTTTTGGGTTTAATTGGATGGCGGGCACACTGAGCTAAGAGGTGAGAGGCTTAGTGCTGAGAGCTAGAAGGTCTAACTGGGATGTTAAACTTAACTCCTGGAGGGACCCTTGAATGCAGGATTCAATGCTGCCCTCTGTTCCTGATAAGTTAATTAGCTCACCGCTGGGTCAAGAGAACAGAATATATTTCATGTGGAGCATATTAACAATTACAGTGAATGATATCTTGGCATGCTGTATGTAATATAGAATTCATCTTGGCTTCAAATCTTTGGGTCCTGGCACATTGTGGAGGAAGGATTTTCCCCCACATCCTTCATACATGTCGTTTTGATTATGCAATTGATTGCACAGCATCCCTGCCTTGAAACCATGAAAACAACGGTTATGCCTTGTTTCCAGCTTTTAAGTGCGATGCTTTGCTGCTTTTTTGTTTTCCATCACAGTCAACTGAATACCTTTGACTTTTGGACTTCATGTAAGTCAAAACAAGCAATTTGAAGACATCACCTTGCCATTGTGCGGAGCACTATTTTCTGATAATTCACAGACCAAAATCAATTCATCGATTAATACAGAAAAGAAGTTGCAGAAAAAGATTTTTGCGTTCATCAAACAAACTAGCATGAGCACATCATCCACCAGGTGGGAGTATTATTCTGAACTATAACCTTGGTGGGGTGAGGAGGTGGACTGGGTAGTCGGCCTGGATTGGGGAGTTTACCCTTGATGATGCTTGGGTGTTTTTATGAACATATATGAGCATGCTAGAATACATCTCTCTTTTTACAAGATGAATGCAGAAACTGGAAAGAGAATACATTCTGCACTAAATGATTGACTGACACAGTCGTGATGCTCTGGATTGGACCTACTGCAGGCTTGAATACCAAGAACAATTATTATAGATAAGTTGATAAATAGTGGTAAAGGGCAACTCCGGGCAGCAGTAAGGTAAAATAAATAAATAAATAGAACAATATTGTATTGAGCTGCTCATGTTAGAAACAATACTGTTATTGCTCACCATGGGTTCACTACAGAGCAGCTGTGAAGCGCATTTAACATGCATCCTAATTCAACTAAAACTGTTCAGACACTGATAATAAGGTTAACTGTTCTTTCTCTTTCTCTTGATCAATCACTCTCTACAACGACTGAAAGGCATATTTTGTGCATGAATCTTTTCATTTCTGAGGTGTTTAAGATTACATATAGTGCCGTCTGTGTTTCCGTGGAGCAGAGGTGGCACCCTTTGGTTGTTTTCATACTCATAGTAAGGTAGCTCTTACCAAAATGTTGACGATAATTACATTCCCCAAGTCTTGGACAATTTAGAAGAATTTTGATCATCTGGTCTAAGTCATTGGTGAAGTCCTTGAGATATGTGGCTGTCAGCCCCTCCCTGTAGTCCACCACAATTAAAAACTTCCAGAGAATCTTAAGTAGAGTGGAAGCTGACATGAAGAAAGGTTACTGTTCCCAATTTCCCCAAAAGCATGGAGATTTTACGAATGGTCATTTTTTACTCCAGCATCCACGGTCTCATCTCAAAATTCATTTGGAGGGCCAAGCGTCCTCGCCTCAAACTGTGAACCATGCAACATGGCAGACCGGAAGGAGGACTTGCTGTCCCCGATTTCAAGATGAAATTTCGGTCACATGTGCCCGTTACCAATCTGGTTTTACCCCAATGCATCAGTTTCATTTTCAGGGGAAAATGTAGCCTCTCCTCATTGTTTCCAAGACCTATCGTATTACTTTAATCTGTCTCCTAAACGCTCCAAATCTAAACCGTCTGCCATCTACAATCTGTCATATGTACCCTTGGCCTTGTGGTCTCATTGATGTATTTGTATAAACAATTGATAACTAGAGACCCCACCCATCTTCATTTTGAGCTCAACTACACACCTGCATCTGAACCCCAGTATCGTGACGCTATCGTGGTGACAAAAAAAGACAGACTAACAGAAACATTTTGAATCGTTGCTTTTGAAATGTTTTCATGTTTTTATTGTTTTGTGGATTTTCTTCTTTTTTTTTCTTCTTTTTTTTTATTCATGTAAAGCACTTTGTGAATCATGTTCGATTCAAGGTGTTTTACTAAATACAACATATAAAGATAAACACCTGCCACAGTATTCAAAACTCTCGCTACAGCAGATGTCTCCAGGACTCCCACAGAGTCACAAGGTGAAAACATTACCAGCGTTGCGGGCTGGTCACAGAACGCTGATGAAAAAGTAATTTGCACATTATCTTTCATTCTCTCTTTGTTTCTCCATGTCTCACACTTTTTATCTGATGTCTGTAACAGGTATGTTTGCAGTGACAATGAATCTTGAGCTAATATTGCTCTTTCAGAATTCGGGATGATGGCAGCTGTAAGTTTGGATGACTTGCTACAAAGCCCTGCCTACATGTGTTAAGAGAGCTAACAACATGTAACCATCATCATATTTCAGGCTTAGCGTTACTAGTTGTGGGTGCTGATTATATTATCATTGCTGGAGCCGTCAACAGCAATCCCGAGAGACATCCCAAGTGTTTTTCACAGCATTCCCACTTGCTGGTAACCAGAAAACTCCCTTCCAGCCAGCTTTAAGTATTTTCCTATTCGCATGTTTGCTTCCCTATATAACCTTTACTCTATGTCCATCTATCATCTCCATCATCTACCAGATAGCCATGCCCTCTGCCCTGACACTGACAGCATGACATAGCGATTAAGAGTCACAGGTCACAGGAGAATAAAACACCCAGCAATGACCAGACAGCTAAAGCAGAATGTAGACAGGTGGGTAGGTGTGCACCATCAAACCTTGTGACAGTGGGCCAAAAGGTGGAGGAATCTTTCTGACACTGCACTTCTTGGATAAGATGAGGAACAAGTTTCTTCCTGTTGATAGCCAAGCCTATTGGGCCCTTCACAAACAACAGCACAACTGCTCTGAAAGACAGTATTTAATCGCAGAGTGCAACAGTATGCGCTGAATCCAGTGGCGAGCCCAGCGCAAACCGCGTCCTAGGTGTATCCGTTTGAAGCAGTAATACGCCACACAAACTGCACCTCACCCTCACCCTTTAGTGGTGAGAGATGTGGCACGAGAGACTGTGCCTCACTGCCATTACAGCAAAGAAGCCGGTGGAAATGATGTCGGCGAGGACACTCCAGTCAGCCCTGGATGCAACTGTGCTGAGCATTGAGGTGAGGAAACACTGCTGATGCAGGTGCACAGTGCCAGCAAAGCCGGGACAGGACGAAGCAGATGTTGTCGTCACGGAGGAGCAGCGTCTGCCCTTATTTAAGGGACGGACCACGCTGGGTTAAATGTGCTCATTGTCTTTTTTTTATCTGTGTACAGCGCATGCTAATTTTCAGTTTGAAGATATGCAAAAATGAGCGACTGTAGTACACAGTCCCATTAGAAGGAGAAGCCTGTGTGAAATAGTGTTGCAGGTATCACCTAGGGCAGGGGTGTCCAAACTACAGCCCGCGGGCCAAGTACGGCCCGCGGTCCATTTTTAATTGGCCCGCAGCAACTTCTAAAAATATAATGTCATATGGCCCACACTTGAAACTTGCGCTTGACTGTATTGTACTTCTTAGTTTCACCACTAGGTGGAGATACTGTGTTGAACAAGGCAGCTTCTCCACAAAATAAGAGCAATCAAAGAAACGTTTAGCCCCGGATGATGACACGTGCTACACTGGTGCCGAGCGAGAACAGAAAGTTAAATGGCAGTTAGCTCAATAAGAGTATTTTTTTCCGTGCAAACAAAACACAAGAAAAAGTCACAATAGCAGCCACGAGGTAGCTCAACTCATTGCCCGAAACCTTTCTCAGATGGTGACTTCATAAAACAGCGCCTCACTAAAGTCGCAAGTGCCCGGAATAAATTCAGGAATTCAACAACGTTAGCATGTCCAGAAACACAGTTGTGCGGCGAATCGAAGACTTATCAGCTAACCTAAACCATCAAGTGTCAGATAAAGCTCGTGCTTTTGCTTTTTACTCCATTGCATATGATGAGAGCACAGATGCCACAGACACCGCACAGCTGTTAATTTGTTTGCGGGGAGTTGACGATCATTTCTGCATTCGGAGCTGCTTGATTTTAGGAGTCTAAAAGAGCACAACAACAGGTAAGGACATGTTTGAAGCTGTGTCAGATGCAATCCGACGGGTCTCTACACGAGTCTCTACAGGAGGGCGCGAGCTCCAGCGCGAGCACTACTCCTCCAAGACCCGTTTGAGAGGAGAAACTGCAGTGCTGATATCAGATCAACCTGACCTCACAATCAGACAGCAGACTAGCAGGAAAGGGAAGCAGTACATGCGAAGCTACTAGCTGTAAATAAGATATCCTGACGTGTTTGTCAAAGTGTTATTTTCTGCTTTTTTTCATGTTGGAATAAATGTTAAATATTTAACTGCAAAGTAGCAATACGTGTTTGATACCTTCATTTATTTAGCATTAAATCATACTGGGATGTTTGCTGAAATTGATTGGATGTGGCACAGCCCTACCTAGAACATGTTCCACCAGCTGCCATGGCTTTCAATATTTTTCTTTCATTGAGAGAGACATCGAGCTGTTCTCAACTCCCTTCCATTTGAATAATGAGTCTGTTCGGCTCAGCTCAACATACGTGAGCAAACATCTCTGTTAAATCTGAACAAAAGCACATTGAGAACCAAATTTGATTGATTTTGCTCACTTTAACACACTAGGGGTGAGGCGATCGGACCTGAGTGGCCCAGCCCTTGGTATATTTTTCTGTATGTGGCCCTCAGTGAAAAAAGTTTGGACACCCCTGACCTCGGGCAATGCAGAAGCTGAGTCTCCATATGTTTTGTTTGATTTAAACTTCGAGCGAGAATGCGTGAGTGCGTGCAGTAGTATATAATTCTTTTTCATTTATATCACAACTTCTGTCCCTTATCTTCCTCCCAGACAAAAACTTTTAAAGTAGCAGAGATTCTTTTTCAACTTCCTACCTTTCCTCCTGGAGAGTGTACATTCCCCTGTCCTCATCAACCAACCAGATATCATATACCGTATTCCCCAGGTCTCTATGCAGTTAAACATTTGTAGATGGGATTATTAATACTTTTATGTGGTTTAGTTATCAAAATGAGAATTATTTTCATTAAACAAGTCTGTAATTACGTATGTGTTTGCCTGTGGTTTTCTCTCAGTGCCACAATCAATGAATCTGTCCTCAGAATTGATAAATAATGAGGAAAGCTTGCGGCTAAACAGATTTCAGAGAGCAAATCCAATGTTTCACCTTGGAGAGAATGCAAGAGACAGCTGAAGCAAAATGGATGCAGTAATGAGTCCCCTGTTGTATCTTAATATGTCGAGGTACACTGTGCTGCGCTCCTAGTTTTACCAGTGCAATTGCACTCTTACACTGGCTAAAGATAAAGTGTCTGTACTTTGATTATTATCTTGCTTTGTTAGCAGGGCATCTCAAAAGTAATAAACATACGCCAATAACACCATTTAGAAAGTACTTTCCACTCACTAATCCTGAACTGGATTATATCAATGCATATTACACAGATTTCAAATATCGTTGTGCTTATTCAACCACAATTGTCTCTACCAAATTAGGCTCATAACACAATTTAGATACGAAAATGTATTTCCTGTGTTTTGATATTGCATACTTGTTAATAACTGGCTGCTTAATTAATCATTAAAGGTCTATTTCAAATATGGCCATATTTCTTGAGCACATGGTACGACTGCAGCTATATGTAAATGATGGGAGCACATACTGTTTCAGTTCTGAATTATTTTTGTAATATTTATTGGCATTTCAAACTATATTTGTCGCTACAACAGGATAGATTGAAATGGTCATAACTCAGTGGTCATGAGTCTTACTAACTTGAAAGCCCTAAAAACCCTCATCATTAATCCACATGATCATCAACTGTAAATATTTTGGTGCAGATCTCAAATCCAAATGCAGCTTCTAAACAGCTAAAATAACATGTTTTGAGGATTTTGCAGTCTTGGGGGGGGGGGGGGGGGGACGCGCTATCTGAATGCTTTCTAGATGAATATGCACTTAAATCAAGGACTGTAGTTTGCCATCATTTCTCAAAACTCCAAAAATCCTTGTACTCTCTTCTTCTTTCAAAATATCAAAACAAGTGATACATTGCTGATTTCAAGCTGAGGGGATTATACATAAAGCTTGTCGTTCTTGTACCTCCCAGTTATAAAACAAAGAAGGATACATCAGCCAAAGGAAAAGGAAATGAGTTGGCTTCAGTGTTTGTAGATTGCTTTTGGCGAAAAAAATAAATAGAAAATAGAAGAGAACATCCTCTGGAAATTTTCTGTCAGAACTGGATGGAAAAAAACACGATTGAATTTCAAGTGACTGTAGCCTGCAGCTCTGGCAATGGACAGGCGTAGTCCCTGTGTCCCATCACACCTATTGTATAACTTGCTTCTCAGCACTGCAGTAACCATTGTAGCTGTTTTATGATAAGATCTGCATTGATTATTGATAGCGTGACGGCAATAAAGCCATGACGCCAATTATATAGCAGGCTATAGCTCCCCTGATGGGTGCTGGGCTGTTCAATAGCTGGGAAAATGTGGGGTAATACACCAAAAGTATGTAACAATTGTTGTAGTTCACAAGAAAGATGAAACCAAAAGCACCCAATTCATTCAGGACAGTTCACTGGTGGAATGCCAGTGCGGAAAGATCAACACATGCTCGTTAGCCTCTACACTGTTATTTATCACAAAAGAACCTTCATTTCCCCATCTCCAGAATGCACAGTTACACCATACTTCCACTCATATGATAAACCACAAAGAGTTGAGTTCAAATCAAACCTGTGAATACCTGAAGAGATGGAGGCCAAGCGGAACGCGTCAGGGTGTCGGTTTGGTGCTACAGGTTCATACGGGGATGAGTCGTCCATGTCTCCACCTGAAACAAAAGTAAAGATTAATTATCAATCAGAGCATTTGAGCATTTCCAAAGAACAGAAAATGGAGTGCATTCTAGCCAGTGTCGCCTTTCGAAGGTCATGCCCCATCAAATGAATTACTGTGTCCAACCACCCACCTGCGAGCCAAGCCTTTGGCGCCAAACTTTGCATTTCATTCATCTATTCATACATCGCACATTTAGCAATGTGTGAGAATTCATCCTCCACTCTAAGCATCCCCCCCCCCCCCCACTGAAAGAACACACTCAAACAGAATTCAATACATGTTCCAAATGGAAACACTGTATTAAATGAGATTTTTATGATGTAATTTCCATGTATTGGACTGGCTGACCAACTGACTCCCGCTATGAGCGTTTCGTTGTTTTTTTCATATGGAAAACAGAATGTTCATCATGATCATTTCCTTTTGGACAGAGTTTTTGTTCTTGCTGTGGTTGGATTTGGGGCGTTAAAGCACAAGCAATGCATCTTCCCTGCTAACAATGCTGCCAGAGCTGTTTGTAAAACAAAAAAGGAGAAAAAATTAAAATCAAATTAGCACTCAACTGACTGACTCTCTCCCATGTGCCTGCTTCTCTGTGGGCCCTAATCCTGCATTTAAAATTCATAGCCATTCGGTGTGATTGAGACAAACCCTCCAGTGTGTAATAGCTTTGCATTCCGATCCCAACAGAAACACAGCGAGGGTGTTGTGAGGAAGGTTTGGAGGCCCGCTGCTACAAATGAGAAAATCTGAAACCTGTCGGTAGAAGACTGCGCTTCTCAGTAGATCAATAGATATAGTACATTTTGTTTATCGACATCTTTCTTGGATGCTTACTAAACGGATGAAGCAAGAAAATGTTGTCTTGTGTGTGTGTGTGTGTGTGTGTGTGTGTGTGTGTGTGTGTGTGTGTGTGTGTGTGTGTCTGTGTGTGTGTGTCTGTGTGTGTATTTGGCAGTGTATACAGTTCAGTGTTGTCCATGTATCCGGTGAACATATTTAATCATCAAATATTCTGTAATATGTAAAATGGTGATACCTCAGTAAAAGATGAAATTTGTCCATTAAAACTGATCGAAAGCACAGGAAGATATGTACACACTGGCACACGGTAAAAAGGAATGACTAAAGTGAATAATTAAGGGAAAAGGGAATGACTAAATCATCATTCTATCATAATTTGTCCCCAGAGCAAACCAACCACAGACTTGTGTACAAGACTTATTTCTTTAAAATTTGATCTACATCTCTCCTTTCAATCAATATTGACAATCATAACAAGATGAAACGGCTCAGCTGGCCATTCTTTGAGCACATAGCTATTGACATCTGGCACAGTTGAGAATTGTATGTGTGTTTGAAAAAGAAAACCAGAGCAGACCAGAGAAAAATGGAGACAGGACAATGACGGGGGGGGGGGGGGAGAAAGGAGAAACACATAAAGGGTGACAGAGAGGCTTAGAGAAAATGACCTAAATCCTCCAAGTTTTGAGTGTACTACTTGTGCCTTCCTTGTTTGTGTATTGAAAGATGAATTCATTTTAAAGTGTATCTCAGTCTTTTTTATTCTTTATTTTTTCAGTTGCCTTTGCATCGCCCACATCTACGTTCATGTGACATTTCTGTTTCCAGACTGAGGGAATGGAGATGCTTCCGGACTTGACATCCCTCGGAGATTCTAATTGCAACAATTACCTACAAAAGATATACAGTGCTTTAGAAGCCTTTCACGGGTTCAAGACTACCACTTACTCGGCAAATGACCACCTTAACCCCTCTTCCATGTCTATTTCAGCAAAAGATGCAGTCATTGTATATATTTAAAAGAAGAGGCAAATATTCCTCAGAAAAATGTAATGCTTCTTCCGTTACACTAAGAACAGTTCGTACTGTACAGAGCAACATGGAATAAAGGATGTCCTGTCTTCAAAACAAATGAGGTTTGCTTAGCATTTTGATCAGGCAGCTCCTTCCAGTGTTGGGAAGCTTCACTGCACCATCAGCCTCAGGATCAAACAGTGTTAAGGCTCATTCAATTTCAACTGTACAGCGGTGATCCTATAAAACATTAACGTCAAACCACAACAGTAGCTGTAGTTAATGAATATTAAAAGCTTATTTACATGAATGTTACAAGCCGTGCAGAATCATAAAACTGCAAAACACACTGTAATCACACACACCCTTAGGATGTGAAAAACCCCACAGCAGGAGGCCTTGTTGTACTTTCAGAAAGATAGTGCTCTTTGACAGTAATCCTGGACCCAATTATGCATTCATAATGGAGAATTCTTCCCAGCTGTTTGGTGATCGGATGTTTTTAGCCCCAGGGCAACAACTTATCGCTGTAATTAAGCCTCCGTTTGACTTCATTTGCTCTGACAGTATGGAGCATGACCGGCACATCTCAAACAGACATGCAGACCTTTCCCTAGTCACAGTAATAGAGGAATACTGCTTGGATTCACAGTCCTCTCCTTTGACATCAGGGGTTTTATGAAGCCGCCGGGCGCCATCACTCATCCTTTTCATATGCATTATCAATGAAGCTAAACTCTCGGGGTGATGGAAACCGTCCTATGGATTCTTTAGCAACTTTCTTGGCAAACCGTTTATGGCTGGAAGCCAATTCAATTTTAATGACCATCATTCACCTTGTTTTGTTTTTTAAAGGTGCCCTATACTGATTTTGTTCCTGTTTAATATTGATTTCATGTTGTTACCTTTTTTGCTGCAGGAAATGTTGGGAAAATATTACTTCTTATTTAAATAATAACAATATATTGCAACAGTTTTGTTCTGATATTAATCACGTACAGAGAAAGCTTAGCACTGCCTGAGCAGTCTGGAGCACAGCCGGAGGTCCTCTGCAGAGCCCTGCTGGTTGTTGCACAAACTCGGCTGGCAACACAAGGTGACCGAGCCTTTGCTGTCATAAGTCTGCAGATGAGCTGTCGGTGGAGATCAAGCGAGCCAGAACACTTTCCTTTTTAAATAACTTCTCAAAGCACACTTGTATTCCACAGAAATGTAGCAGAGAGAACACTGGAATATGGGAATTCACAATTGTATATTACATTAAAAGATAAACACATTCATTTTTCCTCTGGACTTCCTCCCATAATGTGCTTGTTTGAAAAAAGACAAGATAAAGTAAAGTGATACTACAAATGCATCTTTCTTCAAATTGCATCTTTCTTCAAACGGCTCAGCGTTTGAAGTGATATTGACATTTTAAACTCAATTCCAAACCATACAAAGAGCATATTGGATTAGCTCAGCATAATATTTCAAGTCACAATTCCCATCCAGCGAGGCGTGGTGGGCAAACAGAGCTGAGAAAATGAGTGCTGTAATTTTTATTCATGCCTTTGGCTATGTGAATGTAATGTTAATATTAATAGTTACACATGCGCTTACCTAAATCAGCATTACCTGGTGCCAGTACTAATGTTAAATATAGTGTAAATCCTGCAAAACTTATGGCAAAGGAGCATATTGGGGAGAACATTAAAAACAGGCAGCAGAGGTGCAGCCCAATATATCAGCCTCTGATCACCATCTTACATTTTATATCAATAGGAGTGAAAAGAAAATTCCATCATTTTGGATTTTGTAAATGTACAAGATCAACAGTCAATATTATTAATTAAGCACCTCAGTATTAAATGTAAACATGATTCGTGCTACTGTGTTGGTAACTGAAGGATAACAACCCAAATGATTCATCTAAATATTCAAAAATGTGTTTGGCTAGGTGTGCTTTGAAAAACGTGGCTGACGTATTGCAAAAAGCAGCTTCAATTAGCGATGCAGGGTGTGAAAACCAGAGAGAGAGGGAGAGGAAGAGAGCAAGAGAAATAGAAGTAACCATGCTGTGATGACAGCCGCCGGGCCTGGTAGTTGACTTCTGCAGCGCATATTCACTCAGCACCGCTGTGAACCTTCCAGACAGGAGTGAGTCTTAATGCCCACATGATGACAGCATTCACTGAGCAGAATGGGCCGTCACTCACTCTCCCTTCCGATGGAGAGCCTGAGAACTCACTCCACTATAAAAGGCTAATCTAAACCCCACTACCTGCTCCGCATTTCTCACCCTATACAGCCTCATAGTGAATGGGAGTCATCTCGGGCACTTCACCTCACAGGGTAGAAAATCATTAGACAGATTTACGAGGACAAACTGCCTTTTTTGTTTTCATATTTGACTGATCCTTTTCACATTTTGGGATGAAAGATAACTGGGGGAGAAGGAGGGATGAAAAGGGCTGCGAGGAGGGGAAAGCTCTGAAAGACTTTATCGATCACATCCAGAACCTATCGACAGGTCCCTTCCTCTGATGATGAAGTAGCCACCGAGCGAGTGCCTGCTGGGTCTCCAGCGATGGGAGGGAGAAAGCAGAGAGGACGTATTCAGCATGCAGGAGCCTGCTTCCCCTATCCCCTGACATGTGGGGCAGGCTGGAAAAATGTTCTGCTTATGACAGTGGATGGCTAAGGTAATGGCCGGTGACTGCTACCATTGCTCATCGTAATGATGGTTTCACCCAGAAATACTGTGTACCTTTGTAGCTCGCCCTCCTCTATGTTTTCCCCCGTGACGCTCTCTTTCTTCCTCTCGCTCACTCATATGGTTTTCTGTCTCTCTCTCTTGAATTTCTTCCCCCTCTCATCATTTATCTACCCTCCTCTCCTCACCTCCTGTACTCTCTCCCACACTCTCTCCATTTCTCTTCCTCCCTGCCTAAATCTATCACGATGTGCGCATCATTCCTACACTGTCCATTTCATGTAACTTCCCACGGCAGTAGGGGTCAACGTGTGGTGTTAGCATGATGGGGTGACATATTCAGAGGGTGACCTTTGCAACGCTGGCATTCATGAAAATGTAGAAAATAAATGAAGCCGCAAAATTGTCTGGTATTCTCGTCATTGAATGCAAAGATACAGTCTTCTCTCTCTCTCTCGCTCTCTCTCTCTCACAATGAGCTGGAACATATTGGTGTGGAGCAGTGGTGGAGCTTTCCTTTCTCTCTCGCTCTCTGCAGTGAACGTTGGCTCAGCTAATTAAACTGCTCTGAAAGGTCCCCACAAAAGATCTTAGATTCCTACTTTGAGACCTAAGCTGTGGTTTCATAGCTGAGTCCATGAAATAATGTATGTTAGAGGTGTGGAACGTATCGTTTAAATGACTTATTCTCCTGCAATACTGCAAGGCTATGGCCACATGAGACCCAGGGCACAATTGAAAGAGAACCGCAAACGCCTATACAATATTGCTGTGTGTAGCAGCCAATGTTTCTTTCTTAATTACTTATTTTATAGATTCAAACTGCTAGACCTCATTGCCTCACACCAACTGAGTCCCATTTCGTGCAGAAACACCCCCCATTATCCATCAAGGACGGCTGCATTGACGCATTGGAGTCAGCTGCCATTTTCAATTAGAAAACACAATTAACAGGTCATCATTAGCACCGTTACTGATGGCTCAAAGACAGCGCGAGATGGCATTATAACACCGTTTAGCCGAGGGTTTTTAAGCCAATCAGGGTAGTACAGTACAGCCTAAAGGCAGGCAATAACGATAAGTACAGCGATCTAGAGGAAATCTAACCCCACATCATAGCTGTGGAGTCACACCAGTGTATAATGTGTTTCGATGCAACGCTCGATGACGGTATTGAGTCACGTTGTGGTCATACTCTGTACTGTAAAGGGTTTTTCTCAGCAGCAATGCATTGTTTCACCACCCGAAGTGTCATCGTTGAAACACCTTTCTGAGATTCAGGTCCTCTCGCTGGAATTGTGTGACTGGAGACACTCATGCTGCTCCTAAGCGTCCGGACCTCGTTTACTATAACTAATGATATTTACAGTTACAGCTCATGGACACGGGACACACTGCAGCTTGAGGACTTTTCCACCAGGGTATTTTATGGTTTGACTTGGCTTCAGAAAGATTTCCTCTCAGTCTCGTGGTAGACGTTTCAGTTTGCTTTCAAATTTAAAGGAATCAATCACACTGCAGGAGGAATGAACTCTCACAAGAAAGGAGAAGTGAAAACAGCAAAATCTTAAATCTACTTCCTCTGACGAAAAAAAGAACATAAATGCCCTTGTTCATAGGTGCACATTTTAACTGTTTACTAGATTAACTTGGTTTTAGAAGTAAAGAATATTAATATACGCACTAAATAAGGTAACCTTGCCTGAGGCAGTATCTGTGTATCTGTGTGCCGTTTGCGTAGGGTTGATCTGGGAGGAGCAGGGCATTGTTTTAAATCCCAGTCCATCGCTGGTCAACATCATCTTTTTATTCACAAACACAATGTTTTAGCCCTCAAGCTTGCAGGCCAACTTCCTGCCCCTGGTCAACATGTGTCATAAGAAGCAGCCCATAGGTGAGGCCTGAGGTTGCCATATGTGCCAATTGGCTAAATATGTTTGTCTATAAAGCACCATACATTGCTTTTCATAAAGAGTTAATCACATTCATTAAGTTCCACAGGTCTTTAACAATCTCTGCCCTCGTCTGTTTGTAATTTAGTCATCTTTGTCCTTTCACCTTTTTTAAACCTGTTCCTCGCTTTTCTTATCTTTCTCTCTCACATACTCTTCATCTCTCCCACATTAACATGAGAAAAATAAGACATTCAAAGCTACATTACACACGATCTCACCCGACAACTGCATCAAAACCTTCCTGATTTGTCCACAAATTACTTTTAAAGTGGCTTAGCGGCATTTCGAGAGGGTGTGTTGGGATTCGGCCCTTCGTGTTTGTTTCCAGAGATGGATGTTGTACATAGATTGTTTCCAGTTAACAAAAGCCTGCTTGACTGCACAATGGATCGTGATTAGATTACAGCTGCACTATAAGAGCTTTTAGTTTGTGTTAAAGCGGGTTTTTATCTCCGAGGGCGACAGGGCCAAAAACGGGACGGAGCTGAGAGGCATTTGTTCATTTAGAAACACAAGCTCTGTGAAGGGCATGCTGCAGGCACAGGAGGTCTCTATCCCTGACGGCAAGACAACTTGCATGATGCATCCAAACATAAATACTTTGACCGATGTGGCTTGTTTGTTTGGGAAGAGGAGAAAGAGAGTGAGAAAGAGACAGAGGGAGCGCAGAGAGATCATTACAAAGGGGAAAGAGTTTGAAACAAACAGAAACACAGGGAGGGAGACAGAAGGCCTGGGGAGCATGCATGTCATTACATTTCCCTTGAACTCATGTCAGGGAACCTCTGCTGCCATCAGTCTGATGAAGTGTAGCTGGTGCTATGAGCAGTCAGCCTGGTGAATCACTTCACGGATCACAACACAAAAGACCAGAATGCTCAGAGCTCTGAGACTTTGCAACACTACCACCATTACCCCACATGTCAAAACAGCTGAGCATATTATGTCCTCAGTGTTTACATGGCATGCCACTTGATGTAAGTCACAGAAACGTCGGCCACATGTACAAGCATGGAGAAATGTCGCTTTTAGGTCAGGACCCACCCCCCCCCCCCCTCGTTGGCACTGAATCGCTTTCAGCTCAGATGCTGTCAGACTTGCCGCCATATGAAACACTACGTGCTTTTTCCCGTTAAGGATGGGACGAGAGTCACGTCAGCTCAGGAGGCTGCTTCATGCTCTCTAAATATATTGCAATGTGAAAACCAGAGGGTTACAATGTTACAACAAGAGTGCTATTTTACGTCCTGCATAAGTGGACACATAAGGGCCACTGAGCTATACGATTGTAACCTAATTACATGGTAATATGGAACACTTTAGGTGAAAACCAATAAGTCTACCATAACAGGTCCTACCTAATGTAATCCCATTATAGCTCCATTACCTTTGAGAGGGTGAGGAAAGTAGGAAAGCATATATTTTTCATCATGGGCTTCTGGGTATCACTATAAGAGGGCATCAGGGAATAGGGCGTAAACAATGGGTGTGGTGTACATCCTTCTTGTCTTTACCCGGAAAGTACACTGTCACTTGAGATCGGAATATTAATTTAAAATAAATGCTATAATCGTAAAGAATGCACTAAGTGTCATGCATTAATATCAATAGAGGTGTGTTGAACATCCACAGCTAGACTACTGCAGCAATGCATGTGCATCCTCTGGTACGCATGTATTATAAATTAGTAATAAATTAAATGAACATGGTCAAAGAGGGAATACAGAAGGAAACAAATAGCTGACTGGTGAACAAATGAAAGGACCAAGTGTTAATTTCAAGTGAATACGTTTGTAGTTGTATAACTGCAAGACTTAAACAGGTGTCATTATATTACAGGCCCTGAAATTGCCACACAGTTAAACATGATGCGATGTGAATTTTGTGAGACAGTGAATCGTAAAACCATCTGCCTCCTACCTTCAGTGAGTCCCATGTGGATGGTCCAGTAGTTCTGCAGACACTGCAGCTCCTTCTTCATGCCCCTCTTGCAGCGGCAGTCATACAGAGGACTAACCAGCAGCACTTCCAAGGCCGCCTGGCACTCCCTGTTGTTGTCCAGCATGGCTTCCTTCTCCTTGCCCACAAGACACTGGCGCATCACCCGGTACCGAGAGCTGCAGTAAGGGTTCTGGTTGCACATGTCACTGGCCTGGATGCAGTCCACCCATTCTGACTGAGCTCCGGGCCCAGACCCTGTACCTGGAGATCCTGGAGCATCATTGGCCATGGAGACGGACAAAGCTGAGGGACCATCCCAGGAACTTGCTGCCTTATCTAGGTAGAGAGGTGGGGGGGGGGGAGGGGGGGACAAGAGACAACTGGGCTCAGAAATTGCAATTGAATGCGTGAGAGATTTTGTGTTGGCATATGTGTGTGCAAGTGCAAGCACATATCAGAAACCTGCTTTAATTGTTGTTTCAGATGTGGGACATAAACAGGTTTGATGGCCTATGACATGCCCAAACATGGCATGGTATCTTTTAGCAAAACAGTTTACATTCTTCATGGTTCACATTAGTCTTTATGGGGTTTGGTTATGTCTCATTTAATTAATATTCAGGTATTTTAGCTGTGTTTATCTGTCCTTAATTTAGTGCATCTAAAGCCTCCAAAACAAGTTAGGCTGCAGCTTTCAGTTTCCCATTCAACGTAATTAAAGGAAGACTTGATCATTGAAGTGTATCTAATTGTCTCACCTAAACAAATTTGAACTCCACTTGATTCACATTTAGGTAGCCAGAAAAGTACAGCTTGCGATGAGTAAACAGTGATCCACAGAGCAGAAACTCAGGTGCTGCCGTTTGACAGGATTCAAGATTCAGACGCGCCTTCAGACCAAAGTAGACACAGTTCTGGTGAAATGACAAGAGAGACCCCTTGTGGTGATGTTGAGCATTGAGCTCAGAGGGGAGGGGATACTGCATCAATATCAGAGAGCAACGGGTAAGAAGAGAAGAGTAACATGAAGTTAAAATATGTCATCACGCAGATGATTTTGTCTGAAGCACGGTCGTATCGTGTGTGGACGACACTTATAATGGCAATTGTGCTGATGATGAAGATAGCGGTGGTGGTGACGATGATGGTGATGATGATGGAATTTCTCATAATGAATCAAACACAAGTGTGTAACTGAAATCACCGAGAGATGTTCCCTTTGCTGACTAAATAATGTTACAATAATGAGGTTTGTATTCCTACTGTGGAAGCTGTTTGTTGAATGCATACAATATAAGTGATGCACTCGCATAGATCAACTTCGGTTAGTAGCAATGGGTAACAATTAAACATAATCCGGGTATAAAATGAACGCTGTCGGTATTTTACCACAAATATTGAAGAAAAATCAGAATGAACCCTGTGCCCTCAAACAACTCATGCATGAGAAAAGTGGACCCATACCAGAGAATGCTCCTTGGCAATAATTACTGATGTCAAAATGTATATCTATAACCCAAACAATTCACATTTACAGACAATTGTTCATATTATTTCCATATTTCACTTCTCACCTAAGAGCAGGAGAAAGACGTAAGCGCACATCCACACAGTGACAGACTTCATATTGGACTCAGCGGGAAGAGAGATGAGTTGGGGTCCAATCTGACTAATATTTCCACCTTATGAAAGGTTTAATTCCCCTCTTCGGATCCTTGGCCCAGGAGTATGCTAAGTGTAAAATATATATATAAATATCCTCATTAAAGACGCACCTCCGAAAAAATCCTCGACTCCCAATAATAATCCACGATTTTGTTTTGGGTTTTCTAAATAATAGACTAACCCCGACGCAGAAGAATCCTCTGATGTTGAGAAGAAAAAAAATCAGTGCCAATCAATCAATCAGTCAATCCATGAAAGCAGATTCTCAGGGTCCGTCTGCGCTGCGTTCATACCGACAAACTACTGAGACTTGATCTCTCCGCATTATAAGGGCTCCGACTGCCCGCTCCAATTGCCCCTTGGAGACAATTTGTCCCTAAATTCCTTAAACTGGCGTCAAATTATCTGTCAAGTATGCCAATATATCAAACGAGTTGGAAGAACTCATCTGAAAGTGCTACAAAACGCTGACTGGATTGTTTTCTTCCCACCACTGGCTCCTTCTAAAAAGCTGTGCGCTCCTCTGGAGGGAGTGAACGCTTCTTTTGCAGTGGCTGCGTGTGTCGAGGCTTCACGGCACTTTATACAGAGGAGATTCAGTGAACCAGCAGAGGGCGCTGCCGGGGGTTGCTCTCATTGGAAAACTTCGAACTCGGTCACATCGAAGCCCAATAATAAATGTTACCCTAAAAGAAAAACCACCACGATTTTCCTATAATCTCCCTGCAGGGAACTGAGGAAAGATGCACCTGTGCTACTCAGCAGTGCAATTGCAGTGACCTCACTTGGCCTGTGTGACATTTCCTGATCTCCTGGGATATTACCACAGGATTTGTGAAACATTTTGTGAAACAATTTCTGTGATTCATGTACAATATCCTTCGTACAAGATTTCTTTCACTTCCATAAGGGACTCTTTACAGTCTTGCAAAGAGCGTTGAAGCCACAACTGCAACACATCAACAAAGAATTAGGAATAAACAATTGGCTTTTTTTCACTTATAGCAATAACATCTGGTCTTCTAACACATAGTAAAGATTTGTATTGAAGTATTTAGCAATGCCACTACACGTCATTTCTGGTTGACATTACAGCTTCTTACCCACAACTCACAGAAAGCTGCAAATGATTTTTAGGGACAGGGTTCAAGGGTGGACTCAACAGTGATGATGACAATGTCATCATTCATTTCAGCAATACCCCAACATTTCTCGTGACATCTGTGTTTCCTCTGATTGAAAGAAAGATTAAAAAATAAATGAAAAAAACGGGCACAAAGCCTCATATTATATTTGTGCTCGGAGGAAATAAGCCCACAACCCGCAGAATCTGCCATTTTTCAAAGTGGCTTCGCATTAAACAAAATGACTTTGTTGTGCATCACCGCTTAAATCGTGCCCGGAATGTCATAAATCTTTACAAATCTTGAAAACAAAGTCTCTATTTAGAGGGACTGACAGTGACAAACTGCAAGGCCACTGGCTCATAATGACGCTTGACTGTCAGCCCAGGCTCCCATCCAAGAGGGAAAAGAGCTTGCCGCCTTAATGGCAAAATCAGCCTCATTCTGCCTATATTGGCCAGGGCTTATTCTAGTCTCCCCCCAGATTTTGAGGTCTCTGTCATTATGAGGACACTGAAAAGCATCATTCTACACCATGAATGTATCCTGCATCTGTGCTGCATTCGTGCGGCAGTGACTGATGCAGCCTGTTCTTCAATTCTTTGCAGAAATTAATATTTGAAAACAGAATGGCAAACTTGTGGCTTTATTTCCAGAACCAAACCAATTTTCTTCTTTCATTTTAGCAGATAAAAAAGAAGGCGTTTTGTTGTTCAAGTAATTTCTCACTGAAGAGCAATTGCATAAATTAAGTTGAGAGTTGCTTGAGCAGTAGGCTCAGAAGGAAGAAGACATTTATAATAACACCAAAAGGGATGAAATCAGGAGAGAAGCATTAGCGGCAAACACAGTGAATAAAACAGCTACATTTGCATTGTGAATTCTTATTCGGGCATCACATTATTTCCATTCATGATTGTGCAATATGGATAAATCCTTGACACATTTTATTTTTCTTGAGCCAGGCTGTCAAGTCCATGGAGGGACATTATTCTTGATGACACTGCACGATTCACCCCCTCCTTGGGTATTTAACTGCTCCATTCTGACTTCATAAAGCATCTGCAGTTTTTTTTCACGGGTAAAATTAGAGAGTCCAGAGAGAAACACACACACAGATGCATAGCTTCCATAAATAAGCATGTCCATATGTGCGTTTGCAGATATACACACACACACACACCCACACACATAATGTGGATGTCAGATAACAGGATGGCTCAGGACTGTGAAGATAGGGAATTACAAATCTGGATATAGAGGACGTTGCTCTTACCATTGAATGTGCCTGCCTCTGAGAGGTGTGTCTAATATAGTGAATATAGATGATACCATTATGAATTCATGGGATATGAAATAATGATACAGATAGCAAAGTTAAGACTCTGTGCAATAACCTGTGTTTAGTGAGACACCAGGGGGGGGGGGGTTGTGAGTGGGCTCATATAGCTCTAACGGGTCAAATCAGAAATAGATAGTCTGAAGCTGTCACCTTAAAAACAGGACAGACAAACTTGCATACAAATGTTGCATTTGCCAGTTTATTTGTGTTACAGTGTCTATAGGTGCCTGCACAAGTGTTTTCAGAATGACTGTAGTTAGTGTGCTTGGCTGTTATTCAAACTCAACCCAGGTGTCTCCACACATTAAACCATGACAATGTTGATTTTCCAGAACACAATTAATGCACCATTGACCCTCGTGATATAATAATACTTTGAATTAAAAGGGTTTTTGGCAAGATTGATAAGAGTTTGCTTCGCCTCACAGATTTGCAGAAACAAAATTTTGCTTGAGATTTATCCGAGGGCAAAGGTCGCTGTATCTCTCTCGTTGCAGAGACTAATAATGAACTGAGCAAATGAGTAAACGCGCACACACGCGCACACACACGCAAGCACACGGAGGTTAAGCATGACTGATTAGACTAGGAATTATGGGCTAATTAATGTGTATCTTGGGAGACCTGTACAGCATGCTTATCAGGAGACACAACCCGAGTTGAGCAAGGGACATGACAAAACATAAGCAGCGTTAATTCCCAGTGTTAAATTAACGACATTAAATCAAATAACAGTACACTATAGCTCTATTCCCTCTTGTTTTATTCAGTTAAGTGTAAGAGAAGCTATAGATGAAACCTCTGCCTTGGTGTACTGTACAGTCATACATTATTGAAGGTTGGGACTTGTTGCCGACTGAAAGTCTATTCTGGAATGTTAAAAAAGGCAAAGAATATAAATATATATATATATGGGTTGTAATATTTTTGAAATGTCTCAGCTTTCACACAGCCATCAGTGCCTGTATCATGTTTAGAGCCCGAAGTCAGTTTAAATAATCTGTTCAAATCCATGTGAGAGGGAAAACAGCCGATGAAATAAGCATCAGCAAAGTCAATTGTGGAGACGGTGGCGTAACCAGTGCAGCTCTGCATTCTGGGTAGGGTCTGCATGTTTCACTCAAACTCGCAGTTTAATACAAAGAAACGGCAAACTGCTCCCGTTTGCTCACAAGGTTCTACATGTCAATGTTTATGTTTATGTCAACTTTGTTTTGGGTTGTTTGGAGCGTTTAAACAGCACTACATGTTTGATGTGACCTCTGCTAGACTCTCTGGAGGCTATCGACCAGTTAGATCCATCTGTTTTCCAGGCATTTCAGACGTTGTCCATTTCTATCACATTACTTTGACAGAAATTGAATTTCCTCTGATGCATTTTTATGTATCCTAAGTGCTGTTCTGTTCTCACAGGGAGTATAGCGTTTCCAGTGGCGTGATGATGCAAAAACAATTTGGGTTTAAACCGATTTTATTTCAATGTGTGTATTTACTGTCATGTTTTGTTTTGTTCCTGAGGCTTTCCATGTCAAGTATTATTTCTTCCAAGTAAGGGCCGTCTGCATGGGAGTCTGGTCATCGTCTAAAGGCAGTTTCAAAATCTTACAAGAGCACATGAGAACACGCTGGGCTTTCTGTCTTGTTAGTCTGCAAAAAGATTGCCATCTTTCTGATGATTGGGTGCAAACAAATAGCATGAGTCTGCAGGTTTTTTTCCCAGCTCTCATTTCTTTTACAGTTCAGGAATTTTACATGCAATGACATCAACAGAGACAGTGACATTCTGTGGATAAAGAGGTTGGTTTGCTGGTTAAATGTCATGAATTTGCCAGAGTTGCAAACAGTGGCACATCTAGCCCATCTTGTTAAAGACGCCGTGGGTCCCGTATGGGATATTGACAGGGACCTCTGCTCTTCCCAGCTCAGTGAAGGTCTTCGCGTCTAGAACAAGTAGGAAAGTACTTTTCTCCTGGAAACAGAAAAGATTAGATGGGTTATGTAAAAAACAAACACCCTTCTCACAATAACGATGGTGAAAGTACTGGAACGTTTGTCTTCTCCATGCATAGTAAAGAACACATGTATGATCAGGTCACACGTATACAGTCTACTTTGGAAGCTGTGGTTATGTATCTGTTTTCAATATACATCTTAAAAGTAGTGTGTCAAACTGCACTGGTTTTTTTTTTTGAAGGAGAATTACTTGTTTTAACTTACTTCTCTGGGTGTGATGATGACTGACAAAACCACTCCATCATCTTCCTCAGTAGCTTTGGGCGACGCAACAAAGACAGGCTCAGACGGATACAAGCCAGGATAACGCCACACCTAGGGCAGATCACATTAACATCCCCGTCACTCTAAGCTGCTTCATGTTATAAAACCTACTCTCAACCTCCTGCTCTCAGTGATAGAGAAGCAGCAGTAGAAGTAACTTTGATGTTAACAGTTAACAATGAGGTATCCCTAAGTACTCTCTGATTGATAGAGACCTTAAGCTCCTTGGTGCGGACATCCATTTTGAGCAGGGAGTCACTGAAGACGTGTCCAAAGCCACAGGAGTAGAAGTAGCGGTAGGGTCTGCCATTGTACTGGTCATAGTTGATGTGAGGGAACTCAAGGCCACCGTACTGCAGCAGCTCGTCATCGTGAAGTTCCTCGTGAGTCATGTAAACCTGGAGGGTGCCAGGAGAAAGTGAAGATTTTACTTTCAGTGCAACTTATACATTTCAGCCAAAGAAATGTGCCCACATAATGCACACCAACCGACCTGCTTTACTGTACATTGATGTGAGCTGGAATCAATACTGCATTGTTCTCTAAAACACGTAAATGGATACCTGCACAAGATCCTCTAACTTGAGTTGAGAATAAATCAATTTCTTTTATTTTTACTTTGGAATACATGTACCTCCTATTGCAATTACAAGCCCGTATTTATCTTCAATGACAAATGGTGGCCAGCAGCACTTTCACAGCTGTTTTTCAACTTGTTACATGTACATCACTGAGGACAGAGGACAGTGTCACTCAGGTAGCCATGACAACTAAAACATCACATTTGCTTTCAACGTTTCAGCTCTATTCTACCATAAGAAAATATTGAACTGTGTGTGTGTGTGTGTGTGCACACATGTGTGTGTGTGTGCCACACAAGCTGTTAAATGGCAATTGTTCAGCCGCATGATGGATTCCCATTTTGAAAACACTTTTATCTGCTGTATGTCATGAAATGACGATCTTGCAGGAAGTACCTTCAGTGTCTCATCATGCCCAATAATTACACAGTGTGTGGGAGTGAATTGGCTATATTCATCATGGTTATAGACTTCAATCTTCACTTGAGTCCAGGAAAACCAAATTGAGTGTAATGCTCAGGTAAACATATTGCATTGTAGACCGTACTGCACTCTGTTTAATCGTATACCTCTCTTGGTTTAGTCTTCTTTGCTGTGGCTTTGTAGTTATGCAGAGTGACAAGGTTTTGATCCAAAGGAGTTTGTTCGTCCAAAGTCAGGGGTAGGACGTATCTCCTTGGGAGGTTTCTGCACATCGAGTTGTAAAACTGCCAAATGAAATCAGACAGACATGAAAAACCTGTGAGCGTGGCTCCTTTGACTGAAAGGTGCAATGTAACCTCAGGGACAGTACGACCCGAAAACATACAAAGTACTTACAAAAAATCCGTTTGAGGAAATCTATATTATTTTTGTTATTGTAGGTTTTGATACAAGTAAAAACCTTCACTACATTTGAAATTGCAGAGATTTTAAAAGTTCATTGTACCAAAAACTTTGATCTAGAAAAAATAAAAAATAAGAGGCGAGCGAGAGACAGAGAGAGACAGAGAGACAGAGACAGAGAGACAGAGTGACAGAGAGAGACAGAGAGACAGAGAGAGACAGAGAGAGACAGAGAGACAGAGAGAGACAGAGAGAGACAGAGAGAGACAGAGACAGAGAGACAGAGAGAGACAGAGAGAGACAGAGAGAGACAGAGAGAGACAGAGAGACAGAGAGAGACAGAGAGAGACAGAGAGACAGAGAGAGACAGAGAGAGACAGAGAGAGACAGAGAGAGACAGAGACAGAGAGACAGAGAGAGACAGAGAGACAGAGAGAGACAGAGAGAGACAGAGACAGAGAGACAGAGAGACAGAGAGACAGAGACAGAGAGACAGAGAGACAGAGAGAGACAGAGAGAGACAAAGACAGAGAGACAGAGGTGAAAAAAGATGGCCCCTACGCAATGACTTTTTTATTAAAGTCAGTAAACACTTGGTGGATGGAGAACGTGATTGTAATGTTAAGAATACAACCAATATATTAGCTGAACAATAGTGTCAATAGATGTTCTATAAAAAACTGTTGAAATCATTTACTAAAAGCCAGAACCTCAATCTGAGCTGCTCACCGATGACAAACTGATAAAACCTGTTAGGCACTTTTAATCATGTGTGTGTGTGAATATGATCCTGAGTCAAACTGTATGAATTAACCTTGTCCATTTCCTCTCCCGAGCCTCTACGGAGGTTCTCCAGTGTAAAGTCTCCAATGACATCACCATCGTCCCCACAGCACATGTCCATCACCAAGAACCCGTTGTCCTCAAAAGCATTGATCTGATGCAGCGTGAACATGGCTGCTGCACAGTACTTCACTTCACTCACCTGTTGGCGCAGTCAAAGCAAGCAATCGGGGAAGTATTAATACCATGATAAAGGATTACAACGGCTTTTGAACAAACAAGAAGAGCTTCTGTGTTGGTTTTAACATTTGAGGACAAGCGTCCTCCCTGGCATTGCTGTTATGGTGGTGCACCTTCACACTATGAGAGTTTGATATGGAATGCTTAATGGGTATGCTGTGTAATAAGATGAGGAAATTGAGAGCAACAATGTATGAGAAAAGGCTCTATCAGAGTGTGACTTTATCAAATAAATAGGGGAAAAGCTCCACCATGTGTGAAGAGATAAGCTGGCAGCTTTCCTCTTTTGTTCCGACTATTCAGCAAACGGATTTACGTTTCCTACCTGGCACTGTTCTGTGTGTCTGCTGCTGTGCAGTGAACTAACCCACCTTGCCAGTGTGCCTGTTGACCAAGTGGAAGATGGTGTCATACTGAGGTTCCCAGGTCATGACTTTATTAATGCTCTTTCCCTGGATTCTGTACAGCATCAACTTCAGCAGGTCCAGCTTGATTGGCTGCTCAACGAACACAATGTAGTTCTCTGACATGACTGGAGAGGGAGGGCATGCACAGGAGGAAATGCATGAATAAAAACAAAAAAACACATGATTGACACATCTTATTCATCATAATTTCATCACATATCAGTACCAACCTTTGAGACAAAAATATTGTGCAAGCAGAAAAACACATGAAATTGGGGCTAAACATAAACCCCCCCCCCCAACTACTGTAACTCTACTGACAGAAGTAATTATGTGGTGCCTTGTATAAACGTACACGGTTCCCACACTCCTGAGATTTCTTGGTGCCAGACAGTCTGGCAAAGCAAGGGTGGTCTGCCGGAAATATGTGGACTGAGATATTATCAGGGAACTGGTGCAGTACTATAACCAAATGGAGCAACATTGTTGTAGATCGGGCAGAGCAACAAAGTTGTGCTTGCATTAGCTGATTGGCATCGACTTAATGCTTTACTATCAGTGGATTCTTCATCAACTGTTTGGCTATCAGCTGACCAGTAACAGCCAATCATATTCATACAGGTGTACCACAGTATGTGGCCATTATAACCTAACTTTTCTCTTCCTTCGTCCTAATAAACAAGGTAATTAAATTAGAAAATAATCCTTGTTCCTGGGTGTCCTTAAGAGCAGAGCCTATTCCACCAAATCCAAAAGTATAACTGACTGAAATATAAACATAAAACAGTAAAAGCTGATCTATAACAAACACTATTACACAAATGTCGTGTTTGTTGGTAACAGTGCTCTCAGAATTAAGCCCTGGAGAGAACTACATTAATGAGTTTATTTTCTTTTCTTTTTTTTGAGACAGAGCGTAAGAGAAAGTGTGTACACACACACACACACACACACACTTACTCGTGTGAGTCAAAGGCAGACTTTTAGACAGATAGATAGTGAAGAGCTGAATGGAAATACAAAGGAGCTGTGATTGTCAGAAAGAAGCAGGGCTAGACTGGAATTCAAATGAGTAATTAATAAGAGCAAGGAAAAACTGTAACGCTCTCTTTCAGTGAAGTAGACTCACCCTGTCAGTGCAGGCAAAAAACTAAATCTCACATGGAACTCATTAATTCAGGGTACATCCAGCATGCAGACAACATACAGAAGGTGTTTGTTATACTGTGGTGTGAATCTCACCAAAGCTGTGATAATAGGAAGGTTTCCTGGGTTCAGAAGCACGGATGGAGCAGATCACCGTGGCTCCATTCAGGTCTGCAGAGTCCTCCACTCCTGCTGCTGCTGCTGCTGCTTTCTCCTCAGGAGGAGGCACACGAAGGATATTGTAGAAGAAACCTGAGCAAGGCCAAAAACAAATGATGTTCAGAATTTGTGAAGATGGATACCATAAGGATATTTACATAAACATATGTTTTAGTAGGCAGACAGGTGGGAAGAAAGGAATGAAGCGAACGAAGGTTACCACTTTTTCCGTAGGAGTTGCCCATGTTGTACGTGGCTCCCTCACGGTCATAGTGTGGGTGAGCTGTGGCTGAGTTGACAGCAATGTATTGACTCCAGTCTACCTGAAAAGGACAGCATCATCGTCTTTGTTTTCGTCATCATCAAAACTCGCCGATCTTTCTCGTCTTTGCTCTCCGACTCTTTTTCAGCATCCGCATTCAAAAGTGACGATTATATTAATGATACTGACTCACCTTCTCCTTCGTCTCCAGGCTCTGCGGATCTACTCGTCTCATGTAGTTGGTTTCTGTGCTGACATAATAGTCTCCCTTGTACTTGACGAAGTTCACATTGGCATTATCTGTGGCCTCTGTTCACACGTACAGATGTCAGTCACATATTAAACACCTCAGCGAAGCACATCTTTGACAGATACAACTCAACAGCATTGAAGTGGATTACACATGTGAATATGCAAAATATAAAGAAGACACACTTACTGGGAGTCTGAAAGCGCGAAAAGAAGCGTGCAAAGATGTTCTTGCAGGGATCAGGCATGGCTACTGTCCCAAACTCTGACACCACGATGCGGTTCTTCTCCGAGTTGCCGACGAATGAGTCACTTCGCAGGAATCGGCTCCTGTAGGTGACATTGCCCTCACAGATGTGGAAACGGTGCATCATGGCCATGCCGTCAAACCAGTGGGTGTATCTGAGGCGATAAAGAAAAGTAACTATACCCAGGGTATAAGACAAAGTTAGAGAGAGTGAGCTCTGTAAGGCAATGGCTAATGAGAAATACCCAAAAAGTATTTGGGGAATCAAACTTTTGTTAAACATCAGCAAAAAAAACTACTTCATTTCATCATCCACATGAGAACAAGAAGTTTGATTTGTCATAGGTGATGGAAAAATAACCCTGTGTGTGACTCAGTGTGACTCAGTGTGACAGCACTACATGCTTTAATGTCTCTGTGGCTTCTTCAGATAATTCTCTAACTATCTCCAAACTGTGTATCCTGAACAACCCTGTTACGTTCATGCATACACAGATACAGGCACAAATCATGGGCCGTCTGAAGACTACTGTAGACTGTTGAAGTTTAGCCTGCTGACTCATTGTTTCATATGTTGCAGGTATCAATACCGTTATTGGTATTTTATAAAGCACTGTAAATTTGAATTTGTTTAAGTTGTTAAATTCTATAGTATTTGTCGAATACCTGTCTTTTCCAAATTCAAACTTCCCAGGACCATTTCTCAGGAAGCTCCCATTGATCCAGGCTGGAATAGTTCCCGTGATGGTGGTGGGGATGGGATCAGGGGTTTCCTCCACAGAACGCACCAGAGCCTCGATGTTCTCCAGCCCCTTGCCCTGCGGACATCGCTGCCTGCTGGACACTGAGGAGAGGAGAGAGTCGCTGTGTGGCTGATTTATGATTGAAGTGCAATGTAAACATCTATGGAGATAGAGCAGAGTGGAAATAGCATGCAGCTGAACTTTTGGCCTCACACACCTCTCTCTCTCTCTCTCTCTCTCTCTCTCACAGGTATATCACCAATTGCAATAATGGGCATGGTGCTGTAAACCACTTTGAACGAGTGTGAAAGCGGAAGTGATGTCAGTGTGTGTGTGTGTGTGTGTGTGTGTGTGTGTGTGTGTGTGCTACAGAAAAACACTTGTTAACCCTTGCAGGCTGCCATTGTCAGCGAGATCTACCAATATCAAGACAATCGTATAACAAGAAGGTCTTTAGGAACTTTTAACTTAAAAAATTCAGTTGAATATATTTAATTTGACACAACTGTGTTTTAACATTCAGAATGTAATACTTTCACAACATCATACCTCTGCTGCTGTATGTTAAGCTATAGACACTCAAAATAACAATTAAACAACTGATCAAAAAATGTTTAGTGAGGAAATCATTACCTCTTCTGTGGTAGGAGTCATTGTGTGCTGTATCAGCTCCTGCTTGAATGTTTTTATGACTCTCTGGAGTCTTGCACTGTGAATGACACCTGCAGTATCTACTGTGTCATCTGTCATCCAATAACCAATTCTCGTTCCACCACCTCATATCGCCACACATAACGAAGATTGTAAAATACGTACGAGAGTTACGTGATGAGCAAAGGCAAATCATTTCGGTTCAATACGGAGCCCCATGCTGTGTTGAGGTTACAACATCAGAGGTTTTTTGACGGTGTGAATTGTTATTGCGACCAATCGGCAGAACCACAATTCGTTTCATTCCCATGACACCACTGCTGCAGACAATATAAACGAGAATGTGCAATAGAGAGATAACCGCTGTAGGCTTTAACAATCTCTCACAATGTAGAGTTTGCGAGTTTGGATTGTGATTACTGCAGCATTGCAGAGATGCCTGAATGTGGGCTGTCGTTTTCTAGGGGGGTATTCTATGTAACTTTCCTACTGCTGCATTCAAAATAGAGTCTCTTGAAAACACAGCGACACATACGAGGCCAGAACTGTTGCGGATAATAGATTCAGGTATTGCTTTTGTATCTCTCATTTTTGTACAATCACAATTGCGACAGTAGTTTATTTAACAGCTATTACGTCTTCACAGCACCAACAGTATTTCTGTGTTCAAGGATGTTACCTCGTTGCACATCTTTTTTTTTTAATTTCTGTTCTTTTCATTTTTACTCTGCAGGGACCTGGCAGCCAGTTGTCTTCTTTTACTTAACAGCTGAGAATGACTAAAAGCTGTTAATTAGACACTGTGTACCTTCTCTCACCAGCTCTGATTCAACAGGAGACCTTGGAGCAGAAACAATAGAACATGTCCTATTGTGCTGTAAAACTGCAGCTCTGAAACAAACATGAGGACTGAACCACATTGAGCATGTCTTTGATTGCATGTGTGTTTCTGTGTGGATTTCTATAGAAGGGATTTTATGTAAGATACCTTTGTTATTGTCCTTGCTTTAAAAAAGACATGAAATGAATGTCTGCACTTTGTTTTGTTAGCTATAATTGAAATGTTGATTTAGTCAGTCGTGCACTCTTGTAGAGGCTGATTAGAGTTTTGAGATTCAAGTAGCACGAGTGAAGTCAACCAGATTCTTAAATACTCAAAGGAATTATCACTTTTTGTTATTATATAATAATAAATAGCATGACAAGCAAAAGGTACGGCTCTTTTAAGAATTATTACCAGAACTTTCTGTGTTGTTATTTTCAAAAAATATCCCAAATACAACAAACCAAATATCTTTACTTCTACCTCACATTCATATTTAGAAATAAATTATAAATGAAAGCAATCTGCTAGAATCTGGCTACACTGCTGTAAGTGGAGTCTACTTACTGCCGTTTGTCTGGGGCTCTGTGGTCTTGGACATGGCTGGTTGTTCTGCACATTTGATCAGACAAACAGAGGATTTATACGAGCCAGGAGGAAAACCTTTGAACCTTTGGTTCCTCGCCAAATTCAAGTCCAACAGTGAGGTACAGTGATGACCATCATTAAGCCATGTCTTAAAAGTGACAAGAACAGCAGTGTCCATTGCTTCATGATGCAGGTCTCTGTTTGCATAATCTGACATAATACATTAGTTTCTTAAGGATAGCAAACGAAAAAGTTGTTAAGTATATTTTTCCAATTTCTTGCTGGAAGAATTAATTGTTTGAATCATTATGCCTAACACAAAAGCCCAACTCAATGTTATTTTTATTATTATTAGTAGCAGCAGTAGTTGTAGTATTAGCAGTATATATATTGTCACTAGTTATAGTGATGTAGTTATTGCTATTGTTGTATACTGTAAACAATAATGTATGTGAAAATGACCTTTAGATTATATATAACACTTAGTCCACGTAGTCTGCGTGTTTGCTGCTTTTATCTAATCTCACTATACATCGTTTAGCTTCGTGACCATGCTTGTCAATTGTTTGTTTACCATACCCACCATGTGTTCCAGAGGCTAAATGGGGACGCACCCAACCATTTCCTCTATTTATACACTGGATGATGTCATCCGCGATGTCATTGGGTCAGACCAAGTATGGGGGGTGGGGAGTAGAGTATGTACACGTAGATTTGTAGGTTAGTTGTGATCTGATTGACATTGTTGTGAGTGTATAGCAAATTGTAAACGATATAAAATGGTTGGCTACCTAAAGGGGTGCTGTAAGGTATAGCTTTTGTCTGTTATCTATTGGAGTCAGTAATTGGTGTCCCCTGCACTCATGGTAGGAACTAAATCCTGCTGATAGGAGGCTCTATATAAGGAGATGACGTTGACTGAACAGAGAAGAAAAGAAGATCAGTGTGTAGCTGTGTGCGCATGTGGTTATGTTACTTTATGATGAGTTGAGTTTTATTCAGCGAAGTTAAATGTTTGTTTTGTTTGTATATGTGTTTGGTGTCTGCCTCCTACCACTTCAGAAGCCACTCCGGTCAGGCTTCACCACACAGCCGTGTCCTCAGTCCTGTGTAGTTTAAATGCGTTACACACATGAACAAGTTATTGAGGATTTTTTGTTCATTCCAATCCCGACGAGAACTGTTTTAAGTTCTGTGACATTGCATGCTATCCTACGCTGCAAGCAGGCCTCTCATATCTGAAATAGTTGTGGTGGTTCCAAAACCACAGAATAACTCTTCATATGTCACTGTGAGACATGTAATGAAGAAGAACAATACTCAAATGCCGAAACAAATAAATAATACATTCAAGCAGTAAGCGGTTCCTCACACGCTATAGCACTATATGTGGTGAGACAGGCTGCACCCAGTCCCACTACTCCCCTGCTACTCTCTCCCACTCAACATGTAGGAAATGGAAACCTGGCAAGTATGCACAGGACCTGTCGGAAAACCAGTTGGGTCAGTTAATTAAATTAGTAGTTGCAAACATGGGAGTCTATTCAAGATGATAAGCTAAAAATGTTGGTATGCACTGAAGCGAAACCACAGTAAACAAAGACATCTAAATGAAATAAACATATGTGCCAGCAATCGAAAGTGAAGCCAGGGACGACCGTCTGTTAACATCAGGAAGGATGGTGATAAAAGCAAATCAGCAGCAGACAGCCGATGTTTGGATTTACTTCAGCCCTCACAACACACGCCTGTGGCAAATAAGACGGCCACTGTGAAATACAGCTGTCTATTTTTTAAAGGAAAACAGCTTAACAATATTGACGTGAGGGGGCTCAGAATGGGCTAAACTATGAGACGATTGCCACAAATCAAAAGATCCACTGTGCATAGGCATGCTACATACAGTGGTAGTATTGTTGGCTACAAAGAGGAATGCAAGAGAAATTACCTAACAACCGCAAGGCTGCCTGAAGCCACCAGCGTTCTGCCGTAATAATAACTATGCATTATTGCAAAATCTTTCTCTTTTACTCCACGTGAGGAATGGCCAAGTACAACGTTTACTGCCCTAAAATAATATAAAGCAATACCATAAACCTCGTAGGTGTCATTCAGAGTTCAGCTGCTGTTCTGCTAGGGAAAACAGGCTGAATGTACCTGTTACAAACCCCTGAGGGGCTTTCAGTTGATGAGGTGTTCGCTTTGCTCAGCCATGAAACTAGTAAGCCTCATCTCAGAACATGACAGGCTGCATCTTATTGCATATGAACATATTTCAGTTGTAAGGAGACGATTTTGGAGATCAGAGGTTGTGAACTCTATTGGAAGGGTTGGTGATATTTCGGGTCAGTTTGATGTTTTTTTCATCGCATTAACTGAGATCATTTAAATTACATTTTTTTTTATATATTTTTTTCTGAGTAGTTATATTGATATAGAACACACCTGAGTTTATTATCTTGTGTCATCTGTCCACGAACAAAAATGAATGAATACTGGGAGTTCAATCAGAAAATGAGAGAGGGAGGCGTCTCTTCTGGACACCGGCCAGTCATACGTTGACTGTGTTTTACAGATTTGAAGAGTCATTTTAATTAGCTTGCAATTAATTGCATATCCTAGCTGTAGAGAAGTTCACACGCACGACATGCTTTCACACCCACAAGTACATTTAGACACATCAATATGCACAAACACCCCCACAAACAAGCCAAGTATGTCTAAGCTTGTTTGTGTTGCTGTGGTTGACTTTCAAGTGTTTTTTTCTGCTTATCAAGTATTTTCTTCAATCTGTAAACTAGCGCTGAACAAACTTTGAAACAACTTTAAAAACAACATTGTTGGTTCAGCTGTTCAGTAAGGTGTCAAAAGATTGTAGTGTAGCTGTCGATATTTTCTGCACCAGTGACACCATCTGCTCCTCATTGTCCTGGTTATTCATCATAGTAATGCCCCCGAGTTTGATTTTTCTTTTGCAGTTCGCAGAAAACAGGTCAATACCAGAAATCCAGATGTTGGCTTCCCATGCTGTTATGCAAGCGTTTAATTCCAGGTTTCAGAAAAGAGCCTTTGTCATTGAAAGGAGTAACGGTCAGTTCAAAAACTGAATACGACGCAAAGGTTGTCTGGTATGTGTCGGCAACATTTACAGACATATGCATAATATGCATGTATGGTAACCCTTGTGAATACACATACAGAGCGCACACTGTAGCTCTACATCAAGGTCATGCGAAATGTTCCAGAAAACACACCTGTGTGTTCTGTCAGACACCCAGTTGCTCTGACCCTCACTGCCATTGGTCCGTCTTCATCCCCGTAGGCCATGACAAACCAATAGGAGTGTTTGTTGCCAGATTCGTCCTGGGTGTTGCCTGTGGTGAAAAGTTTAAAAGAGAGCGTTGGTCCTGCTGTGCCTCAGCAGAAGCATCAATCAACATGATCCCCATTGTGCTGGCCTCTGTGCTCATTGCTAGCGGTAAGAACATCTGGTATTCCCTAATTCTGTCTGTAATTGTTTCTGTATGGTTGCAAGTTTGTGTGAGTGAGCGAGTGAGTGTGCGAGCCTATTACCACACAGGAAGCTAGCAAAGTGCAATTCTTTATTGAATAGAGAAATTATGAAGTTGTGCCTAATGTAAGAATCAAAAGTAATTTCAATGTTCTCTTACCTCCTGAACACTCTCATCATACATCACACTCATGTCTATCTCCTCCTCGTCCAGCCCTTGGGTGTGGCACCCCACCCATCGAGCCGCTGACTTCCCGTGTGGTCAATGGAGTAGATGCCAAGCCCCACAGTTGGCCCTGGCAGGTATGCTAATATCTACACATCTGTCAATGTTTTTAGATTCACCGGCAAACATTTTGGTTCGGTATCTGCTTATTAAATTCCAGACCCAGGAATTTTTGTTTTTAAATGTTGCTTTTGAATCCAAGTCAGCAAACTATGCCCCCCCCCCCCATCTATACATCCGCAACCTGCCTCTTACTGTGTCCTTGATGTTGTCCTGTTTCGTGTCCAGATCTCTCTGCAGTATGAGAGGGACGGTGTGTGGAGGCACACATGTGGGGGATCTCTGATCGCTGCCAACTGGGTCATGACTGCTGCTCACTGCATCAAGTATGAACAGCAGAGGGACACAGAAATATAAAAACAAAAACACCAGCGCTGACCACTACAAGTCACATACTCATAGATCTGTTAAATGCTGTACTCATTCTGTTCTTATTAACCCTACTTACCCCTGATTGAAATGAGGATCAGACAAGTCATGAACTACAAAAGTTGTTCTCTCCCCCCAGCAACAAGTTCTCCTACAGGGTGTTCGTGGGCAAATACAACCTGGTGGAGGAAGAAACTGGCTCCAAGGCCATCCTGCCTGAGAAGATTATTGTCCATGAGAAATGGAACCAGATCTTTGTGGCCTTTGGGTAAGACGAGCACCACCGTACAGTGCAAAGCGCAGTCTGAGTACCTGAGTGCACTGCCGCAACGTGCAGTAAATCATAATCTCATCTATTATGTGTTGAGGTGACAAAGTGGGCTGAGGCTCAAATTCCATTTATTCACTTTGTTCCAGCGCATTCCTTTGATACAAGTTCTCCATCTTCATGCATCTCACATTTCTCCACAGGCAATAACAAGTGTAAGAAAACACGAATAAGAGTGGCCCACTTTAACCATAGATAGTACTGCACTCAAGTATGCAGCTGGACTTTTTCCACAGTGGGAAATTAGAGAAATTAAATTGTGGTGATTCATTTGAATGTACAATCCAGAAATGATAACTCTTTTCCTCTTTCTGTCTTTCTTGCAGAAATGATATTGCCCTGATCAAGCTGTCAGAGTCGGTGACTTTGAGCGACCAGGTGCAGCTGGCATGTATCCCTGCTGCTGGCACTGTGCTGTCCAACCTCTACCCCTGCTACATCACCGGATGGGGCAGGCTCTCCAGTAAGTCACTGTTTGTGGAAGGCTGGGCTGTGTTTAGTGAGCGTGATCTTGGTTACCCGTGGAAACCTCCAAAGTTGGGATGAAAATAACATGCCTGAGATTTTAGATGCAACTTTTCTGGGGGTAGGATTACTCTTAAATTGAAAAGTTGGGTCGGGCAGTGAATTTTGAGCTGGGGGAAATGTTGTACAGCAGATTTGAAAGATGGCGAGTCAATGTGGATGATGGTACAGTAATAGACTCTGCTTCTGTGTTTTAGCCGGAGGCCCCATAGCTGATAAGCTGCAGCAGGCTTTGATGCCTGTGGCTGACCATGCTACCTGCTCTAAGCCTGACTGGTGGTATATTGCTGTCAGGACTACCATGGTGTGTGCCGGTGGCGATGGAATCGTGGCTGGATGCAATGTAAGTGTGTGTGTGTGCGTGTGTGTGTTTGCGTGAAGCAATTTTGAATTGGAATGCAATGATTTATTTGCGTTCAAATAAAAATGTCTAAGGAATCACAGGGAAAGATGACACTCAAGTGTTGCCTAGCTGCCAAGGAATGTGACAAATGTTTCTTGTGTCACCATTATACTTGGTGAAACAATGATTCTGATTGTGATCCTCATAGTTGTGCCTTGCCAGTCCCCCAGCAGCTACACCAAATGCATATAACATAAGCCCTCCTCTCTCTCTCTCTCTCTCTCTCTCTCTCTCTCTCTCTCTCTCTCTCTCGCTCTCTCTCTCTCTCTCTCTCTCTCTCTCTCTCTCTCTCTCTCTCTCTCTCTCTGTCCAGGGCGACTCTGGTGGCCCTCTGAACTGTAAGAACACAGAGGGATCCTGGGAAGTCCATGGCATTGCCAGCTTTGTCTTTGGCCTCGGCTGCAACTATGAAAAGAAACCCACTGTCTTCACCAGAGTCTCAGCTTTCAACGACTGGATCGACCAGGTAAGAGAGACACACAAATGGATTTTAATTATTTTGTGGAGAAGCACCTCCACTTGGCATAAAGCAAAGGCATGTTTCCTTGTTTCAATTTGACTCTGATGAATGAATATTTGTGTTTTCAGGTTATGATGAACAACTAAAAATGAGGATGTGGCAATAAAAGATACACATCTGTGTTTGGATACCCTCCAGCTTTAGCAGACTCTCACATCCTCATAGAGAATGAATCCTACACGTTATTAAGACACATTTACTGAAACGGTGTCATATGTGGCTGGCAAGAAAAATAAACAATGTCAACAAATATCCAGCAGGTGTCCTCATACACTTATCATAGGAAATTGGTTCTGACAGCTTTTCAAATCGGGATAATGTGCAGAATAGCAAATGTTTCTGGCTGCAAATACAGCACCAACAAACGTGATACACTGTGAATAGCTTACATAAAACAAGCAGGTGATTCAAACAAAATTGTCACAACATGTCAAATAGCACCAAGTTGCATATTGGATTATGAGAGTAAACGGTGTGCGCTGTTGCGAAATAGGTACTTCATATGAAATATGAATCTAATATCCCAGCTGGAACCTGACCTGGTTTGTCCCTGTGCCCTCTCAACGGGAGGGCTTTATGAAAGCCATTCTACTGGGGAATCTATCTTTCCTCCTGATAATATCGCCCTGAAAAGAACTACGGTTAGAATGGAAAAGTTTAGATTTTGTTTCTCTCGCTGTGGTGAGATGAGGATGAGAGAATAGAGGGGAAATGAAGAAAGAAATGAAATGGCCTCTCTCTTTTCTTTTTTTTAATCTCACTTTTTTTTCTTTCCGTCACATTTGTAAGATTCTCACACAGACACACATCAGTTTTGACAGGGTAATGGAGGTGTGCAAGCGTCCTCAGTGACATGTGAGGCAGTGATCAGACATGACACGTCCTGTGCAAGAGTCATAATTACTGTGTGTGTGCTTTTTTTAAGTGTTATTTCTTATTTTTACAACAGTGATTTTTGAAATTCAGTCCCACTGGATCAACCATAAAGGTGGACAAGTTGAAGCTATTGTCTTTTTATAACTTCATTACATCATAATCACCGTGATACAGATTGTTTATAGATTAAAATCACTGCATTGAAAGAGTCATTTTATTCTGAAAAGCTGTGTGTGTGTGTGTGTGTGTGTGTGTGTGTTAAGAGCAGACAGAGGGAGACACAGGGAGTTTTCATCGTGTGTCTGTGATTCTCTCAGGCTATATGTGAGTGCATTTCTCTGATATGATGAATCACTCTTCTGAAGCATCGGTCTCTGGAGTATCCGTCTGTGATCAGTGATAACTATCCCATCTAAACCCTCATGAAGGCTACAGCACAAGTGCAGCTCCCTGACTAATTCAGTCTGATTTGGATGGAAATGAAGGTATCCACGGATATTGCCATGTCTCCATTTGAAATGCATCTGGAAAGAAGAAGCCGATACCGTTTTGACAAGCACTTTGCATTGTTACAGTGCACAGTACTGATGGTGGAGCACTGCATTCATATGGAATGATTAAATACAGAGTGCACTAATTCATCCAAATTAAATAACAATGCAAAAAATATTAAAGAGAACTTTAAATATGTCTGACTATGTCATGATATCGTCCCGTTCATGGTTTTAGTTTGTTTTGTTGAGTTACATATAAAGCTACTATCATCTGGCACTTAACATTGTCAGTCACCACATATTTTATTGAAACATTGTACTTCTTAAAGTGTTGTTCATATGTGCACCAGTACAGCACTTTAACTAAACTGATGATCTCTGGATCTGTCCCCCTGCAAAAAGCTTTTCTGAAGCCAGTGGTGAGGGGGGAAATGAGGCCTCAAAAGAAGGCTTTGTCTCTTCCTGAACTTTTTAGGTCATGGTGCCCCACTCCCATCACACACACACACACACACACACACACAGACAAAGGAAGGGAGACAGAGAGAGAGCCCAGCAGAATCCCCCAGGGGCACCCTGTTACTGTGCTGAATACCAATAAGGAAAAGAGGAGGCAACAAGTTCTGAGTTTGTGCAGCTGCTGTTCAAGTTCGTGCAACTTGTTTCAAGTGAACTAAGCAGTGAAGAGGCTGCGTGTCATTCACTGCAGCTCTGCATGTGTTCAGGCCAAAATACTGTGTTCTATAGTTTGGAAATAGGTCCTTCTGCACAATAATAATCACAATATGAGTGCACCCTGCCTCTCTTTTTTCCTTGCTTTCATTTTCTTCTTCTTTGTTTTTCCAGGTTTTATTTTGCATTATGTTACATCTCTTTTACTTGCATGCACTGACTGGTTGGGTTGTTGCAATGACCTTTTGTGTAAAAGTGTTGACCATGTGTTCTCCACAGAGGTGTGATGGGATGTTCCAAGAGCGCCTTTGTATTAATAGCTCAGTAGCAACAGACTCGGAGAGGGAGAGAGGGAGGGATAGATGGAGGAGGGGGGAGGGATAGATGGAGGAGGGGGGAGGGACTTGGGGATGATGAGCAGCTACACTGACACCAGCATCTCTGCTAAGCAGTCACTGAGAAGCGGTCAGGACTCCGCCAGCTTGACTGCACTAACAGTCCAGCCATTTCGGCAAAAACGGTCAGGCAGAGTTCGGTGATGTACTTTGAAGAAAAAGTTCCCGCCTTACAAACAATTAGTTGAAGATCCGTGTCCATTTTGAACATTTTATATGGACGCGTTTGGCAGCTGAGGCGTGCGTGGAGGAGAGGACATAAAAAAGTAGCTACAAACACATGGACATCGGACACCAGAGGGAAGGACTAGGCAGGCTGGTGAGATGTTTAAATGCTTAAAGTGATACTGCAAGCAGGCTACAAACAACAAGCAAAAGTATTTTACAAAATGTTTTTGAAAATGAAATCGTTGGATGTTTTCTGTAATAGAGTAACAACAGTAGTGCATTCATTTAAAGTTCTGCCTTAACATTCTGGAAAGTATTTCAAAATGATATGCAATATAATACTTGCGTAAAACAGCCACAATCAAAACAGTAATAAACCACTATAGTCTGTCCCCTTTAAGAACAACCAATAATTAAATGTCTGATTATGACCGTGTCTACAAATCAACAACTAGTTGGCTTTACTTTTTTATGTTATAAATAGTGTCACTGTCAGCACTAAACAGTGTTTATTCCCCCGACTTCATAGCCAAGTTGTAGGCCTTGCAGCTGGTGTTCTCTAATGAGCTGGGGAGGAAGGGAGCCAGTTCAGTCACATGAGACGGAGGTCACTCACTCTGATAGTCCACTGCAAGCTGATGCATTATGCACAAACATTGGCCTGTTTTCCATGTGGTCACTGCAAGCAAAAGTGTGATTGCCTGTGTGCAGAACCAATTTGGCCACCTCTGTGGGAAGCAGCCTTTGATGCATGTAGACTATATTTGCATGCATTCAAATGAGATTGTTTGCATTTGTACACAAAAGGCCTTTATGTCAATCAATGGCACCATTGACACACACACACATGCATCCACAAGCATACACTCGGTGCTGTATTTTGCTGTTACATGACACCAGCCTAAAGCTTAACTATTTCCTGCTACAGCCACAGAGCTCAGAGTCATTCGGCAACAGGTGGACTGTCTGTGGATTGATTGTGGCCTCAGGAAGTGAGTGGATGTGGGTTTTTGTTTTTGTGTGTGGCGGGCCAATCATGCGCTCATCTTTGAACCTTTGAATCTACCAAAACAAACATTCGATCAATCCATTTTCTGAAACTTATTCAAACTCAATTTGAAGTTACTGACACATTATTTTACTATTGTGTGCGATTGGGTCTCCAATCCTCTTTTGGAGTTATATTACCATCCGAACACATTTGCTCTGCTCCAGTGTGGCCAGCAGCTAAAACAGAGCTATCTTGTATTCAGAGGAAATTAATTTATCTTGCAAATGAAAACAAATGATCCTTGTAGTCATTAAAACATGAACCACGATCATGCACTTTGGGAAGTACATGTTATGAAATATAATTGGTGATAATGAATAACTGCTGTGACTGCTGCTTCTTCTTTTACGTACCACTGATTGTCTGAAATCAATATCAAACATCCCTCATTGCTCACACTAATTCCTCTAACACACACACACACACACACACACACACACACACAGACTCTTCCCTGTCACATCTCTCTGTCATCTCATACACATTCCTCGCTTTTGCTCTAATTGAAATTGTAAACTTGATACGCTACTTAGTGTCACCTGACTTCTGCGAAAAAGTTCCTCAGGATGTTCTGGAAATATTCTGCAAAGCAGTGAGGGCAGTTGTATTGAGAGTAATCCCAGTTAGAGATCATGAGGGTTCATTCCCTACAGTGATGCCCCCAGCATCCTGAGAGGGACCCATCTGGTTCAAACAGAAACCAACTTCTTGCATTGGAGAGCAGTTTAAATGCATCACTGACACCTACTCTGACTCGGAGCTATCCATCTTCATTTGGCTTGGTCATAAAATGCCTATAAAGGGAAGGATAACTTTGAAATGAGTTCTCAACAGCAAGCTTGGACTGTTGCAGTATTGCCCTCAGTTGGAGAGAGGAGGAAATATGTGGTATCATTAGAAATGCATTAGAGGGAAGGGAGGGAGATATAGAAGCAAGGAAATGAGCTTGAGTTTTTATCTCTTAAACTAAAAATATTTACACTCTCCAACTCATGCTTGTCAGTTTCTCTTTCTTTTTCTCCCCCCCCCCCTCTCTCTCTCTCTCACTCTCTCTCTCTCTCTCACTCTCTCTCTCTCTCTCTCTCTCTCTCTCTCTCTCTCTCTCTCTCTCTCTCTCACACACACACACCAGCAAGCACACCTCAGTGACCCATTTAATATTAGCCACAAAACTGGCAACTATATTCCCACACGTTCCTTCTGAAAATTACTGAAAATTACTGCTGAAGCTCATTCAAAACAATTCAGTGAGGTAAAGTGCTTACTGGCACCTTCTTTATCAATTTAATAACTTCATCACTCTCCGCCTGTGTAAAGGAAACAAGTCTAAAAAAGGATGTTTCAACACAGCACTGCAGCCGAAAGGCACTTTCTTGTCCTGTAATACTCTCCTATCATCCACAGATTATTATACAAAACAAATGAATTCAATTGTCTCATACATTACAAGTACAGAGATAATATAATACAATGCATTGTGCCGCTTTATTAGACACGCTCATAATGCACTTATTGCCTCTCAAAAGATCTCGAGGATAAAACCCTTGTGCAAAGAAAGGTACAGGAATAGGCAAATTATTCCATATGAATCGTGTCTGAAGGGATAAAGCCACTTTGTCCTGGTGACTACCCTGTCAGGGAGAAAGTAATCTTCACTGCGCTGACCTCATAGTAGACTCAGCTGGCCCACGTGACAGGCAGGTTAACTGTTGCCAAGAATGCTAACGTGTGTGTGCGTGTGTGTACATGTGTGTGTGTGCGTGCACGGTGCATGTGTACATGTGCTCGGAAAAAAACTCATGCGATGCATTTTCTTTCTTCCCAGGGAGAATCTGTGGAGTTGTATACCTCAGACCCATCTCTGAAGTGGGATGTGTCCTTAATGGGTCTGGAGGCGGCAGTCCAGTCGACCATGGAGCACGATCTGATCATGGGCCTGTCTGTGTGGGCCATCATAGCCATCGTTTGTAACTCTGTGGTGGGCGTCCTCATCCTCATCCTCTTCGTCGTCCTCTACAAGGCCTGCAAGGTGCCTTCACACCAAGTGCCAGGTTTCACAGCAGTGCCGGAGAAGAGGGAGAAGATGCCTGAACAGAAATACCTGCTGACTGCAGCCTGAGCATGAAGGACATAGACTTGAAATGTAGATAAAATTCAACTTTGTCCATCTCGTAGAGACCAAAACTTGAGTTACAGAGTGTACGGAGACTAGCTGGACTAGCAATTTTAAGTGCTCTTCTACATTTTGTTTGGCTTCAACTACTCATCACTTATACTCATATGTACTCGTTATTTTCATTCATCAACTCGTGTTTTGCATGAACATACATGTTCACATTTCTCCATCAGCCTCTCATCACGCCATTCAGTGGAGCTCAGAGTGAGCTAACTGCAATAAGAGTTGTGGCAAGGCCAACAACAACATACAAGCCGGCCCAATCCTCTTATCTCTGCTGTGCGTCGCAGGGACTGTCCATCTGTCAGTTTGCTTCGCTCTCCGCAGGCAGACCATGAGCTCCTCCTCTACTTCAGCCATCTTCATCCTTCCATATCACACAATGGAGAGGATGTGGAGGAGAAACTGCAAAGACATAATGGATTGTATGGGGATACTTTGGGTTGATGGGGTTGGTTGAGCGTGACAATAACATGTTCGAGGTAAAGAGAAGAAGAACAAGTAGCTCACGAGCAGCTTCGTGTTTGCCAGCTGCATCCCGAATAACGGCAACGACAGGGCTGCCAAAACCAAAAGCCTGAAAGTCAGGATGGAGAGAGATGTAGCTGGAGAAAGTGTGTGAGAGTCACAACAGGGCAGAGAGGCAGACAGACGGAGAGAAAAGGAACGATTGTTTGTGGGAATGATAAAGTTCAAGTGAAGAATCGAAGAGGGGATGCATTGATGTGTTGTTTCCAGAGAGGGGGCTCGAGGCCCCTGTTTGACAGTCTCCCTATTTGACACACAAGCTTTCACCGATCCAACTCCCATGGGATTTGCAGCAGCAAAAATGTTACTTGTGTCCCAGAGTGCCTCTCTTTCATTTTATGATCTCCCAAAGCCTGAATAAGATATTCATTTACAGCCTTCACCAGAAATGACACTTACTGAACACTCACGGTCTCATACGAGTGACCTTTGTATTTATTGGAGTGAATGTACTGCAGCTAACACACTAACTGCGTGATGTCAATATTCTCTAAAGGAATGAAGAGAGACAATGTGACAAGGCAGTCATACATGTACCTCTGCATCATCATAATAAAGAGAGCTGTATACCTCCATATGTTTTTGTCTTGACGAGTAGATCCAATGTTGATTAATGAAAGGGCTCTTTACGGAGATCAGGTTTTATTTTGTGTTCGAGAAACAAAAATGTAATCTCAGGTATGAATTAACTTGCTAAAATAATAAAATGCTGGTTTGATTGTCTGTGCAGCACTTTCTGTTCTATTACGTGATATATTGCTGTGCAGATTACATGTAGCCCTAATGATGAACAGTAATTTGTACTGAAATGACTCGTTTGGTATTTGATAAATCACTTAAATCACAATTGAGTTGCGGCTTCTTGTGTGAACTGTTACCTTCACAAAAATGTATTTTGAATTTAACTTGGATTTTTTAATTCTGACGAAAAACAGAACTTTGATCAATCAAAGACTGATGAACAAAATAACCCTTCAATTGTCGTAGAGCTCTATGCCGCGTGGTACGGATGAGAGTTCATCTTTATCTGATGCAATAAAATCATTTACTGTTTTAATTAATGTGGTCCACAATCAATGTTTCTAGGCCACCTTTGTGTGTATTAGCATTAATAGCCCTCCAAATTTGGGAAACAAAAACATGAGAGCTTGAACACAAATAATAATTAACTTCAGCTTCCTGCACTGAAGTTATCAATGAGGAACATATTGACCTCAACAGTGACCCACATCCTGTTGTTGGTCAACTACACCCATGTGATCCTTCTCTTAACCACGATCCAGCATTATTATAACAGAGGGGACTTCTGAGTGTTAACCGATAACCAGCAACTTGATTATACAAAGTTTAATTCATTTCAGTCATTATTTATCTCTGTCTATTTTCAGCACACAAAAGGCAGCAGTGGAAAGTGACTTTGTTACAAGTACTGTACTTACAGTCAGTGCAATATTTAGGAACTTAAGTATTTGGATTTCATGCAAAACTTTGTACTTTTACTGAATTACATTTCAGAGGAATTAGTTTGACAGCTATGTATCCCCTACACTGCGGTAGATTCAACTATAGCATATCAAATTAATAAGTAGTGTACATTTAAAAAAAATTCAATTCAATTCAATTCAATTTATTTTTGTATCGCCCAAAATCACAAATTACAAATTAGCCTCAGAGGGCTTTACAATATGTACACGTTTGACATCTTCTTGTCCCGGGACCCTCACATCAGAACAGGAAAAACTCCCCAAAAACCCCTTTAACGGGGAGGAAAGAGGAAGAAACCTGTGGGAGAGCAATAGAGGAGGGATCCCTCTCCCAGGATGGACAGACGTGCAATGATGTCATGTGTAGAACAGGATAGTGAATTACAACACATTCAATGTAGTTACAGCACATTCAATGTATGACACAACCACGACAGGAGGCAACACCTGGTCCAGGTAAACCCGGATACACAGGAACCTGTGAGGCGAGAAAGCACAGAGACTCTGGTGAAGAAGCAGGTCAATAATGTGCATTAATGGTATCGGTAGTATGAAATAGTAATGTGAGTAATAATAAAAGTGATATTAGCAGTTGGAGTCAGCAGGGCCATGGTAGGAGGAAGGACCAGGGTCCAGATGAAACCATGCTCCATGGAAACCTCTGAGGAGAGGAAGCACAAGGACTCCGGGGAAGAGACAAAATCAGTACTGTGCATTAATGGTATCGGTAATAGGATTAATAATGTTCATAATGAAGATCGTAGTAGGTGTCAGCAGGGCCATGGCTGGTTGAAGAACCAGTGTCCAGATAAAACTGCGGTCATCCTGTGAGGCGAGAAAGCACAAATACTCCGGGGAAGAAGTAAAGTTAGTAATGAGCATTAATGGGACATCAATGCATACAGACGGAGGTGAAGAAGAGGAGGAGAGAGGTGCTCAGTGTAGGAAGTCCCCCTGTAGTTTTTGCCTATACCAGTTTGTCCATGGGCCGGTCCAAGGCAAGCCAGAGCCAGCCCTAACTATAAGCACTGTCAAAGAGGAAAGTCTTAAGCCTACTCTTAAATGTGGTGAGTGTGTGTGCCCCCCGGACTGAAACGGGAAGCTGGTTCCACAGAAGAGGAGCTTGATAACTGAAGGCTCTGGCTCCCGTCCTACTTTTTAAGACTCTAGGAACCACAAGTAACCCTGAATCACTGGATGGCAGCTCTCTAGTAGGGCAGTATGGTACTATAAGCTCTTTAAGATATGATGGAGCCTGACCAATTTGGGCTTTGTAGGTAAGTAAAAGGATTTTAAATTCTATTCTAGATTTTACAGGGAGCCAGTGCAGAGAAGCTAATACAGGAGTAATATGATCTCTCCTCTTAGTTCTTGTTAGTACACAAGCTGCAGCATTCTGGATCAGCTGGAGAGATTTAAGACACTTATTAGAGCAGCCTGAAAATAAGGAATTGCAGTAATCTAGTCTAGAGGTAACAAATGCATGAACTAATTTCTCTGCATCGCTTTGAGATAGGATGTGCCTGATTTTTGAAATATTACGTAGGTGAAAAAAGGCAGTCCTAGAAATAAGTTTTATCTGAGAGTTGAAAGACAAATCCTGATCAAAGGTAACTCCAAGATTCTTGACGGTGCTGCTGGATGTCAGCGCAATGCCATCTAGAGAAACTATATCACTAGATAACTGATTTCGGAGGTGTTCTGGGCCTAGTAGAATAACTTCAGTTTTGTCTGAGTTTAACATCAGGAAGTTGCAGGTCATCCAGGTTTTTATGTCCTTAAGACACGCTTGCAGTTTAGCAAGCTGGTTGGTTTCGTCTGGTTTGATCGATATATATAATTGAGTATCATCTGCATAATAATGAAAGGTTATAGAGTGTTTTCTAATAATATTACCGAAAGGAAGCATATATAAGGTGAACAAGATTGGTCCAAGCACAGAACCTTGTGGAACTCCATAACTGACGTTGGTCTTCATCGAGGCTTCATCATTTACATAAACAAACTGAGATCGATCCGATAAATAGGATCCAAACCAGTTCAGTGCGGTTCCTTTGATGCCAATATAATGTTCCAGTCTCTGCAACAGGATGTAGTGGTCTATAGTGTCGAACGCAGCACTAAGGTCTAACAGGACAAGAACAGAGACGAGTCCTTTGTCTGATGCGATTAGAAGGTCATTAGTTATTTTTACCAGAGCTGTCAATAAATGCATCATATAATCATTTGTTGTAATAATGATTATACAGAAGATGGGACCATTCTGCGTGCATAGTGTGTTCTTTTACTTTTGATACTTTAAGTATAATTTGCAAATAGCAAATACTAATATTTCAATAATTTAAATGCAGAATGCTCACTTGCAATTAAATATTTGTAATTCAGGGTCATTTTATATATGGAGCATCTGAAAACCTTTTTTATCACTTAATAAAGGAAGGAGATTGTTTTTTACTGATTCAATTTATTTTAGGATCCCATAGGTGAACTATGAAGATAACAGACGACATGTGATGAAGAACAGTGTAATGTTATTTGTTTATTTGCATGTGTATATATATGTGTAAAACAGTGGTTTACAGCAACTATGAGACAGATGGTTGGGCCCTTTGGTTGGCTTTTGATTTGAAGCTGATCATCTGAAAGTCTAGTGTTTATCTGCTTCCCTTCTATTGATCTGCCTGCCAGTTCCTTTCTCTCTCTCTCTCTCTCTCTCTCTCTCTCTCTCTCTCTCTCTCTCTCTCTCTCTCTCTCTCTCTCTCTCTCTCTCTCTTTGGCTCTCTTTCCTCTCACTTGTTTCTCTGTTCCCGTCAAACCAAACTGGTGCCAGACCCTTGCAGGCTGCCCAGCGCAGATCCAGTTTATCCACTCCACAGTGGGTTGAACGTTAAGGTCAGCATGTTCTGACACACACTGTTTTTGAACTACTGCACTCCTCCCCTACCTTGTTTTTCAAATCAGATATTCTACTCAAGAAAGGACTTCATAAATTGATCACGTGTGATTCCAGTGAGAGAAAACAATTGAACAAGCATCCATCTTGTCATCCATTTGTTCTCCTGCCCATCACACTTCCATTGATCCTTCCACCACAGGTTTAGTGCTCAGACATGGGGAATGAACTCCGCATCAGTCACTCCATCCCTCAATTTCTGGGAATGCATTACAGCACAAAAGCAATATCCCAGATCTTCCAATGTCAGTTGAGTTGGAAGAGTGACACTGAACTCAGCATGGTGTTATAGAATGATCAGGACAACTTACTAAGAAACAAATGAGTGGCCAGTAATATGCAGCTCCATCTGCACAGCTGGAGGGGTTGCGTAACCCACATGAGCAAAGACTGAGTCATGGGCAGTATTTGTGGGTTTTTTTGTGGGGTTTTTCGTATTTTGTGTGTGTGTGTGTGTGCGTGTGTGTGTGTGTGTGTGTGTGTGTGTGTGTGTGTGTGTTATAACGTAATTACCAAGGGATGAAATGTTAGTCTCTGTTTTCAGTGTTTTGGACACCGCATGCCATGAAAATATTGTGGGCGTTTTCATTCACTATTTACAATCTTATGTAATCTAAAATTGAATTTAGTGGCTCCAAATAAAACATTGTGTGTGTGCGTGTGTGTAGGTGTGTGTGTGTGTGTGTGTGTGTGTGTGTGTGTGTGCGTGTGTGGAGACAGCGAGTGAATCACACATAACTGTTGCTTCGAGGCTGTCTATGGTTGAATATGATATTAAGTATTATGCTCAAGAGCAATGCAAAAATGTGCAGGGATGGCTAAAAGTGTATGTGTGCTGGCATCATACTGTTCTGGCCTATTAATAATTAATGAGAACATTCTAATCATACTTAATAAGATCTTCATAGCAGGACTCCTGTGGAGTCATGAACACGAATCACAATTCACAGAGACTTACAGTCATTTAATCGATGTTGACAACAAAGCAGCTCTGATATCAAAATCATTATTATCCAGTAATTGAATTAATATGAATGTTTATTCTGTCAACAGAGGTTAAATCATGCATGGAAGCTGGACTAATGGCTGTGATAGGAAAAGCATGAGCAGCATGCATGACATGGTGGCGGGAAAGGAAACAATGCGAGTGTGCATGAGATGACTAACAGGAGAGTGAGAAAATTACAGAAAGCGAATGTATTATTATCTATTTTTCACATACTTGTAGTGTCTCACAAAAGAGCAGCGTCTCACCTTTCCCAAAGTGCAACAAACTGACCACCAGATAGTAAAATCAAATTCATATGCATGAGCAGAAATGCGGACCTCAAACTGTTTGCATTTAGACTAAAATACGATGACCTACTTGACCCTCCACACACCTCATTGTCATGCATCCTCCGTCCATCTTGAGTACCTCCTCTCCTGCAGCATGAGACTGCCACCTGCTGGTTAAACGTTTAATGTGTGCTGCCTCGCGCTGTAACCACCTGCTGTTGGGTGCAGCAGTGGCTGATTGCTGCCAAGACCCGTCTCCATTATTGTGCAGCAGAGCATGCTACTGCTGCTCTCTGCTGGCATCTCCAGGTAAGGACAGTGTGCAATCAGATGTGTCAGGGATGTTTCAATGCGAATGAGTCACAACGTTCCTGATGTTCTGCTTGTGGGCCAGAGGTTATGTTATTTCCCCCAGAATGTATAATTCATGTGTCCATGGTGGGCTTTTTTCTTTTTGATTCAATGTTTGTATATGATTGGAGCAAACTGTTCAGAGGGCAATTGTTACCAACCCTAAAGGGACACAGAGGGGATAGACAGAATAATGCAACAGTCCTGGAATAAATCATATTTTTGTGAAGTTAATAATGTTTATTTGTTGTTGTTTTTTAATGTACACCTCCATAGAGGTGCCAAATCAACTCTGTGGTTTTTTTCCAGGCAGTACTTGCTGCGGTTCAGTGGTAGAAGCACTATTACCACAGTGTATGAATACACTGTCAGAAAACCTTTCATTAAAGATAATATATTGTACTTGATAATACACAGTGTATTATTAAGTATGTGATGAGGCAGAAAGCTGTCATGGCTGTGCTGCAGTTTCTAGAATGGTGACAGAGGTTGAGCAACGTTATTTCAACTCAGTGATTCTAATTGTTTAGAAGGAAACCAAAGATATTATTAATATAGACCTTATTAATATACTATAATTTAGAATAAATTGAAGATTACACAACAGTAATTTGACCTATATTCACTATCACAGACCACAGGTTATGAATCAATTCCTCAGGTTTTCCATTAGACATATGTTTTGTCTCTGGCGCTCCAATTAATTGGTTCCAAGCCGTTCATTTAATTGAGTAATTTATTCCGTTTTAATTAAATCCCTGAATGAAGCCGATTGTTAATTGTCTTTCTGAATGATGGGTTGGTTGTTAAGCTGTCTCCCTCTGATCTTTCTAGTATTTTTGTAATAAATAAATGTCTTGAGTGAATTCAATTGGAGTATAAACGCTGCATTTCAAGACTGACAGAACAGAGACTCCTTTTAAAGATTTATTTCGTTTTTTAGGTTAAAAAAATGGAAATTTTAAACCCTCTGATCCTCTGACTACATGCATTCACTTAATTTTAATTTTAGATTTAGGCTTATCTGTTACTCCAGACGTGCAAAAGAGAAAGAAACAAAAAGAATAAGCTGACTTGCTTAAGCCCTACAGAGCCATACCATATTATAGTGATTCTCTCACATCATCTTCAAATTACAGATCACACTGACATTAATCTATTACCACGGTGGAGTATAGACCTTTTGTTTAAAAGATGCAATGCCAAAGGGTGAATACTCTGTTGTAAGCAATAATTGCAGGTGGGTTTTTGGATCTCACTCTGCTATTACCACTTGTACCTCGAGGGGCACTCGTGACTCACCGAAGCGTCAGTCTGACTTAGTCCAGAAAATGAAGTCGTAGAGCTGCACCTCGGGCTTGACAAAAGCATTCCGACTTGAATATTTAAAAATATTTCCATTTACTGAGCAAACTCTTTGATGTGATTCATAAGCACAGGTATTTTATTCTGTATTCAATGTATTATTTTGCTTTAGCTCAGAGGCACAGATAGAGGTCTAACTTTGCACCAGTGAGTGTTCTATCCCAACAAATAAGGTCATTGGTTCAAATTGAAATAATTGAAAGCGTTTCACAATTTAATACAAATGTAATAGTTACATTAACTCTTAGCAATTAAGTGGTCCAATATAACAATGAATTAACATTAGATTAACAATATAGTGCAAGAAATACCCCACATTCAAGAGAATGAATCAGGACTTACTGGAGCAGACTGTTGAACAACTGCTCCACTAACATGAGAGATTTTCTAAAGGGAATCTGGTGCTCAGAAACACAGCTGCTTTCATCCACAGGAACCGACAAAATCAACACAAAATGAAAGTTGCACCCACTTCAAAAGACATTTGAAGAGAGAATACCATTAGAGGTTGACATTTGATGAAAAAAAACCTGCTAAATGTGTGTCTATACAATGATTTTGCTTTAAATTTGAGGTTTTAGGTGTTCCGTGTGAATTTTCCCCAGAGGTTCGATGAAATATCTTAACACAGTATAATTTATTTAATTACATTTTTTGTCATTAATAAGAATATGCAAAGTACTAGCCTAACTTCAAGTATGTCATTGATTTAATGAATAAAATACAAATTTTGCCTCTGAAATATATTGAAGTATAGTAGCCTAATTCAAGTAAAAGTATATCTAAATGTACTTTCCACCACTGTGTCATTTTCCTGGGGCCCGCGTTGGTCCTCTTCAAAGGGCCGCTTCTGGATCAACGGACCCTATCTTGTGATACCTTACCCGGAAGTGGGTGGTAGAGTCACCGTCACCCAACTGGTCACACCACCGTCGACATAGCCTGCTGGGATGAAGCTCGCCACCGTGGAACTAAAGAGATTGTTACAAATCTGAGATCACTGAACTCACAACCTCGGCGACAACTCGTCGAAACGACCAGTTACCAATAAACAGTGTTCAGAAGAAGGGAGCAAAATGATGGAAGAAATAGATAGATTTCAAGTGCCGAGTGCCGTGCAGGAGGCGGAGATGCAGGCTGAGATGCAGCCGCTGGTAAGTTATATTTGTAGACAGTTGTTGGAGACAATCAATCAATGCATGGGTCTTGTATTCTAATTCAATGTCACTGTTATTGCCCGATGTTTAGGGCATGAGGCCTTCTATTCATAATGTTGTGCTTTGGGATCCCGACAGGTCCATCACCTGCCATGCGTAAATAGGCTGTTGTACCGTTTGGCATTTTTTATCAAGTTTTTTTTCGACTCCATTAAAATGTAAAAAATGCCAGTGTAACGTGTCAGAGGATGATTGATTTGCTCATAGACAGACGTTTTTGTTTCACTGTGTAATGCAAGCAGCGTCCGGTCTGCTGCGTAGTCAGCATCCGTCATGTCTGGCGAAAACAAGCATCCCATCCCATCGCTGCTGCTACATCATCAGCATCCATGCAGCAAGTTGTTTCGGCTAAACGCCGCGTGTGACGCCTTGGCGAGGTTTTACTGAGCGGTCTTTAATCGCACATATGTGCGTCCATGGAACGTTAAAGCGCTATATTTTCATTCATAATCAGTGTAAATGATTTGGCGGTGCGCTCCGCGGGCCGTAGCGGGGCCCTGGGTTACTGCAGCCTGCAGTGCGGCCTCTTCTGCCCACGGCCGGGGCCGCTAGCCAGGCTACAACCCGAAGTAGTCTGACCTGAAGTCTCCATGCGTCCCCGTACCTCAGTTCATTCCCGTGCGTGCAGTATCCCCTCATTGACAGTCTTGTTTATCCTTATCTTTGCCCTGTGGATATAAGATGTGACTGTTCAGGAATGTTTCCCAAACTTGGATTCAGGGACTTGTGACTAATTTCACTATTTTGCATTCACTTTAAATAAGTTCAAATGAGATAGTGTATATTTTTGAATCGCCGTTTTAATCTCCACCTTATCAGTTGGAGGTAGCTATGACAAAACCTATGTTGCCTACAACAGTTAACAGTATCTATTTCTTGAGAAGTACATGTATGTAGGACTTAATAGATTTGAAACAAGCTGTCTACATATCTTAGATAGAGAGACTCTTGCTTGTGTTTTATCTATTCATGAACTGTTTTATTCACATTGTCTGTGCATAGTAGGGTGCATTATGCATTACAAAAATACATGAATTATTCATCAATGCATCAGTAATGCACATTTCTGCTCATCTTTCTGTCCATGCCAATGTCTCGTTTGTCTCCAGGACCCGGCCTCTTCCACAGCCTCAGAGGCGGACTCTGACACCAGAGAGGGGGAACCTGTCACTATCAACTACAAGCCCTCACCCCTGCAGATGAAAATTGGTGAGTAAGAGCTCCAGTATTTGTATAGGCTTGATGTCTGCCTGTGGGAATAACCATATCCTGTAATCAACTGTATATCCTGGAACGCATAACCTACTGTTATGTGCAGATGTGGCATCATCTCAAGACAATAAAGAGACACTAATAAATACAATAAATCTTCTCATTTTATAACATGGAGCTAGCAACGGTTTGGCTTTCAGGTTCGCCAGAAAAGTAACTTTAACAATGACTAGATTAGCACTGTTTTATAATCCATTAATAATAAAAAATGTTTCAGCTCTCATTCATTTTATTGTTTGGCCTTTGAATTTTTTGACAAAAAAATATTATCTAGTCTGGCCTGATTTATGTTTGAGAATTTGAGTCTCTCTGCTGCCACAGTTCTTAAAGGCTCTTTTCAGCACCTTGGACAGAGTCCAGTGGTGAGCAGTAGGCAGTAGTGCCTCTTTTGTTTTACTTCTACAGTAATACTTTCTCAGATAAAGCCTTGAAGAAACAATCATGACGTGTAAACACCGCCGTAAAATATCCGGTCTATGAAATACAAAGTCACTTTGCCTTTGAGACCTCGAGAAGGAAGATCCTCTAATACACATTTTATGGACTTTTAAAACTATTCTGGATTAAAAGTGTAATGCCATTAACTGGTGGCACATTATGAATTAGATAGGACATGTTATAGTGTCACTGATGTATTCAGAGTAGACTAATAGCATTAGTTTAGTTCTTTGTCATCTGCTCATGTGACAAGGATCAAAAAAGGGAGAAAAGGGGAGTCAGTTGTTTCTGAATGTATTGTTTCATGCTTTGTGAATTTTGTGTTGTATTTCATAAATTAAACAACCCCCTCAGCCATAACAGCAGTGATCGTTACTTCCTGGTCAGCTGATCACTGAAGAAAATCCCTCCGGTGAACAGAAACCGATCTGCCATGATGTCACGTCTTGTACTGTGCCGTGAAGCCTATAGTGCGTCATCATGTTCAGGAAGAAGAGATTTCACAGTCAAGAAGAATTCAAGGCAATTGCCTTTCATGATAATCTGACTTCCTGATGAGTGTGTGTTTAAATCATACAGATTTCTTCTTGTACCTTTTTTTAAAGTAAATTTCACAACCTGATCAGACTTCCAGAGTCATTTAATGCCGAGATTGAGATTGATGCCTGTGCTTGTTTGTTTTTTTCTTGTGCAGAGAAACAGAGAGAGCTGGCTAGGAAGGGATCATTGAAGAACGGCAACACTGTAGGTAGTCCAGTCAACCAGCAGCCCAAGAAGAACAACAACGTCATGGCCAGAACACGGTAAGAAGTGAGCGCTGTGATTTTGTGGAGAAAATTAGATGGTAGCCGGTGTCTTTCTTTGCTAATACAGTCATTAAAATGTCTTTTGTTTCAGCGATAAACTCAACTTCAGTCCTTATTCTGGTGTAGTATTGCACTGTTTTGTTTTTCTACCAACAGCTGACCACATACAAGTTAATTTACTAAAATAAGGTAAAAATGAAGTTGTTGTCCAAATACTGTAGAAAATGTCATGATGTATTTTGCCACAACACAATACAATTTCAAATTAAAGTCTATTTTGATTCCAGCATTTGTTTCACATGCAAACATTATCACAAATGAATTGCCCACTGATTCTGTTCGGTTTACATCAGAGTGTGTACTGTTTGTGCAAGATCAGAAACATGTTCTCCTGGGCTGGACCAGATAGATTTTATTCTCATGTCCATTATCTCTGTCTGTCAGTGGGGTTGGCAAGAGCGTAGTTCTATTGATTTAGGGTTTGTAAGATGTCAGAGTTACAAATTAGACCTCTGTCATGCTTCTGTTGTTACTGTAGTAACAGCCATAACTGTAGTTTGATTGTGATGTCGCCTCCGGGCCCGCCTTCCATTTCTTTCACCATCTTTGTCAATCTTACTCGGTTCTTCCTGTTAGTGAATTCATTTGACCTCTTCTGCTCTTTCCTGTCGTATTCTGTTTCAGCCTATTTCTGCTCCTCCGATCATTTACCACCCCCCCCCTCCTCTCCCTCACTCTCGCTCTTTTTCTCTGTTCCCTCCCTGCAGGTTGGTAGTGCCCAATAAAGGCTATTCCTCTTTAGACCAGAGCCCAGATGAGAAGCCCTTGGTGGCCCTAGACACAGACAGGTAAACACACACACACATGCACAAACACACACATTAATACAGTTATTGTCACATTAACACCGTAAACACAGACATTCTAAGCTAATTTCTGTCGTTTGTTTGTTTCAGTGATGACGATTTTGACATGTCTAGATACTCATCGTCGGGATACTCCTCTGCTGAGGTGAGACATGTGATACAGCAAATATCTGGTTCTATACCTCACAGTCACTCTCCAATTCACTCCCTACACTGCTTTCTTCCTTCTATTTCCCATGTTGGTCAAGAGGCCAAGAGCCAGGCCTTTATAAGCCAGACTCAAAGCAAAACCCATTTATATCCAGCCTGCTCTTCCATGTTCATTCTGTAGGCATGTCGCTTGCCACAAGCGCATCATTATATTGCGGTGTCTCCTGCACATAAATGTGCAGGAGACACAAAGCGGGAAACAAATGAAATGTCATCTATGGGTGTCTGCTCCTGAAAATCCTGTTTTCAACACTAGTGCCAATTAAAGTGCAAAACACAGACGCATCATATTTATTGTCCGTGAATCGTCGTTCCCACTCTGTCCATACATGTTCTGTCTCTGACACGTTCAGGCTTGTGGGTATATTGTATGTTATATGAAAACGCCCAGAGGTGTTCAGATTGTAAGTCCACCATGTTGTCTGAAATAATAAGCTAATATTCAGTAAATGTACAAACCCAATTCAGCCATTGTCTCCTCTTTCTTCGTATTGGCTAACAACAGCAAGTTCTGAGCAAGCAGTACACCGTGGCTGCAGTATGATTGTACTGTAGCTAACAAAGTAAGGAATTGTGGTTGCTGTTTAGGCAGTATAGTAGGCCTCAGTGTAGTAGTACTGAAGATTGCTCTTACTTTTTGAAGGTCTTGTTTTTGTCTCCGCATTGGCCGCATTTTTACTTGGTCTGTCTCGGTCTCACACAAAGAAAAATAGATGCCTGTGCATTGTCTGATTTATGTGTTAGCATCATTACTGTAGTTGCTCGTAGACAACAGGAACATCTCACACATAAAAATGCAGTGCGTGACTCGCTCTGGTCTGGTCTTGGTCTTGAATTGGTCATGGCCTGCTTTGGTCTTGACTTGGTCTCGAACCCTCAAAGTTTTAGTGTTGTCTTGGTCTCGATACACTGGTCTTGGTCATGACTATGTCTTGGTTTAGGTGGTCTTGAATACAACACTGGTCCTACAGTATACAGGTAGTAGACTAGACCGTTAATACATAAAGATGTAAATGCTGGGATCTTGATTAAAGACATTGCTTCAGTTTTGCATGCAAACAATGGCATTATTTTACTGAATAAAAAATGCCAGCAGGACAGTAGTAGTCATCACATTCATGACAAAGCTCCAAGTGATGATCATTACAGCCATCTGTGAAAGTGCCCTAATTTAGTTTGCCATGGTTACCACTGTACATTTTACCCAGCCGAGTTCACAAGCTCAAACAAACTTGAGATTTGTAAATTGTGTATTGTCACAATCTGATAAAGCCAGAGGAAGAAGTGTTTTGTTGGCGCAAAACCCCTTTAAAATGTTGAAATGTCATTTATACACCTCTGGTTTTTATGGATCATGCAAACAAGATATAACTGATCCATTAGTTGGGTATGAATGGTTAGATAGTTCTGATGGGCAGGTGGCACCTTGCCTAACATTTACTTGACAGGCGTGGGAGCAGACAATCAGAATAGAGACATTTCATTTAAAAATTGTATTTGAAAATAATCAAATCTGAACACAAACTGAGCCCAAAGCTTCATCCAACAAAATGTCTGGACCAGTCACATTAGAATCTGGCAGAATAAATCTACACACCAGATAGAGCAGCTAATGATGGACTGATTCACATACTGATATCCTACTTTCGTTTAAAATCAGTTGTTGTGGGAGTAACAGGGCGTGGCTCACGAGGAAAGTGCGCTCTGTGACCCGGTGCTGGTCCGCGTCCCTGTGGTTGGGAAACGTTGTTCAAACCCATCAACCTCCTCTGTCTGTCTTCCCCTCTTCAGCAAATCAATCAGGATCTGAACATACAGCTGCTGAAAGATGGTTACCGTCTAGACGAGATCCCGGACGACGAGGACCTGGATCTGATCCCGCCCAAATCAGTCAACCCCACCTGCATGTGCTGCCAGGCGACCTCCTCCACCACCTGTCAAATACAGTAACCCCACCCCTCTGACCTTCTTCCCCTTTCCACACAATATAACCCCCGATCTTCATCTGCTGTGAGTTTACTTTGCCGCCACAGTGAAGCATTGGTAGAGTATTGTAATGACAGTTAAGTGCTATGATGATAATGGCAATGCGAAATAATCAAATTAACATTTAGAGTATTTGGTTTAAAATCTAGGACGAGGGACACGTTTAAAAATATTAAATATGTATTTAGAATATGAGTAAAAGTGGTGGTTTCCTCCTATGGTAGGACGTGCACTTGTGTTTGAGAGCCCTTCTTCTGATGAACGTGATGTAACACGCTGATATTAGAGGACATGAAACAGAAGGTCAATTGATGCCATAAAGTGAACTCCATTTCCCTGAAGAATAACAACCATCATAACTGCTGACTCAACTGTTCTGCTTACCTTACTGAATTCTGGGTTGCATTTTTCTAGGTTTTTTTATTTGTTCATTTTTATTTAAATGCTTACTTTTTTAGGCTTGAGGGATACGTATGATTGTGTGTGTGTTGACGTGGGGATATTTTAGAAGTGTGGACTGCGGTCTTGGTATCCCTGAATAGAGAATATCTAGTACCGTATTCAATGTACTGTACAGGGTTGTTACGTTGCACAGGCCAGGTTGTTGCATTCATTCACACCACCCTCAGTACTTTTGCATTCTCTCCAATACCGAGTTTAGTAATGAATGTGTGAACATGAATGGCTGCGGAACAAATTGCATGAGAGCACTGGACTGAATAATAGAAAGGAAAATAATAACAAATTGGCTAGTTGCACACTTGATTTTTGCCCTATTTATATTGTGCAATCTCCTGCTACTGTTGCACTACAAGTGGCGCTGTTGTGGACTTATATTGTTTTGAATTTGCACATTTTTTTATTTTTATTTGGTCCCATATCTGTTTACTCTTTCCTGCATAGCAATGCCAGTGTCTTATCTGATATGAACTGTGTCAAAAAGGGAAGGTTATATATTGTTGCAACAACCCTCTAACACATGACGCTCACACGATTGATATATTATCAAGGCCAAATAGACGGTGGGGGCCTCTAGATTGATTTTTCAGCACACTCTGCTGTGATCGCCCCCTAAATCTTTTCTTGATCAGTGGACACTCCTTCCTTCTCATTTTTGTTGTGACGCCACAAATCATCAAGCAAGCACACGTTTCAGGCAGTAGAAAGATTTACCCTTTCTCATCTTTCACACACACACACACACACACACACACACACACACGTATATGCATATGCATGCATACAGATGCCAACATAAAGAGTGAGATACCATCTTGTAATCTCTTTTGACTAATGGGTTGGAAATAGTTTTGTTATTGTAACATCGAGGATCATTGACTTGGAGCACTAATATCGTTCATGTACGACTGATCCCTCCCTTAAACCAGCTGACAATTTGCAATTAGATTATGCCTTAAGTACAGAGAAATTTGAAATATGTGTATTTATTGCCATCTTGATCATTTAGTTTACTTGAAGAGCATTTGCGGAATATGAAGTTATTCTTTTTTTTTTTTTTGACGTAGACACGGGTGATACTTGTCTTTCTTTGGGTTTCCTTTTTTAAATGAATTTCTTGTAATGTAAACACTTCCATTACAGTATTTAACAATGTTATTAAGTGCGGTGTATGAAAACAATAAATAAACACGAAGCTAATGGAGCACTCCTGGTTCTAACTTAGCAGGTTGATATACCTTTTTTGCAGTATTTCATCAGCATTAAAGAAGAGCACCTATTTATGAACAAACGGTGTGAAGTATACAGTGTGGGATGAGAGACGGAAATAATGAGGAAATGTTTAGAAAGAAAAACTATTTTCATGATAAATCTTTTGAACAGTAATCATTACTCAGCTATGTCTATTGCGATAACGTGGGGTCTGTATTGACAGTTCCTGATTACAGTGCAGTAGCATCATGAGGGCTCAACCTGAGAAGCACCAACATCTCATCACAGTTGTCATACTGCCAGAAAAGAAATACAGCATTTCGCTTCATAAATATATGTAGTTTGTGTTCTACAAGCTTAATCTATTTGGACGTTTTAATGCATCATGTGGCAAGTATAAAAAGAAAATGAATGACATCACCAATGTTTATAGCTCCTATAGTGGATGTATAAGACCTCGCATACTATTATTAATATTCTAAAAGATCAACAGTCAAATAAAAAATACATTGTATTCAACAAATACATAAAAACATGCTACATGGAATTAATTGATTCACCATCAAACTAATCAACAGAGCCTGCCTCAAAATGCGAGGACATAAAATTAAATGTTTTTTTGACTATTTGTGAGAAATGTTGTGCTTCCATATTACCACTAGGGGGTGTAGCATGAACTGAAATCACCATGCATCACATTATTCCCTGATAAAATGCAGTCCAGATACAGAGTAAACAAAAGTAAGTTTCAATGTACAGCAACTGGCACTGTTGGCATAAAAATCATTGATATCCAAAAGAATCTGTCGATGTTCAATTCAGGTAGTATCTCCAAAGGTTGGAAATGTAGAAATTCCTGTCAGCTGCAAAACCCTTCAAAAGGCACAACACTCTACAAACTGTAACTAAACATGAGTCGTCATGGTCTTAACATCGAAAAGTATTTCCAATGCAAGTAAAAGTTATCTTGTTATCCTGTTACCCTGTTTTGTTTACCCCTGCACTATTGACATAGCTCAAGACTGAAAAACAAACTGGGGGAAAATGCAATGAACTGCAATTTGCTTATGGTCAATTATTTGCAACTACATCATGATGCGACGCCATTTCAACACAAGAAACAACTGTACAAACTATACCTACAAGCTCACAGTATACCTCATTTACGAAGTCCATCTCCATAATATAACTTTGTCTTATAACTCTCCAATAACTACAGTATATCATCCATCTGAAAGTTAATCTGTTTACACGATAACATTGCTGTACTGTACATTTGCTTCGTCCTGGAGTGGCGAGTAACTGTTCATAGTATGTATACGTGAAATACTATTTACTAAAAGACTATTCCCAAAACATCTTAACCCACTAGGAATATCTAAGTCATGATTTGTTTTATTGTTGTTTCTTCACCTGCAAATGAACGCGTGAAGTGTGAATGAAAACGATATATGTACACAAATGCCTCCAGGATTTCGGATTCTTCCCGTGGGAAAAAAAGCACACAACACAAAGTTAAATAATCACAAATTGGTAAGCAACTACAACCTGTGTGTCAGATGAAGTCAACCCTGAATAAATTCCAATCACGTAGTTCTAGGTTGATTACATTCAGGTTCAAGTGTGGTTCTGTTTGCTGTTGCACATTGTTACATGCACAGAAAACCTGATTAATTAGTGGTCTGGCTGGTTGAGTTGATGAAGACGCAGACACCATATGTATCACGGGTGTGTCTATGTTTATGTATATCCTGTATGTATAGTGGTGTGAGTCAGTGTGTCTCACACCCCAACAGGGCTTTGGTTTCCAGAGTCACATCAGGACAGGGACACAGAGTAGCGACATCTTTTGGCCACACTGGAGCCCTGAAGCATGCTGGGATGGAAGCCTGCGTGTCGCCGGGCATGTTTAGTCAGATGGTCGCTCCTGATGAAGCACTTGTCACACATCGGACAGTTGAAACGCTTCTCGCCGGTGTGTGTGCGGTAGTGACGCGTCAGCTCGTCTGATCTGGAGAACTTCTTGCCACATGCTGACCAGGTACACTCGAAGGGGCGCTCACCTGGGGAAACACACCCACACACACACACATGAATTGTGGATTACCACTTTTAACTGCATATATTTTCAACTCTAAGCCCTGTGGTTTGCTGATTTTGGCTTTTGTCTCTCATTGTTTGGGGACCCATAAACCCCCATTGCTGTGTGTAAAAAAAATAAAAAAAAAAGAATTGCAAAATACATTATATTTACAAATGTTTAAAGCAGGTTCTCTAAGAACCAAAAGTGACGTAATGCTTTTTTTGCCCTGAAAATCTGTATGAAACATTTTCTGAATCATCTAATTTCAAAAGTTCCACATACCTACCACATTTCATACAGCTAGGTGAAACCCAATGTTGGGGCTACCCAATAGGGGGCGCTATCGAGCCAATTTTGGACACCACAGTCAGACTGCAATTTCCGCAAATTCTGGCTTGCATGCCAAATTTCAAAAGTTTTCCAGTATCCCAAGCACCTACTTTTTTTGCGACGAAACACACGATAATAATAATAATAATAATAATAATAATAATACAGATTATAATAACAATGGGTCCTCCGCTCCGACTACGTCGGTGCTCGTGCCCTAATGATGTGTCATGGTAAGAGCCTCGTGAATAAAGAAATCAAGATTGTTGCCTCCTCCTCCTCCTCCTCCTCCTCCTCCTCCTCCGACGACATGTGCTCCGTTGAACCACATGTCTACCCTTGTTTACAACCCCACAACACGGGAGTGGAGGAGGATGACGTATGAGGAAATGCTGGCGCATGGAGGGTGATCATCGGACAAGAACATGCGGAGGCAACAGTGTCGCAGTGACCTGCATGCGAATCAAAATCCAGCTATTGACAAACATTATGCGCCACTATTACAATAAGTGTGACGCCCCAAACCATATGTAAATAACGCGATTCATAGAATACACATTTGAGGCATTATTTTTGAAAACATAATCATTGTGTACCAGGAGGATTTATCACACTTCAACAATCTACCATGCATCCCAAATATAGGCGGCAGCACGTGATGTTCCCAGATCGCATTCGTGTGTGACATCCAGCCTCTTACCACCCCCGTTCAGCCCGTTATGGGCCGTTCAGTCGTCATCTCCAGCGGTGGCAAATTCATGGGACCACCATGGGACCATGGGACCATGGGTTATTCATTTGCAGGAACATGTGGTGTCTCACTTACATATGTATGTCACATTACACCGCATATACTGCGGGCTCAGTCTATAACATAAGACACCATTCGTTGATAAATTATATAATTATATTTTATCTTAGTAAATTGTTCACAGACTGTTCTGTAACTTTTATTTTCCTGCAAACCTGAAGTGCTAGAAATTGCATCACAGATTGAACAGTGATGTCAAAGTTGCGTCTAGAAAACAATTCACGGCAGACGTGACGCAGCGCGGTTTCGCTGTCGTCAACAGAATCGAGCCCATAATTGTCAGCCTCCAGTAGAGCCTCCACTTACCAGTATGGACCCTTAAGTGGGCTTTGAGGTGGGACGACTTGCCGTACACCTTCCCACAGCCAGTAAAATGACAGCAGTGTCTCTTCTCACAAAACTCCTGTCTCGCCACCGCCTTCTTGCTCCGGGACGGTTTGGGTACACCAGCAGCGCTAGACCGGCAGCTTCCCCGCTCCACCTTCTCCAGCGCACCCGCGTCGCTGCCTCCGAGACATATGCTGTCTCCAGGGCTGACAGCGTTTGGGTTGCATTTGTTTAACTCCAATAAAATCATTGCCACCATCATTAAAGTCCTGTTCTCTTGGTTCTCTTTCAACATGTCCTCTGCGCGCCCCGGTGGTCGGCTGAGGTCACAGTCTGCAGAGAGATCAACCTCTGACATCACTATACAGCAGGTCCGGGTGGAGAAAAGGAACAATGTAGGCTAGATACTATAGAGGCTATTCAAAAACAATCGGACAATGTGGATGCCATGGAGTAATCCGCAGCCATCCAAGGGTAAATGTGGTTCAGCATCCACACGTGTCGTCTTCAAAGTGACTATTCCGCAAAGGCTGCGTTTTATTGTGGAGGTTGCAGGGCGGATAAATAAACACACCTCCAGCAAAGATATCCGTTTGAATTTCTTCCTCTCTCCTTCTCCATCTAGATCCTTTTTTTTTTCTAAAAGCCAGATCAATAAAACACACTGAGACTGAGCTCCAGTGCCTGCGTATATTCCGTCCTTCTGTGTGCTCCGATACATGCGTCAAGTTGTCCTATTATACTGTGGGCTGCAATTCTCTCAACTCCAAGAAACAATTTCGCGGAATCCCACGGTGTCATCACAATGCGGCGCTGCGATTGGCTGAGAGGAAACATGACTCGCGTGAAGGAGTTGTCCATTCACTGGAGTGAGTGATGAAACACTGGATCAATCACAGGCTGGGATTGCTGAAAAGAGGGCAGGACCGGACTGAAGTTGCGTTCAGGTACTGCAGGTTTCCAATACAAGTCATATGGAAGACGCTTTGGGGAGGCACATGAATGCAACATTGCAACGAGGTAGCTGAGTTCAAACTTCCTCAATGCACACCCCCAGAGAGCATGCTATTGCGAAACTCCTGAGTTTGTATACAAGTACGCCACTGTCATATTTGTAAAGCTACTTGCTGGGGGAACAATGGAGTCACATTCATTTTGATGCAACAATATAACGTGGATTTGCTCGAAATGGACATGCATTGTATGCAAGAAAACGAGAAAAAAGACGCAGACTTTCAGATCGGTCAACGTGTGAAGCCACGATTTCCATTTTTCAGGAGGATAAATTAGATGCACGGCAAACATCATACCACGGGCTGCACCGACTTTTGGAAGTAGCTAATTGTTGCTTTGTATTTGGAGACTGCAGTTCGATGTTTGGTTGTTTCTAAGGAAGCCAGTGGTGGTTGGTGGTGTCGGATGCCCCGCCTCCTAAAGCTGCAACGCTAATTGCTCTGCCGTGAACAATCAGTGAAGGTCAAGCAGTTTAGATACGAGGCAAACATGAATGCAGCTGTTACACCAGTCGGTCTATTTGTAAGAAATTGTGTAAGATTATCTGTGGTCCACAAATTCATAGTGATAATTAGTCGTGACAAGTCTTACTTGTTTCTAGCACTTGTATGAATCCTTATGTATAATATGGCCCTCATAACATTCCCAGGTATATTGTTCGGTTACCATAATCCAACCAGAGATCAGGATATAAATGTGTGTAATAAAGAGAGATGTTTTTTGTTTTCTTGGATGCAATGCGAACCCAGCCACTGTGGCCCATGATGTTATGGACAGGTCTCACTTTGTCTCCCAGTTACACAACCATGGTCTGATCCTAAATTAGTGCAGTCCTCACCTGCCCCTCGAAGCTTTACACTTGAACTATTCAATGCCATGAACTCACTTGACTCTGTGCACATAGTCCGTTTATGCTGGCAGTGTGTAATATAGTTTTTTGTCTTTCTTGCAAGAGATAAGAGAAACAGATGTGAGAAAATGTTATGACGGAAAGCGATGTAAGACATTTCAATGTAACATTTGATAAACTGTAACCTGGTAACAGTCAGCTGGTATTGTAATTAATGCATTCCCTTCATTTCTCTCATAGAGACACTGTCAATTTGTTTTTGTGTATAGTTGCCCAAGTCAAACTGTCAATTTAAAGAGTTCATTTAAACATTTTATGAGCACTTTTTTGCATAATGTGCAGACATGTGTAGTGTAGATACCTGCATAACACACTATAACACTTCCATCCTCATTGTATTGGTTCTTTGTTAAATATTATGTTTAATATCAACAGCCATAGACAAGCATGAATGTAACAACAGATAACTATATAATGACATATATTATGAGTACTAACAGTAATCTATTCCACATGAAAGGTTATCAGGTTTTATAAGCAGAGTAGATGATGTACTGGTTGAAAACGTGGTCACGGCTTGCCATAATGCCCTTGTAACTACTCTGTGTCTGCGTCACAGTATGCACTTTGCTCTGTTCCTCAGCACATCTAGTCTGTGTACATACATCCATACATACGATGTATACTCTGCAAGAGAGTAATGTACAAAGTCCAGTCGATAGTGTAACACGACTCAGCTTCAAAAGAAAAAAAAGAGTGCATCCAGTGCAGTGGGTGGTCCATTAATGAGTAAAGTTCCGAGAAAATCACACTGAGCCTTGGGCTTGCTGGCATTGAGAAACGATGCCTCTGGACAGTTGTTCCCTGGCATAATCTGCTATTTGTAAACAGGCTATCCCCTGGGGCTGTTTACATCAGAATGGAGTAACTCAGACTCAGTCATGACACTGAGGTGTTTTCCTGCACTGCTCTCCTGGTATGCCTGGGCCCCTGTGCTTCTCTCAAAGATAAATCAAGATGTTTGTTCATGTTGCCTCGATACTGTTTAGTAACATTTCACAACAGTGCCACACCTCTTAAATTGCAAAAATAGGCTTCAGCTGAGGTTACATCTTGTCTGTAATGCAGCAGTGACTCATTGCTTAAAAACCAGTTTATCGTGAATACTTAATTCGTATGTCCAATGATCGCACGGTATGAGAAACAACACGTGCAGAAGGAAACGTCCAAGAAGACTGCAAGAGTAACAACACAAAGTCCTTTTTTGAGCACAACAGACGCTATATAAGGCCAAACACTGCAGGGAGGTGTTGCCCTCTCCCCAGATCGCCCCGCAATGGAACTCCGACTCCACTTTGCTCGATTCATTGGCAGAACATCCACATTTCCAGGAAAAAAAAACCTGTTGAAAAAAGCAACTTGGCCGGACACGTTTAGCGTGCAGCCGCCCTCCAGCTCCTCCTACAGTGGAGCTGTAAACAATTCCATGGAAGAGGGGGTGCCTGTGCGGCTGCTGCTTCCCTTCTCACAACAGTGTTCAGTTAGAGTTCAAGAGTGCACGGCGTTTGTGGGTCATGCTGATATGTTGACGTGATATGGTGATCGTGTCAAAGCTGAAGTTGTTGTTGTTTTTTGTCTTTGCATGCGTGTGCTGTAACAGAGAGAAGGGCCGTGTGCTGTAACAGAGAGAAGGAGGGGGCGTGCGCATTGTCGAAGAACAGAACGTTCCCTTCCACATGCGGAGTATGAAATGAGTCCGACGCACCACCATTGACCTGCGCCATTATATTTATATCTCCACCTTCTTTGTATGGCACTGCCCCCACGAGCTCACAGGCCAGACTGGAAAGCCTAGTTCCATCCTCTGTCAGGGGTCTGTTGATATGTATCATGTTTTTTTTAAACTTCTCACGTTTCTGTAAAACTATTTTCGGGACTCAGAAGTAGCCCGTGATTTGTCCCCGAGCTGTTCGGTTGTAACAGCCGTAAACAGCGCAGACCATAAGCATTATTGCTGCACTAATAAACCTGTATTCAGTTACCTGCCCTCCATCTGGGAAGCACGCCGATGTGTGACATCACCTGCAAAGAACCTAGTCTATGGTAAGGCTATAAATTGGACAAAATTACGTAAAAAAGAAAGAAAGAGGGTATAGTCACGTGACCGAAAACATACAGGAAGCGATCCACAAATGTGCAAAAGTAATTTCACATGTAGCGAATTTTACCTGTAAACCACTGAACATTTTTGTGCATAATTTAAATATGTATTTACAGAGTAAATTATGCATATTTTCAAATCGCTCTGTATTTGTATCTATATAACTTTACACAAATGAAAAAATACACCTTTGTGGATATTTAAATATTTGTTGATCATACTACATATTTGTGGATTTTTTTTCTCTGCTACAAATATTACAGTCCAATTAGAAATAATATATTTTTCTATTTGTTTAAGGCTGTTCTGACCTGACATTGTTGAGATTGAGATCTTTGCTGTTTGGCCCACTCCACTGAACATTTAAGTCAAAACCTTTCAAATTTAATTTTTTACATGTGTATAAACAATCACTTCCAAACGATATATAAAAAAGTGACAATTCTTTTGATAAAATGTTATACATAAATTATACAAATTGCACATTTTACAACACATCACATTAAGAGTTTCTTCCTCATGGGACTTATTCAAAGCAGTGGTTGTGACTCATGGCAGGGGGACAAGTTTTAAACTACAATTACTGGTTTGCGGATATATGCCTCAGCCAACCACTCATGTTGGCGTTTACAGCCATGTCTGTCTAAAATGTCATCACTTCATGGTTTTATCCTTTTAGACATCTGAGATAAATTATCATAATTAGCAAATCAATTTCTGAGTCATTGCCATGAACACGTTTTGTCAGGTCACAGTGAACTTTGATCACCACATTCTGATTAGTTCATCCTTGAGTCCAGATAGACATATTTGCCAAATTTGAAGAAAGTTTGTCCAGACCGGACGACAACACAAAAAACACAAAGCCTCGGGCCACAGCTGGTGCCGCCGCGGAGGCATAACAATGACAGACCACATGTCCTGCTTGTCTTTTGGTCAACACTGTAACCTGCTAAAACTGACATGACTGCACTAGACATCTAACCTACACATGATAAGCATCAGTCTTGTTGTCATCTGAGTGGTTACAGATCATGGTGGAGTAAAAACAGGCAAGACACGGAGTACCAATCTATTTCATTTTTTATTTAACAATGCATGCCAGACATGATCCTATTCACATTGAAGAATACAGATTTGTATTTGCATCCAAATACTCACTACTTTGATTTCATATTATAATCTCTCTCTATCGTTCTTTCGATCATCTTTACAGGTCGTCTCTGTACACTCTGAGTGGAAGAACTGCATGCATTTGAAGGACATTAAATAAAGTGTGACCAGTAGGGGGATAAGTCCCTTTTAATTGTAGAAGCACATCAGCAATTATTGCAGAAAAAACGTGCGTGAAACTGTCTTTAGCTTAGAGTCATAATGATTAACCTTCTAACTTAACACCAGGCCTTGGTATGTGGTTGACAGGTAAGGGATTGGACAATCTTTTACCAGCGTAAAGGTAAAGGAATGTCCAATCATAATCATAGGAGGGAAGCAGATCTGTTGATTACCATCATATGCTCATGAGATACAGTATAGCAAAATATTAAAAAAATACTGTACACTGAGATTATGTTGGGTTGTGTTGAGTTGGCATGCCTCCCTGTTACTGGTGTCATTTATATCTCCGGGTTCACGCTCAGTTAATGTACAAGCACGCAAGCACCAACACATGCACACACCTCCTATCAACCTCCCAGCCATGTCAACATACCATCAAACGAATAATAGTATCATGTGCACACAAGTTTAGTCGTGCCATGAAAGGATATGTTGTCTCGTATTCCTTACTGCAAGGATGAAGACATTTAAAAATAATATTTTGATTCCGTATCACAGTAGGTCAAATAGGAGGGCCTACACTTTACAGTCTGCCGCAGTCTGTTTTCATCGTTTTGCCATGTATAACAGGTCAGTGGAGCGCGACTCAGCTCGTTTCCATTTGGTTTGGCAAAGTTTGGTTTGTTTCAGCTTGTGAGGGACCAAAGCCCTCTCTAACGATACGCAAATCTATAGTTGTTTGGATTTTTAGGAAGTTAAACTCCTGTGAGTCAACAAAGTTAGTCGATATAGCATGAAGGCATTCCTTCATGTTGTATTGCCATTTCTGAAGACATATGACATAACAAATATTGATGTCCCGAAGACGTAAAGCACAGTGATTATATAAGAAGCTTTCTGCTGCAGACAAATCCAGATCTCTCTATTTCTCTTTTTGTTTCCATCTTTCATTCCAGCATGATAATCTTACTACCTTGCATCACTGGGGTAATGTTGTCCCTGAGCATTGACTTGGGGTCAATCTTTCACCTCTTAAACATACTGCATACTATGTATTTGTTGAAGAAATTGCTAATATCATCCTTTGTATGTACCGACGGACTACAACATCCCATTTGCCATCTTATAGGTATTTCAAGTGTGTTACTCCCCGATCTGTCCAACCCACATGGGTGTTGTAATTGCTGGGTTAAAGGGGCACTCCACCAATTTGACAAATAAAGGTCAGTTTACTGGTCATGGAGGTTTACCGTTCAGCCTATGAACACAGTGTGTATGTCGTTTGTAGCTCTGAAGGGAGCTTTCTGAAGTCTAAGAAAATAACTCTGACGATGTCATCGGCGTTATGTTCAGTCAAGCTTGACACATACCAAATATTTCACAGACAACTTGTGTAATTAAATGGGAGCAAGGAGTTTGAAAGATGAGATGATTTAACAGTCACGGAAGGTCTGTCAGAAGATGCTTTTGAGTTGCACCATGGGAATTGTAGGATTCTGTGTTTTTGAAACTTGATCCATACCGGGGACTAAACGTCCGTTTCTAGAAAGTCCCCCAACTGTGAGCAGGTGCAGTGCTAAATCACTGGAGTACCCCTTTTGAGGGTTAGGGTTTGGTTCAGCGTTAGTAGCGTATGAACAGTGTGGATCATCAAACAGATTTGGTTATAATACAGAGATAAGTCAAATTATACAAATTCATGCTATATTCAAACCCTTATGTCTCAGAGTTATGTGCAAATATACTTTTTTCTTCAGCTATGAAACTATAATTCTCAACGATATCTGTTTATGTTTTTCAGTGGATTTAAACGTCCACACAAGCAATGGTACAGTCTACCAATATCAACATTCCCCCCAATCTTTACACCAGATGTGTTTAAAGAGAGCAACAAAGGTCTACGAGTGGATTTAAAAGCCACATGTTGAAAATAATCACAGATATTAGGGGCTCCATGATTAGGGAATAAAACAAAAAAAAATGAGAAATTTCACAGATTTCTGATTCACTTCAGTCCCCACATAGTCCATCCATGCCCAAAAGGCACCCTAAGTTTGGTATACTGGCAACTGTGTATTACCATGTCAACTTTACATTAGAAAAGCTGCTTGATAAAACATACAATAAAACTACTTTAAACACTTTAAATATGATTCAAATTTACAGTATATCTGACAATTCTATATTTAATAAATAATATAATACATCAGCATTTAGTGCATGTCGATGGTCATCTTTTTATTAAATTTAAAAGCTTAATTAGAAAATACTTAAAATTTGACAAAAATATCACTGAGAAGATATACATATTGATTTTGTAATTCAAACAGGCATTTACTGTAATCATCATCAATGAGCAAGAAAATGTCAATAAATAGAATCAATCTCAAAATATATTCAACATGATTAAACTGAAATGTAATAGTGAGGAAATATAAAACAAACGTAAAAAAATCTGTAAGAATTTCACTTTTCTTAAAAAGCCAACAGAGAAGGGCATCTTCCTCCTCCGGCACTTTTTCCATTACAATAAAAAAAAATGAGAACTTTCTAAAACACTGATCTGGCTTTCATCTTTTAATAATAATATACCCATATGTCCTCCTCCATGTCACTTAACTTTCTTATATTTCAACGAGAATGCATATACTGAACAGCTTATTTCAAGCTTCTTGTTTTTGTTAAAGATAAATTCATAAATTAGCTCTTTCTTTAGGAACTCCTCTTGACCTGTATACGATTTATAATGGGCTCAATCATCGGGATTTCTATTACAGTCTCCTTTTGCAGTGTCTGGATTCAAATGCAATCAATAAAATAAAGGAGAAAATCAAATGAATGACAGTTATGGAGAACATGAAGGACGGATCCATTAGGTGTAGGTGGATGTAAAACCATTGCAACATAATGCCACTGTCAAAACCTGAAGGAGGAGGGCTGGGCTACAATAGAGCAATGATCTGTTGAGTGTAAGGATTTTTGGTGTCAGGTGCAGGCAAAGAAGGTTCACCCAGCAAGCATTGCTTCTGAAATAGGCTCATAGCGCCCTCTTGTCCCCATTTTTGCAATTGCACTTGTTAAAGCTCTCAGGGATCAGGACTGAACTAGAGTGTATGTTCTAGTGTCATGTAAGATTTCACTGACAGTGTGTGTCAACATGTAAATATGCTCGTTGCTGCCCCGAACATCAGTTGTAAAACACTGGACGCTGTCACCGGCTAATCTCAGTCTTCCTTTCTCACTTTTTCCTGATAGTTCTACCTTTTCACTCTTATCACATGGCTAATAAAACCCAGTTTGTATTGCGGGTATAGACTGCTGACACTTGACAGCCTGAAGACTTGTGATCGGTTAATGACCTTCTGACTGGAGTGTGTTCAAGCACGGCTTTCTTTTTCTAGCTAGACTGACAAAAGAGACTGTTTGGTAGATAGGTTATGCTACAAAACGCAAAACAATGAAAGGCAAAGTTGATATACCTTTTGAAAAAAGAGATAAATACATTGATTGTTTGAAAGGTGTATTTGTGTATCTAGAGGTAATTTGTTGCCAGCAATCATTTCCAGCGCATCCCAGAGAAGAAACAGTTCTCGATGGTTGAAAACACTTCACTGATTCTTTTATGAAGCAGCCAAAAATGTCAGCTAGTTTGCTTGTGCTGGGGTCGTACGGAGTGGAGTTAGGATAGTATGAAGAGAGGATGATGTATTTAAAGCGAAGGTTTTGCGACTCCGTGCCAAGACAAAGCGACAAGCTGAGGTGGCTGTTTTTTCTTTTTTTTTTCTCCTCTCTCTTTGTTTCTCACACTTGACAGTTTCTACCATATAATGCAGCGAGGAGTAACGGTATACTTTCTCTGACTTACGTGATTGATATGTGATGTAACACAGTGATGTGATGTCTACGTGACGTAAAGGTGGGTGGTGGGTTGAAGACATACAGTACAAATACACCTTCCGTTGCCATAACACTCCACTGAGAGTTACTGAGCTACAGGAGGAGGTAAAAACTACTCTAGATTCATAGCTCTTTGTTTTTGACTGGTGTACAGGAGGACGCCTACATCTTCCATCCTGTTCCACCTGACACCTAATCCAGGGTAAAGTTGCCCTCCAGCACTGACTATGATTACACTTTTACCACCTTTTCTAACCTAAAACGTAAGTGAAAAAACAGTAGATCTGGTCCAGATCAGCATCTATGGGCAACTTCACCCTGCTTTCACTTTTGCCCTTTCAGCTTTCCTCCCTGGTCCGATCAGTGTGTGAGTGTGCCGACCAGTGTTCTTGTCACGTGTAGTTTTGTCTATCAAAGCTGCGGAATGCTGACGGAGTGGCCAGCTTTCTCATTGAGAGGCTGTCAGTCTTGGCTGTGTCAGGCCGTGCGCCAGACTTGCTCCTGAGGAAGGGGTTTCTGGTTCCTGCCAGACCCCGGCCCCCTGGCCCAGGCCCCATGTCTGCCCCCAGACCCGGTCCCCTCTCCATCCTTTCACTCACCGACAGGCTCTTCCGGTGCGGAGGGGCCAGCGTGAGGGAAGGATGGGAGTCATCTGAGGAGCAGCTGTTTGCTCGCTCCAGCCTGGAGAAGGGAGAGCAGAGAGGGGCCCCACTGGGCCCACCTAGGCCTCCCAGGCGAGGGGTATCAGGGTCTGGAATCAGGTCGTCAGGGTCCTCTGGATCAGACTCTGTGTGGCTGAGCTCTGCCTCTCTCTCTGGATGAGAGGAAGCAATCTCTGACGGCTTATCAAAAGGGAATGAGGTGGATCCTCCGGGGGAGTGTGAGCGTTCTGCAGGAGTGTACGGAGCTGAGACACAGCGCGTGTCGATGCAGTCAGTGATGCTGGTGTACTCTGCAGCTTTTACCTGGACTCCTGCCCCCAGTCCACTGTAGGAGCCTCTTGGTGTGAACATGAGGCTGTGTGACTTAACCAGAGGGGGCTCATCCAGGAATGCTGTGCCTGTCGTAGAGAGGTAGCGGGTGCTCTTAGAGCGCTCGAGCAGCCCTGCTGAGGGAGGTGGGGATGGATCCATGTCCCAAGGAGGTAAAGTGGTGTCTGGTAAGAGGTGGCCCGACAAATCAGCAGCTGCACTGTCGTCAAACATGGCTCCAGCTGTTCCGCTGCTGCCTAAACCGCCCTCCGAGTGCCTATCGCCCATACCGCTGGTGGCAGCGCTGCCGGAGTCCCGGCCTCCCGGCAGCACCGTCTCCATGATATCTGACTGCAGCGAGCAGTCTCTGTTGAGCGGCGGGACTATTCGGAGAGGATTCAGAAAGACCTCCGCAGGCCCTACCTCCTCAGAAGTTGAGACATAGATATCAATGCATGATGATGGACGGTGTTGCTGGGAGACCGACAGCGTCGCCAGCGGGAGGGGCTTAGACTCCTTGGTGGCGGCACTTGAGGACACTGATTGTGAGCTGTTGGCTCGATGGAGACTGAGCGAGCGTTCTTTGAAGAAGCTCTCAGCTCGTTCGGCCCCACTTGCACGTTCACTACCTCGACCGACATAAAATGAGTGACTCCTTGTCCGTGCAGCCACGCCTGTAGGAGAAGGAGGGGACATGGAGCCCTCAGCTGCTCCCTCCAGTGCCTCCTGCAGACGGTAGGTATTCCCTTCTGTGCTGTTAAAGCTGCTTTGACGGAGGATGTATGCTGCTTCGGGGCACTCACCATGGCGGAGTATATATGCAGAGTCTGTGCAGTCAGATGGAGTCCGGGAACGTACTTTGCTGACCTCCCCACGCTCAACGCCTGTCACACGCTCCAGTGCTACAGCGATTCGTCCAATCAGCTCCTCCATTTGGGCCAAACGAATGTCAACGGTCTGCAGCGAGGCCTTCATGAAGTGCTCCCTTTCATTGACTTCCTCCAGACGCATTGCCATGTTTTCCACCCTGGTGGAGTAGAAAGAAAATAAGACATTAAAAGCACTGGAGGGAGAGGAGTAAACAGGGAGAATGGTGGAGAATAAAGGTGTACCTAAAAGCATTCTTTTTGTGTCTTAGTTCCATTGTGCTGTGTGCATGTTGCAGGATGTATATTTGCTTTTGTTTGAAATGTGCACCATAACATCTGTCGGCCAGGTTTCTGTTTCTGCCATAGGCTGGAGGTTTAAGTTAGAATGCAGAGAGAGGTTTTCTGTGCAGCCATGTGTCCGACCTTTCAGAAGTGACTCTGATCCTCTCGTCGTTAGAGGAGTGAAATCGGTCATCCTTCTCTCTGAAGTACTCTTCGATGCATTGCTCCTCAAAGTCGTGGACTTTCTTCAGCTCATCCTCTGTTATGAAAAGTTCTGCGGATGAAAGAGTTTGAGGAAGTGATAATGCTTCAGTATCATATCATTTTTTTTTATCACAGTATAATAATATCTAAAGTTCAATCAAAAATATATATAGTTGCCAGCGTTGCAGCGCTAAATGTTTATTGCTAATGCTTGCTGATGTTTATTGCCACTCACTCAGTCCATAGTCCCTCTCGTCGTCGTCATGCTTGCGCCAGCGACAACACAGATGCTTAAGGACCATAGTTATGTGACTGAAGATGATGAGGGGTGGAGGAAGGACCGGGCGCTCATGGAAGGTCATAATGAGCTGGTAGCGCTGGAATTTCCAAACCTGGTTGGAGATGGACTTCACCTCGAAGAATGTATTGCTGTGATGACGGACGACACACAGAAATACAACACCAACCAAGAAATGTCAAATCCACTGAAAGCTAAAATGAACTAAATCAAGTCATCAGTGGCACAACAAAGATCACAACCAGGACAGACAGTATACAGCTTGATTGGTCGACTCCTTCACTTAGCATGCTGCTGGACTGCAGAGACAAGTTTGGACACAGAGAATATTTGGAGATCGAAAAAAACTTGACAGCCAACACAATAAATGTCTGCCCAATGTGTAATGAGATTAAACCTTCAATTTAACAATTGTTTTCTCCCCATTGTGCACTTTTTGGTAATTACCCTGACAAATGTGTAGAAAAGGATGATCATTCTTTCAACATGGATTATTCAGAGGCACAATAACTCTCTCTGCAAACGAAGCACCATCCCATTCTGTGAATACAATTTGCTACCAGCCTCAAATGACTGTGGTTAAACAGCAGCTCAAACACAAATTACTGTCAATTTGTTTTCACACACACACACACACACACACACATACTCAAATGAAGTCTAAAAGACACTTCGCCCATGTCTATTTAGTTTAAAACAGTATTAGTTTGATACTTCTATGCGTAAAATACATGTCTCATTGATGTTATTTCTATCATCATGCAGCCAAAGTAAGTGTGGAAAAGCTGAAATGATTGTTTACGTACTTGAACACAGCTATGAGCAGGTTGACGAGCAGTATGTTGGCCACCAGCAGGTAGCAGGCCATGATGGCTGGGACAATCCAGGCACCGGTCTTACAGGGAGGCAGGGCCACCACCCCCCCATCCTCTGTAGTGATGTTCTGCCCACAGGGGGCTGCACAACGCCACAAAACAAACACACACACATAAGTTAATGCAAGGTAAACCATCACACAGAGACTTGAAGCCGTCATGAAAATTTCCGTAGAAATTTGTATGTGCACAACAAATTAGAAGACATGCTGAGACGCAACATGAACTAAAGACAAATTATGTCGTAAAAAAACCAACTTACTTTAGCAAATTAAAATAAATAAAACATCATACATTCAAGCACATACTGCACAATACCTTACAAGACAATAATAAAAAAACAAAGAGACAAGCAGACCTAAAATACCAAATAAAATGCATCATATTTTGCAAAAAAAAACAAGAAGCATAATTTGTCTTTATGCTTCTAATAGAGGGCACTGGAAAGAGTGCACACTATAATGGTAACGGCTCATGTTTGAAAATGTGCATCTGAAAACAAAATACACACCAAAACAATGCGTTAATCATGTCTCATCACAAGTTGTGTTGCCAATATATTCAAACATGCAGGAGATGTTTAAAATATATTGTCACATATGTGTGCCATAGCTTCATTCCGTAATGATTGATTGTTTTGAATCGATGTATTTCAGGTCCACAGTTTGTTTTTTCCATCTGTGATGGTTCAGTTGCTGTGGCTTATCTGGGGAACATTCAGCAGTTGTTCTTGGTTTGTTTGCCTTTGAGATTCATTCTAGTCATGCTCATCATTGCTTGATGTTCAATTGTTTCACACAATGCAGCCCAAAGACAGAGAACTGAAGTAATTTGTTTCTATAATTCAAATTTACACCCTGAAAAATTTGGATAAAAAACTCTGACAACTGAACCACGTGAAAAAACAGATTACAGATGATGAAAGGTGGCTGATTGATATATGATGGTGTGTGTGTGTGTGTGTGTGTGTGTGTGTGTATGTGTTTTTTATGTTCATGGTGTGGTATTCATATGTAAATGTCAATGTTCTTATTAAATGTTGCCTATATTAGTATAAATATGTTTGCAATGTTGTAATTTCTCCAGTGAGAAGCTGAGCCAGCGTAAAAAAGGGGGAGGGTGATATGGTTTATGTGACAGACGGCGTTAACATGGCAGGGTCACTTCTTCAAATGAAACTAAATTAAAGTCAAGGCAACAAAATGAGTGGAAGAAGGATCAAGGGAATATCATACTTTCCTCTTGATGTAATAACTGACCAAAAACAAAGAGTATAAAATATTAGAACACATTTGAAAAGTGCTATTGCCACGAAACAGTGCCATTTGTCAGCCAGTGCCAAAATTAGTAAGGGTAAAGTTGCTTACAAAGCATTGCCTTAGGTCAAGCTACTAGTTAGTCAATCCAAGATTTGGAGAAGAAAGACAGCCTCATTCATACACTTTAAATTGTCTGAAACAAGCTTCTGGTATTTCAATAATATGCTGTTTAGATTTAGTAGCTGACCCAAGATACCAAACACATGAGGGCAACTTTAACCTCAGAGCATGTGGAGCCGCATGCACACTTTTGTCTTAAGTGGCCTCTAGTGGTAGGAGTGGGCATGACATGGTGGTAACGTGAGGATGATGAAGGAGAGGTGGGTTAGGTAGATGTGATTAAATTGAGGTTCATATCTATTGATTTACTGGGGGTTTGACTGCACTGGGCATTGTGGGATGGAGCACTACTACGCCAGGTTCCGTAAGTTCGTAAGTAATTGTCGGCCAGCCAGAGTTTGTCATTCACCCTTTGCCTTAACTTCCTACTATCTGAAACAAAGAATGAAAACATTATTTCAGATCTCTTCTCTTTGGGCCACTCCTCACATTCTGTACACACCATCATATATAGAACCGTACAAAAAGAGAACAGAACAGCACGCAAACGCACTCTCAAGACATCTTCTCACAGACACTTTATTGAGTCAAATGTCACTTTGTCTACATGATATAAAATAATGTAGAGACAAAAAAGATCAGGACAAACTCACAATAAAAAGTGATGCCCTCATGTAAGAAGTTCAGCAACTTGACAAAACAATTCCGCCGATATGGTGTAAATTTGTCAAGTATTTCCCAGTTATCAATGTGATGTTATTTGTCTTGTAGTACAGTATTTTAATATGTATGTGTTATAAAAGGAAAACCTCTGGTAATATGCTAACGATGGTGTGCATTTGGTCACATTGCTTAAATCTCTCTTCAGAGTCAGCAGCTATTTTCCCCTGAATTAACAAAAATGAAGTTTATTGAAAAGCTCTGACACTCTGGCCCTAAACTTACGGTCAATCTGGTCGGCAAACACCTCTCCGTAGATCATCCAGTAAGGCATGAAGAAGATGTTCCTAGCTAGCATCCAGGATGGGTCTTCATTAGGGTTGAGGATGGCCTGACGCGCCACCCCAAAACTCATCAGCACCACCAACATGATGATCACAAAATACATCATGTCGATCATCTGACAGGGGGGGGGGGGGTAGAGGAGGACCGTCAAAGAGAGAAGGGAAAGAGTGAGTGGTTTAAGAAGAGAAACACATGGGGAGCAGTTGGTAAGAATGCTCATAGAAAGGAAGAATGATGAAAAAAGCAGGAATGAGAGCAGTCCACTAGCCTCTGTTACATTATCCATAATATATTTGTTTGATTAAATGTGATATGCATTGTCTTTCAAAAAGCTGATCTAATAAGTAGTCACACCTGCAAGGCCAAATTATCACTTCATTCAAATCACGAGGCGCACACGAATTTGGCAGAATTACCAGCATTGTGATACTTCAGACTTTGAAAAGTATGGCGGTATTTCATTTTTCTTTTACATTGTCCTCTGAACTGCTCCTACTTCAAATCTCTTTTTGGTACAGCATATCACATATGCCAAATATCTGACGAAGTCATTGAATCCTAAACCACCCACCTCCATTAACCGTCCACCCCAGCCCAACCCCCTCATCTTTAGCTGATTTTCATATCAAAAAGGCATTTGTGTTCTGTAGCGCACAACCAATGTCAAACACAGTTGATCATCAGACACATTTGAGCCTCTGATCCCTACTCTAGTTGTGTCCTCATGTTTGCATCAGAGGCTCTGATCTTGTGCTCTTTGAGATCAGACAATGAGGTTTAGAGGCACAGAAGCTCGATTAGGACCAAGCCTGTACACCACATGCAAATTAAACCCTCGCAATCATGGGACTCAGTGAACTCTTATAATTAGTATGGATCATGCAGAGTAGTGGTCAGAAGGTAGACAAATCTGACATAAATGAAGAACACATAATGGGGAAAGGAAAAATGAGAAATGCTGGAGATAGAAAAGACACACAGACAGACACACACACACACACACACACACACACACACACACAATACGCCACCCCTGCCTCCTCTCACCATCTTGCCAATCATCATCACATAGGGACCCAGGTACTTGTTGACCCCAAAGATGTCCAGCAGCCGGATGTACCAATAGATGATGTTGACGCAATAGATGACCCGCCCGTAGCTCATAAGCGGCGGCTCCTGGAGACGCAGAACCATGCCGATGGAGAATATGAGAATGGCCATGAGGTCTGTGATGTTCCAGTACTCCTGAAGCCACACCTTCACCTTCTGTAACAACTTCCCCGGCTCTGACATCAGGATCTGGGAGAGGGTTGGAGGGAAATTATTTGAGAGACGAGAGCAAGATGAGGATGCCCGCATACAGGAACGATGAAAGGTGTGTTCATAAATCCAGAAATTGAAGTGATTGAAATAGAAGCATAGAAATACAATACATCATGTCCACCATAGGAGGGCAGTATAAGTTCACCTATCAGGGCATCTAGCAGATGTCTGAGGAGGCATTGTCGTGCAGCTGAGAATGATGTGCCATAATGATTAATGTGTTTCATACACTTACAGTACACACACAGCCACAGAGTGAGGCTGGACTGGTCCCATATGGCCACATACCTGTATTTTCGATTTACTGTTTTTTGGGGGGGGGGGGGGGGGGGGGTCACATCTGTGTGTCTTGCCTTCATTTCGACCCCCCTTCCTTCTCTCTCCCCGTGACTCTTTCTTTTGCTTCCTCTTCAATGGTTGCAACACAGTTTTCCCTATTAATCATGAGCTGTTTGATGGCATGGACATGATGCTTAGCCTCTCCACCACAAAACTCACTGAATTTAAGCCTATAGGCGACATTATGCACTGGCTCCCTGTAAAATCTAGAATAGAATTTAAAATCCTTTTACTGACCTACAAAGCCCGAATTGGTCAGGCTCCATCATATCTTAAAGAGCTTATAGTACCATACCGCCCTACTAGAGAGCTGTGATCCAGTGATTCAGGGTTACTTGTGGTTCCTAGAGTCTTAAAAAGTAGGACGGGAGCCAGAGCCATCAGTTATCAAGCTCCTCTTCTGTGGAACCAGCTTCCCGTTTCAGTCCGGGGGGCAGACACACTCACCACATTTAAGAGTAGGCTTAAGACTTTCCTCTTTGACAGTGCTTATAGTTAGGGCTGGCTCTGGCTTGCCTTGGACCGGCCCATGGACAAACTGGTAGAGGCAAAAACTACAGGGGGACTTCCTACACTGAGCATCTCTCTCCTCCTCTTCTTCACCTCCGTCTGTATGCATTGATGTCCCATTAATGCTCATTACTAACTTTACTTCTTCCCTGGAGTATTTGTGCTTTCTCGCCTCACAGGATGACCGCAGTTTTATCTGGACACTGGTTCTTCAACCAGCCATGGCCCTGCTGACACCTACTACGATCTTCATTATTAACATTATTAATCCTATTACCGATACCATTAATGCACAGTACTGATTTTGTCTCTTCCCCGGAGTCCTTGTGCTTCCTCTCCTCACAGGTTTCCATGGAGCATGGTTTCATCTGGACCCTGGTCCTTCCTCCTACCATGACCCTGCTGACTCCAACTGCTAATATCACTTTTATTATTACTCTCATTACTATTTCATACTACCGATACGATTAATGCACATTATTGACCTGCTTCTTCACCAGAGTCTCTGTGCTTTCTCGCCTCACAGGTTCCTGTGTATCCGGGTTTACCTGGACCAGGTGTTGCCTCCTGTCGTGGTTGTGTCATACATTGAATGTGCTGTAACTACATTGAATGTGTTGTAATTCACTATCCTGTTCTACACATGACATCATTGCACTTCTGTCCATCCTGGGAGAGGGATCCCTCCTCTATTGCTCTCCCACAGGTTTCTTCCTCTTTCCTCCCCGTTAAAGGGTTTTTTTGGGGAGTTTTTCCTGTTCTGATGTGAGGGTTCCGGAACAAGAGGATGTCAAACGTGTACATATTGTAAAGCCCTCTGAGGCAAATTTGTAATTTGTGATTTTGGGCGATACAAAAATAAATTGAATTGAATTGAATTATGGCGACACGCTTTGTGTCTCTAGTTCACTAGGTAGTTAGTGGTGAAGAACTGATTAGTGTGTTGTGGATGCTGGTGCACAGGATCTGTTGTACCTCTCTCATTTTCTCAATGCCGTTGGTGAAGATGTAAGCGATGACGATCCACTCTTGAGGACAGGGCCACAGGTCCATCTTTACCAGGACAATGTAGTTGAACAACATCAGGTAGCCCACGTAGGCCAACTATGTAAAAACAACACAGCAGAGGGAAATCAGCAGGGACACATTTATGGCTATGCGCTGGTGTTTCTGGCTTTTCCCACTACAGCAAACTGTACATCAATACATTTCAGACAAATAAACTGACTTGAATGTCTTTTGTGTGAAACTGCTCACATTAAATGGTTATTTAGTAAATGATTGACCCTCATTATACTTCTCTTTAATGCGTCACTTTTCATTTGACCTGCACTTATTTGCGCACTGTGGTTTATCATCAAAAAAAATTCTGATCACAATTCAAAACCAAACCATCTAAAAAACACAGACCTGGACAACCTGACATAAATGTATTCAAAATCCATTTGATATGTTTTCCTCATTCAAAGGTCCTGACGTTGCTGGATTTCAATCAGATATTTGACATTTTTGATTCAGCGACTGGTGATCTATCCTCCGAGATCATTTCAACGGCATGAATACATTCAGCAGAGATTTTAACAGCCATGCAAAACTGTTACTACTTTTAAATTTGGTACCAAAACAAGAAGGTTTGACATATTTAAATTATTAAGTAACTACAAACAAACTGGGGATGGTGTGTTCTTCAGTCCATGCCTGCATCAAGTATTCCAGTGAAGTTTGAAGGTAAAGTGGTTTTAAAAATTTGTGACCGGGACTGTGAATCCCTCCCACATGCACAGCGTGATAAGTTTGACTCATTTTACTTCAATGGGGCAGCCCTCTACTGCGGATCACGAGTTTAAATACAAATCTGGTAATGAGGTAAAGGCCACATTTTGACCCTGAGAAAACCCGGCATCTGTTCTACGAGTGCAGCTGCAGTGATGAAATTTACAGTCCAATATTATTCTTTAACCTGAAGGGCAGGAGGGAGAAGTGAGGGGGGGGGAGAAGAGGAGGGGAGTAAATAGCCACGGAAGAGAAAATGGGATGAAACAAAAAGGCAGTCAAAATATTTTCTCAGCATAAATAAACAGTGAAACCCCTGTTTTCACTGGGCGAGCAAATTGAAGGAGCCCAAGACGGAGTATGAGAGACAAAAGATCAGCTTACATCAAACATTGCACATGCGCTCACAGGCAGATACTGTACTAGACACAAGCTTTACACAGACTTCAAAGACATCTTACAGAATCCAGATAAACAGTGGTGTACAGAAAGACATGCAAACCCTCTAAATCTCAACTTCAAATTAAATAATATTTACTTTCCGTAAAACTTAATTCAAAGGCAATATGCCATGACTCAAGAGATTTCTGTGTGTCTTTACACCGTTAACACAAAACCTCCTTGTTTGATCTTCAATCCCTTTCACTGGCCTGTACTTTTCTCACTGTGTTGCTTCCACCTCTCTCTCACTAAACCTTCTCACCCCAGTAAAGCTGTGAGATGACAGGGTGGAAGAGGAGGACAATGAAAATACAGGCACTGTGGCAGGAGAAGCTAAACGCAGGGAACCAGGAATTGATGCCGTTGCAGAATTACAGAGAGCACTGACACTGCCAACAGAAAGACGAGCACGTAGGTGGTGTTGCAGAAGCCGACACTGACCGTATGGAACCAGAACTTGACAATTGGAGCGTTGTAGAACTCGTATATCTTGCGTCCCAAGGGGATGAGGCGGTGGCGTTTCTGAACCTCCTCAACATCCTTCTTTCTGGATGTCTCTGTGGCTACCTTACCCAGCATTGCCTGCCACATGGAGCGAGGCAGGAAGGAGTGAAAGGTGTGAGGGATGAAGAGAATCAAAGAGTGGGAAGAGGGACGTGTGATGGATTGGAAAGACCGAGTAGGATGAGCAGGGGAAGATGCAGAGAGAGGACGGAGATGAAGAAAAGTATGTGGAAGGTGGGATGGGAAGAGTCGAATAACAAAGAAAAAAGGAGAAAGGGGAGAGGGTTACATTATGGCTACTGCACAGTTTTAATATCAAAGTCAAAGAAGCAAGCACAGCCAATGTCATCATTCCAAAATGTGAAATGTGTGTTTGAGGTGGAGTGTTGGGTGAAGGCTGGTAAGACAGTATGACGCAGACACAGACACTCATGGATTGTGTCTCAGACAACAGTTAAGAGACAGAAGAGAGACAAGATAATGACAGAAAGAAGACAGAAAAAGATAAGACATAGATATTTCATTTCAATCTGTGACACATTTCCTTATCCATGAGAGAGGGTTCGGAGCCCACTGTTTTTATGGGTCATGGTCTTAATGTCAAAGCAACACCAGACCTGTGAGGGAGTTCATTCAGGGAATTGTATTGTATGTCAGGGGGTGGATCTATATACTGCTCTAAAAAGGCAGAATGCAGTAAATACCTGTTACCTAACTTCAAAGCGGACCTAAACACCAAACACTGAAATATTTGATTGTATTCTCTATATGATAGAGTGCTGCAAGGATGACATGTTTCATAAGTCAACCCCGGAAGTCAGCATCTCACAAAAAAATGGCTCATTCCAGCAGCACTCTACCATTTAAAACTAAAGGTCATCCAACACTAGTTAAAACGGATAAGAAAGCTGAGAGAACATATTTTATTAGCAGATAGTTTTTAGGTGTTGAATAGTTTCTCGGCAATGTTTTTTGGGGTAAAATAATCAACCCAAAAAGCGTAAAATGAAAGCATTACAAACCTTTTATCTGTTTGCCATCCAGTCTGAACACTTTTAACCCTTTCTCAACTTCCCTGTGTTGTTACTGCACTCTGCCTTTGTAGGGCAGTCGCAGACCTGGGCAAAGATAAAATGTTTGAAATATTTGAAATTTATAATGAGGAGTTGGTTGAAGTTCCCAGGCCACTGAATAGATCCAACAGTGATAAAACCATCACTAAGAAATCAAAGAAGAAATCACCATCAGCAAGGAATTAATGTTTTCTCTTTTTTTCCAAATAAGAAAAACATATCCAGCTTCAAGTTTTGTCTAAGGCACACACAGACAGGGCCTTCAGGGGGGAAAGATTGTGCCAGTGTGTAAATCACACCATGCCTTTACTGTACCCAACATGCACATGATCCAATTAGCAAGTGGACAAAAGCTATCGCACAAGCTACAGCATTCACCAGTGTGGTTTATCTGAAGCATCTGAGGATAAAACAATACAATCTCCCTCTGTGGTGTAGCAGTCTGTGTATATCTGTATGAATCTTTGTGTGATTCATAAGTATCTGAAGGTGCATTTGTACAGTCAGAAGCCAGGGCAATGGGAAGGGGCTCATTGCAAATGCATTCTCTGGCAGCAAGGTCTTCTGTTTAACACCACTGTGCCTCAAGGACTGCATGTGTAAAATCGCCCATTTGCGCTGGCTTGCTGGCTGTGCTCAATGCAGATGGAGAGCATGTACAGGGGTGCTGAGGGGCGTTCAACTTCAGTTCAATCATTTAATGGAACAACCTTAGGTCCAGTTTATGTCTTAAAATTGTGTTAAAATTCTCCAGAATTGATTGGATTGAAATGCAACGCGTCCTAATCCTGCTGTACATCCACGTCTATGCAGATGGGCCAACTCTTCCACTGTGAGCCGAGAGAAGCTGCTCAGACTCTGCATGATTTAAGCTCTGCAGCAGCAGGCGGGCATGGTTATATAATGCAAAAGCCTGGGCCTCCCATGCTCAGCAGCCGACATGCTGAGTGGTATGCTGCAGCAAGCCATCATCATGATGGGAGAGAGTGAGGGGCAGCAATCGGCTAGCATACAGTACTGTACCTCAATCAGAACTGAGCTTGGAGAAGAGAGGGAGAAAGCGAGAAAGAACTAGAGAGAGATGGAGCTGAAAGGAGCAAAGAGAGCGCTGGGCAGAGAACAAGAGGGACCATAGGAAAGGCAGAGAGAGATAGAGGAGGTAGATGGAAGAAGAAACATACACGAGGGAACCCACAAGCGGCGACAGACTGAGACGCTACAACTCCACGACCATGTCTTTGCTGAGACGACGAGAAACAGGAAAGGTCTATTTGGCTGGAATGGGTCCAGCTGGCCCGAATAGAGAAACAAGTATGTGTGTGTAGAGAACTGTGTGCGTATTTGTGTGCGTATCGACATGTCATTGTGGACATACAACTGGTCCATGAGAGATATTTATAAAGGACACAGTATCTGGGCCATGTATTCAATGATGAGTTTTATAGTCTTAACAAAGCAAGGGTGTGTCGTCTGAAGTTTGAATATGTGTATAAATTCTGAGATGCAGGGCTGAGGTGGGTTCTCTCACCACGGAGTTGTACTGCGCCTCACAGTAAGATCTTACTGTGAACTCCATGTCTTCCTCCTCCTTCTCCTTGACCGGTTTCTCAGGCTCCTCCTCCTCCTTCTCCTGCAGGTAGGCCTCCTGATCCTGGGGCATGTAGGACATCTCATCTTTGTTCTTGAACTCCAGACTAAGGATGGATGGCGGCAGAAGCAGCCCTAAGATTACCTGGGTGATGAGAAAGAAAGAAAGTGAAGGAGGAGGAGGATGGAAAGCTAGGGAGAGGAGCTGGAAGCGACAAATCACAGATGAGATAAAAGTGTACAGTTTTCTGAGTTCTGCTGTGGAAATTAGGACACACGGATTCTCGAACAAACCGACCTTCATAATTGGTCTGCGACACACACTTTTGAAACTCACATAATGAAAATGCACCCACACGAACACCTCCCCATCATGCCCCCGGCTAAAAGCTTTGGTATTTAAGACAACCAAGCAAGTGTTCTCATTGCTGAAGTCAGTTACACAAGCATTAGTCCAGACGGGTTGCTTTGCTGCCACGATGTATGAGAGGGACACACACTTCAGACACAAACCAGGCAACCATGAAAAGCAATAGAGAGGCTTTTAACGCAGAGGGAAGCTGAAGAACAAGGGAAAGAGAAGTAGATGTATCGCTGTGCAATCGAGTGACTTCTTATGACTGGAAGCAGCTGTTTGAATCATGTAAGAGTGAAATTGAGCTGTTTTCATTCCATCGACGACTGGCTCAAACTTGGAACGGAAATGTAAGCAATTTTAAGTTGACATGAATACCACAGCACAGAAACTGGTGTCTCAGCTTCTCTCGTCAACAGGAGTCAAAAGCAAAGATGTCAGTAATTTGTCATACTTATTGATGTGAGAAGTAATCAACATACTCATCTTTGCGATTCATAGTCCATCTACAGCAGGGGTCTCAAACTCATTTTCACTCCGGGCCACATCAGCATCATGGTCGCCCGCAAAGGGCCGGTTGTAAATGTAACTACTCGTGCATTCACAGTTTAAAGTAGTCTTCAATGTGCTCACAATACATTTCCATGTTAAATGTACAGTAAGCCAAAGAGCTGCTTCTATGACTGTGTTTAAGTATCTCATAATTTTGACTTTCTATCTCAGAATTATGACTTTCTATCATAGTTATGACTTTCTATCTAATAACGTCGACTTTCTATCTCATAATTTCGACTATGGGGATATTTTTATTATTATTAGTCTAACTTAAAAAAAACAAAAAAAATTTAAAATTTAAATTTTTCTTTTTTTGCTGGCAGATTCGCGGGCCACATAAAATTACGTGGCGGGCCGTATTCGGCCCGTGGGCCGGGAGTTTGAGACCCCTGATCTGTAGCCTTCAGTTACCATGTTCTGATATGAGTTAGCGTGTTGGAGGGGAGCACATGGCTGCCCTCACAACTACAGCAACTCAGAAATGTGCACACATATTATCTTGACAACATTTTGACAACGTTATTTGCCGTATATATCATGAACTCCTGGGGGCACCAAATCTTGTTTGTTCCACTCGTGGTTTCCTTTCTGTCGTTCTGCTTCAATGAGCTTGCTTTAGCAGCGCCCTCTCTCCCTCTCCTCCTGCAAAGGCCAAACCACACTTAGAGCACAGCCTGCCCTGCTCCGTGAAGCTAGCCAGCCAGACCCATCATCCTGCCTCACTCTATGTATGAATGAGTGTGAACCCAGGCTTCCCTTCAGAAACTCCCAGGGCAACTCTTCATTATAAATAACTCTAACTTCTCTGATCTCAGCAGCTGCCTCCTATCACCCTCCTGCCAGATGTCTGGAAGTCCCACATGAGCAAAACTTGCTCAAAAGTCAACCACCAGTCTTCACCGAAACCTCTGCCCTCGTCTCAAAGGGATGTTTACCACACAAGCCTCCTTATGAAATATGTGGGATTGTGTTTGAGTAATTAAGGTCAGGTTCTTCTGTCCCCTTTGGCTTGAGAAAATACTTTTTAGGATTATAAATGAAGTTGTGGTGTTAATTCAACCAGGAGGGCAACCGCGCCCGACACACTCCTAAAGTTTCTCTTTCCTCTGGCGAATCCTCCTCCCCTTCCCTGTCGTCTCAAGATAACTTGACTGCATCACAAGACACTTGAGGTGTCACAGTTGAACTTATCTTACCTCTATAAAAACAGCTGCATGTATCTGTTATCAGCATTACTCTGTGGGTCTCTTTCATTGAACTGAACTGCGTACCATGTACTGGTTGAAACTTCTGCTGCAAGGCTTCTAATGGGCAACAAAAGCATCACAGTTGATTTCAATGTTGTACTATTCACTCTTAAAGCACAACTTGCCCCAGAATATACAATAGATCATATATGTGTTTATATATATACATGATCATATATATAATCACCTCTTTACTATTCACTATGATGTTGTTGTTGATATGCATTGTGATGTTCTGTTTAAATAGTTATTTTATTGATTTTACTTTTGCTTCATTTATTTGCTTTAATTGTCTTGTGAAGCACTTTGTGACATCTGATCTGAAAAGTGCATCATCATCACTTGTGTTGTGTCTTTAAGGCTTGAAACACAATACAATACTTTAGTGACTGAGAGCACACAGCCTCAGGTACAGTATTGAGCAACTTTCTGATGTCAAACTGCAGGATTTGAAATCTATGTTTAGTATAATATCATTTTAAACAGACTGAGTCTGGTGACCTGTCCAGTCCAGTGCACACAAAATCTGGAGAACATTCTTGGGAATGAGTCATCTTGGTCAAACCACAGTTATGACCAGACAGACCGTGTCATTTTTCCACCTGTAACGGTTTGGATCGTACATGGCAGAAGAGGCATTTCTTACTGTAATGTCTCTATCAGCCAACATGTGTACGTATACATTTGTACGAAGCTGATACTGGCTGGCCTCTGCTTTTAATATCGGCACATTATGTCCAAAGTAATGTACAGTTTTTCATAAATGTTCAACAGAACGGTAAACATCAATTATCTCCTCTAGCTTCACATCCGCACATTTCCACACATCACACCTGGTTATTGTCATGTACAACCACTCTCCACTTTTCTGTGAGCCAATCAGCAGATCCACAGGAGGGATTTAGGCTGCCTCTATGGTAGTTTCTCAGGGGGGTAAGCGGGTTTCTCATTACTTTCCCTTCCCAACTTCTCTTAGGCAGTCTGAAGGGATTCAAGAATTCCGATACAACTCTGCCTCTCTAACATCGAAGCCTTAAGTCACTGTTATGTTCGGTTATCCCAAACATCTGTCTCTCTTCTATTACCTTCAGGCCTGAGTTCTTGCGCATGCGCAGGCGTCCCATCCACATGTCGGTCAGAAGCATCTGACTGCAGGTGTGAGCGATGAAGTCTCTGTGTTTGGCCGCTACCGCCAGCTGCAGGCAGGTGGCGTTGCTCCAGTTCTTCAGCTCGTACGTCAGCAGCTTCATGGCCATCTGCTCATCCTGTTTATAGGACTGGTCTAGGAGCTCCACTGCCAGCTGGGCAAACTCTCTGGGAAATTATATGCAGGACATATACAGGCACACTGAGACATGAACAGAGACAATGACATACTTTGTCTAAACATGTATGAATGTAATGAATCTGGTCAAGGAATCAGTGACCATCTGGCCATATTTTGAAGGAGATTAGATTATTTGCACACAAATACTTGCACACACACACACACAACAATACAACACTTTGCATATTAACACAGCACATGGGCATGGGCAAGGCCTTACGTGACAAGCATATGTAATTCCTTTAGTCGATGCAGACACATGTTTACAGCAAAGACGGCCAAAATTCTCCCCGGTAATTATGTCTGTATCTTTTCCAAGGTGAGTGGGGTTGTTCAAGTTTATAACGTGTGTATACTGCATGCTGAACAGAGGAAGCTGTGTGCAGATTTAAAAGTTACGATTGCAGAACTACAGAGATAATATGACATAATTATTTGGGAAAAATCTGAATATGGGGCTGTAATGTGGCCATCACACACATATACACAAACTCGCACTCTCAAATTTTCAATACTGCAAAGCACCCCCCCCCCCCCCCAGTATTTTAATACATCCCCTTCCAGACAAAACGTAAATCAGTGCTCTGAGATCAAGTTTCACCCTAATTTCAGCCTCTGAAAAACACACAGCACAATATTGCACACTACACTGGAAAGCAATCTGTCCTGCGTAGTTTAATGTGTGCAACAAGTCACTAACATGGCCGGGGTTTGGGATATTTACAAAACAAGAGCTCACAATGTCTTGATGCACAGCACATGACACAGTTCAGCAGAGTTGTACGAACGACTGAAGATGTTTCTGTTTCTCTGAGAGGCTTTTCAAATGACTTATGTGATATACATCAAGAAATATAAAAGGTGAATATTCCAAACGTGTATACAGTTTGTTTGCAAGTGCCTCGGAAGACCAACTCCCTAAGCATGTAGGAATTACTGTATGAACTTCCACACATTTTACTTTTCACACGTTCACACAAATATCCCTCGAGTTTATCCAAACACACGCAGAAATGCGTTTGCAAACGCTGCATATGTAAAGATTACATGAAGGTATAAAAATGTATGGAGATAAATGAGCTCTGCTGAGGAAGCCAGACAGATTCTCTGTGGAAAGTAAACTCAAAATATGCTGCTGTTCTTTGAAAATGTGTAAGTCTGCGTGTGTGTGGGGAGGTTTGGTTGGTGTGGCTGTGCTTCATTTCCAGACTTTAAAAGAGTTACCCCTAATTAACAGTAATTTCCATAGCCAGCATTTTTATCTCTAGGTGATTGCCTTCATCTCAAATGCGTATCCTAAACTTACGAAAATGCATGTCACAAGATTTTTGGATCCCATAGGAGCCTAGAGTAGTCTGAAACAGGTTCGTTTCGAGGGAAGAAGGCAGGTTAGTGTGTTCATGTGTGTATCTGCACATAGGTGATGGAGTGTGAAGGTATATGTTCCCGTCTAGACTCACCACTCGACTTCGCATGAATCATTTAGCGCAGAAATGTTTCTGTGAGAGAATTCGTGCTCAGCACTACAAAATCACACGTAATTGAAATATCGCGACAGATGGCACATATTTCGTTTCACCCACCTGGAGTTGTGGTTTAATTCCTGGGAGATGTCATCCACCATGTCGTTCTCTGAGGCTTCGTGTGCCATGGCTTTACAAAGCTTACATGCTACCAAGGCCTTGGCCATGGCCTCTTCCCCGTGCTGCCAAAAGAACAGCGCCATCTTCTGACGTTTCATCAGCACGGCCCACACCATAAGCTCGTGGAAGGGGAAAGGGAAGTGGTTGATTTCGGGGTCGTCCAAATCGATGTCTACTTCCTCCTCTCGTTTGCGTGTCGTCTTCTGGCGGCCTCTGCGGATGGGCATGTCATCCTGCAGATCCAGAGCAAGTTAAGTGTGGGGGGGGGGGGGGGGGAGAGAAGGAGACGGCCATGTTGATATGTACATATTTTGGAGTGACTTGTTATGGATGATGTTTATTACCAGAACAAGATTAGGAGTGTTTTAAATTGATGCTGAACTATTTATGTATGTATATATGTAGCCTTGGGTTCTGAATTTGAAAAGAAAACCAAGAATGTGGATAGAACCCTTGACTTCATCTCTGAAGGACTGGCTCTGTGTTTGGCCACATAAGTCTAGAGCGGTCATGTCACCCGGCGAAGATTTTTATCTTGTATTTTTGAAAATTGTTCGCCCTCCACATGATGAAAGTTAGTTGAATGCAGAAGCAAATTCCGACTTTGGTGGACTAAGGTGGAAGGACAAAGTGCGACACACAAAATATACATGACAGGCATGGTCTTATACACCTTTTAATCAAATCTTCTGGTAGGATTTTACTTTTTATGTCTCCAGGTTGACTCCCTGTCTCTGGAGAGATTGACACTGCCAGTTAGTGTCTTAATGGCATGTCAGCAGGGCAATCATTTCACATTGTAATGACAGTTGAGGGCTACTGACAGTTGATCAATGACAGAGGTCTGAGAAATGACCTTCAGTGGATTTTACAATTGCTGCTTGCTTTCAGACAGATTACCTGGACATGATAACAGTGTAGTAAATTACATAGTAATACTAGAAAGCGACACTCCGTTTATAGCAGATTGTGATTTTATGGATATTTAGAAGTTATTGCAGAGTCATATATGTATGGCTACTATGTCCAGGTTGCCATACTGATTAAATGATGAACTGGAATACAAAGAGAGAGCAGGGCATTGAGGGAACGACTTTGACAGACACACACTAACAGGGAGACGCAGTCCAAAAAGGCAGACATACAAAGGAACGGACAGCCATGCACATTAGATACAAGTACCTCTGAGAAAACTGTAGACACATACTGTTATAAAAGCTTTATGATTTAGATACTTCATGGTTTGTACACCATGGATACACGGTAGTACACAAACAAGGTATGATGTAAACCCAGTTAGGTCAGCCATTACTAATTCAGTTCAACGTAACTGGGCTGCTCTGACATGTGTGATACGAGTTATATACATTTATACTGTCTGGAACCATGAAGCAGTTATGTAGTCATACATTTTAGTTTATTTTTTCATATCATAAATCTGAGAAAAAAGGAAATTGAAAATATATTTGTACAAGGTAGTGTGAAATGTATGAATAATGTTATCTGATGACGAGCCTTCTACTGGCTCAAACGTGTATACAGATGGCCAGCAAAATAAATGAAATACGCCTCGAGGTCTTCCTTTCAAAGACAGCAAGGCACACAGCACACACTTGACCACTACTTTTGCTGAAAAGGTCCCGCAGAATGACGATACAATCAACACGGTATGAGGGAAAAGAGTGCGTTTTAAAACGAGGGAGAGGAATAGTGAAGAAATGACAATAACAATCTCGATGAGATCAACACTCACCTCCATCCCCAGCAGTTTCAGGGCTTTGGGCTAGAAAAGCAACAGAAACATAAACAAGCAGAACAAGACCTTGTCTAATGTATTTTATAGAGTAATTTACTCTATAAGCACAACACAGCACAGATTGACAGACAGACTCACTCACATGAGACCAGAAAGCTTCTATTATACGGTAAGTCCCTCACTTTAAGTTTAATGGCGTTCTTTAAGAATGGCAGTTTGATTCTGTTGTGATTCACAGTATGCTGTACATACAGCAACAATCTCTTACGGTTGCATGTTTGCATGTATTAAAAGCAGAATGTATTTGTGCATTTGGTACAGTGCTGTGTATCTGTATTAAAGCAGGGCATGTCTGCATTATGCATTCATGAGCCATCGTCTGAGGTGTCATCTGAGTTGGTAAAAATAGCTCAGGTCTCCTGTGGGGATTTTGATATCTGCATCTATTTCAAGGCTTTGTTCTGAGTTAACGTGTGTGTGTGTGTGTGTGTGTGTGAGAGAGAGAGTGTGTCTTCGCCCGTGACTATGTGATCGCACGTTTATTTCATCTACAAAATCACAGTAAATTGGAACTCTCTCTCTCTGTCTCTCTGTCTCTCTCTCTCTGTCTCTCTGTCTCTCTCTCTCTCTCTCTATCTGCGTCTGTCCAGCTGCTTTGTCGCTGTCATTGCAGACATACAATGTGATAAACAGGCACATGAATCCTCACATACGCACACACTCACAAACACACAAACACACAAACACAAAGGTGCACAATCAAGCAGAATTATGGTGCTGCAGACACAGCTGTGTATACTTCTGTTTTCATCACACCTGTGGCGGGGTGTGAGGTATTGAGGCAGAATGAGAGACTTATACATCAGACCATGAACATAGACTCAATAATGTGCAGTTTGTGTGTTGTAAAAACACACAACTTCCAAATACTACAGCACATGAGTTCAGTGATCAGTTCCTCCACTTTTGGTTGAAGGTGTGCTAATCAGCGAGGTGAATACTGCAGTAATTGATATGAAGTGTGTATATTATTGGGGTTATGACGGCACACGATGAAGAGCCACTGCTTTGAATGATTTGTTGCATCGTGTGTCTACTTGATGAGGACATGGAGAATAACAGGAGGACATTTATGTTCAACCTTTGCTGATGAACACCACCTTGATTGGAGGTGATCATAATTTGTGACAGTTCGTGACAATGAATTCCCTAATGTAACGTTCTCAATGCGACCTTTTGTAATGGTGTAATTTTGCGCTGTCAGGCTGAGATATATTGATTTATATTGCATCCTAGCTGTCATTAGCTAGCAGTTGCACCTTGAAGATAAGCTAACCAAAATAGTAGCGGTCAGTTGATGTTCATTTCTTCCTTGAGAACATATTTCTTGCCATTTCAGTCAAAGAGTTTCTTGATATTTATAGAAACCTAATCTTCTCAACAAAACAAAGCTCAGAATCCACTTGCAGTATAAAAAACAAATCACATGACAGTATGTAGTTTACTCACTTTTGCCATCCCTCCTCCAAAACATCAAGTATCACACTTGTTCAGGCCTCCCGCTCAGTCGGTCGGGTCACAACTACCGTGCACATGCTAATTTATTACTCGCATCGGCAAGGTCTGTCATTGAGTACACGGCCCCTGATTAGGATTTCATTCATTTCATTATAAAACATAATTTGCCCGTAGTATTCATCTTGCTCTTATCAGGGCTAATTTGATCATGAGGCTCATTTCACTGATACTGAGTCCTTTGAATAATGACATTGAAATGAATCCCAGACGTCAGTGTTGAAATGCATTGGTTCATGATGAGATGATAATCATTCACTCACCCTCTTGGGTCCAAAGAGGTTGTGGTACAGAGTTCTGAATCTCTTCCTGGTGTAGTTACAGCGATATGCCCCGCCCATGAGGTATTCTATGACCAGTCCAATGTCGATGAGGCTGATGCGGTAGTCCGGGGGCAGATTTCCCTAGAAAACCATACAGTGTTAACAGGCAACAACCCGAGCCACTTGATTAATAAAGGAGGATAAACAAGAGGGATGAAGTGTACAAAACATACACACTCACTTCACAAAATCCATATCAAAGTGTTTTTGGTTATGAAAGAAAAACATGATTATCTGATTCACCTTGAAGTAGATCCAACTGAACCCTGGATATTCTCGCTTGGAAAGAACACACAATGTCAGTGGGCAAGAGCAGGGGAAATGAGACACACGGAAACTCTCAGGCAAGATCTCTCTTCCAGCCTCTTTAATACATTGGCATCTCAACCAGACTGTGGTTCAGTTCATGTTTATTCTTTAAAACCCATTTGTATCAGACAGACAGCTATTAACGCTGCAAGCTAGAATCATTCTTGAACTAGAAGCTCTTTCACGTCAGGACAATAACTGTGTCAACTCTCGCGGCTCCTCCTTGTGCCCTCAACATCAACGCCCGATGCTGCAGTCATTATTCTGACCCCCACTGTTCCTTTGAGATGCATCAATTACCTTACATATCGTTACACCTCTCTCGCTACCTCCACTACTCTCCAATCAGATGTGAGAGATGTAAAGCCTGGCAAGTAGGCCATCTGATACACTTTGAAGTACTGTTTGTCTTCTCAAACATCCGTGGTTCAAAGTGAACACAACGCTTCACCTCCTCACACTCATACATATATATATATATATATAGTTTATATATATATAGTTCAAAAGCACTAGTCTGCGGTCAGCCAAGCCCTCTTTAATTCCCAGTGGTAGTGAAGCTCAAGCTAATAAGGGTTTGTTTACATGTTGTGCGAGTATACCCTGAGAGCTTAGAGCGCTGCTGTTTTTAATTTTGCAGTGCAGTTAAGTTGAAGTTGCTCTCCTGAAAAGTTCTCTGCAACACAGCCACTGCATTAACGGCCAGTACTTAAAGGTGCTCAATACGGAATTCAGACAGTATAATTGCCTCCACGTGTCTCTCAACATGGAGACAACTGAGCTGGCAGCTAGCAGCTAACCAGTGAATACAACAGAACGGCTCACATGCACTAAAAGCACACACAAGCATGGCCTGTCTATGGAACTCAGATTACAACACACAGAGGGAGAGTGACTTCATTCGTTCCTCAGGTAGACAATACTCCACAATATTTTTTACATTGCAAATACTTTTTGCTGCTATTTCTGAATATCAAATTTAGCGCCTGTCTTTTTGCCAAACATACCGAAATCTCACCAGATTATCACAAGAATGTTCCAATAAAATGTATAATGCAATATAAATGAAGTTAGTGCTCCCATGCATCAATCGTTCAGGCCCATTTCTACTTTCAATTAGCAACGAGAGCTAAGAAGAACAACCACTGTTACATTCAGAGTTTTACCTAATATCCTGAGACACAAAGTGTATTGCTACCAACCTTTGTCCACAAAACTGCAATGTTCATTTACTCCGTAGGAAAACCAATTCCTGCTTTGGCAGCTTTAGTCTACAAGCCAATCTCTGTGATTTTCTGTTTTCTGACTCAGCTTTCACACAATCTAATGAATGAACGAGATTAAACCTGAGAGCGGCCTTCGCCGGACCGTACAGCTGTTATTAGCACATCTGCATTCGAATCAAAACACTACCTATGAAGAGTATGACAAAACAATCCACAGTGAAGAATGAGAAAGAAAACAGCGATGACACGGTGACTCAATCCGAGAGACGGCAGTTCAATCTCATTAGCATCATACTATGAAACAACAACGCGACACAAACACTCAGCTACACTACGCCAACTACACACAGCTCTGCAAAAAAGACGAGGATGTTATGCCATGCACTACGCGGTGTGTGTGTGTGTGTGTGTGTGTGTGTGTGTGTGTGTGTGTGAGTGTTTTGCCTGTGTGCAATGCAACGTTGTGGGAGAATATTAACTGCATATTTTCTCTGCACCAACATGAGATCAGAGTTGTGTTTAAAGACAGAAAAGAGGTAAAGAAGGAGTGATTACAACATCAAGCCTCTTCAGCGACTCCCAGAGGAGCATGCGGTGTCACTGTAATCAGTAACATTTTAATTAATGAACATATTTCAATGCAAATGGTGGTGCTGCTGACCTCTCAATCATCTCTCAATCATCTCTCAACAGCGGGGTCAATCCTAATTGGCATGCAGACATGTGCTGAATTTAAAGTTCTTGGTTTCTGCATTTTATTGCAGTAATCATCAAGATGCTATGAGAGATGTGCAGCAAAAAACAATGTAACACTTAAAGTGTTTTGGCTTAAGTGCAGCCAAAACCTATACATAGAGAGAGGATTCCACCATTTCAGCGTCTTATACATGTAAAATACACAGTCCTGATGAAAAATAGCATCTATGCTATGTAAGGGAATGTGCAATACCACTATTCAAAGAATCAGATGATACTGCATGCTAAAGGAACACACTTAATACTGTTTTTTATTAAAACAAATAAAAACAGATTAATAAATTGTGTCTACTGAGTTCTTCCTTCTCAGCCTCACAGCTGTTCCACTGCGGCCTCAAGTTTGCTCAAACTTAAGCTCTGTGGATAAAGCAGTTTTTAACACATGTAGTGTTTGTCTACCATGATAGTGTGCGCCTTAGAGAAAGCACAGAGTAAATTGCTGAAAAGTCATGAGAGGGATGAGAGTCGTGCATAGCTCTACACAGCCACTGCAGCCCGCAACTCCAGCTGAAAGAGAAATGCTGACCTCTATTTGCAGCATCAGCAGATAGGGCTACCAAAATGTCGACACACGAATTGATGCAACACACAAAAAGCAACTACTATGTAGTCAAATGTGTCTTCTTTAATACACACATTCAAGCCAACATTCCCATACAGTGTGCCTGAACAGCCACAGAGCTAAAGGGGCGGCGGTGATGGTCTTACCTTTTTGACATCTCTGACGAGGTGGTACAGCGTGTTGGACGGTCCATGTCTCTGTCGAAAAACAAACAAACACAACACATAAGTATATTATAACCATCACCGACAGTTCCTTCGGACAAAACTGACCCTGCCAGCTATATTGTTCAAAACCAGCACCATGTTTTTTTGTTTTTTTTGCATAAGTAACCTTTAAGTCAATATTTTAGTCTGACACTGCTCCCTGGTGTGTTGCTAAAAGATAACACAACCATTGAATGTGCATTTTTTATTACCGTGTTGTAGAGCTCCTCCAGTCTGGAAAGCGTGAGGAAACGGTGCATGCTGACTCCATTTTCAATCAGCAGCTTGACAAACTCCACTCTGTCCAGAACTAAGGCATCCAGCATCGCCTGCTCCAGGGAACCGACCTAAGACACATGGGATGGAGAATACGTATGCTGACACCACCACACACAGCACGCACATTGTATACCGCTGATACAAGAGAACTGCATGGAAATGAATAAAGATTGACCACCAGCACTCACTTAAACTACAAAATGATTATTATTACAGGATTTCACAAAACATGTGAGTGGAGCCACACGTCATTATTTTATTTCTCTTCCATCGACCAAACATCCAAAATAGAGTTGAAATAAACTTAAGACTCAAATTAAACATTTAAACAACATTTCTGCTGCAGTACGTTTATTGTCATTTATATTGTTTGTGGTTCTTTCTTACAGGCCACTGCTGTCCGTAGATGAAGATTTGACCGCGGGCGATGTCCACTCTGTTCCAAGCCAGAGCCAAACTCAGCTGGTCAGGAGCTGAAGCGTTGGCACCTAAGAGAGGATACAAGTGTGTTGAGAGACAATGTCGTGTTTTTGGTAAACAAGGTTGCTTAAATATGAGATATCTGATGGTGGTTGAGCTGCAGCCTCTTCACTTGTGTAGAGTGACTTCAGACTTTGACCTGAAGTCACTCTAAATCAGAGAGCAGAATAACTGCAACATTCTGCAGCATGACCAAACACAAGAGGATCCTACAATCACTTTTAATTAACAACTGTGAGTATCTAACTCAAGAGATCTCACCCAGAAAATGTGTAAATGCATCTGGCATGCCCATAACAACATCACTCCGTGACTAACTTAATCAACACATTTAACGGCACACGCCGACGAGTCTGCCTTTAAAGCCTCGTTGTGTACACACAGGCGTATGCGACCGTCGTGTAGATTGTTTATGGCCCAGCGTTCGCTTTTTACTTCTGCCGATTGCAGTTTATTTATTTGCGTTTAAAAAATGATCGGCGTTCATTTGTAAACAAAACGGGTGAATATCATAAACTTGTGTTTGCCACAAATCTTATTTTCTACAATAATCTGAAAGCCAATGGAAAAATCCAATGCTGACCTTTGGGAGTGGCCTACAAAAATCATCCCTGCAGCACTCTATAGCGACATGACTCACAGTAGATTTATCACACTTTTCCCAAGCAGCTAAAAACATCAACAAAACATCTTCAGTTTCTTCAGCTGGTAATCGAACAATAGTTCAGCATGGTAAGAAATATACTCCTAAATCTTGATCCAAACACGGTTCTCAGCAGTGGTGCTCTGGAAGTCTCTATTTCTCTCTCAGTAGTGGAACTCCCTATGCACATCCCTTGGCAAGGCGTCCATGCTCGCCAAGGTAGCGACAACCCAATTTGTTCAGGTCCTATGCCCTGACAAATGAGCTATCCTGACCCTAACTACATAAGGTCAATGCTTTACCTTAACCAATACTCTCTGCCTCAACCAGCTACGCATTTAGCCATTTACATTAACTAACGAGCAGGCTGGCTCGCAAGGCATTCATGTCTTATTTTTAACTCTGCGGAAAAGCTTGCGCAGAGCTTCTGCAGAGCTGCAGAGGTTGGTTTGCTGAGCTCGCAGAGAGCTGCATGGACGCGCCGTGGACCTCCTGAAAACTGTGACTGAGGCGTCAGGAACACGCAGAGCGCATAGACACATGGCCGCAGGAGTATCAACCAGACATGCAGATCATGATGCAGCCTCATCGCGTGATCTAAACGTGTAGAGGGGAGGATGGGAATACCAGAAAGTCTCACAGTGACATGACTGAGAACATTTTAAACCAAATCCAATATGAATTTAAGACAATTTAATACTTTTTCAGGCCTTTTATTAGTAGATGTGTATTCATTAAGACATTTTAAGGATCTGCTTACCAGCCTGATAGACACAGACAAAAAAAGACTTTCTGGAGAGATCTGATTAATGAAATAAAGATAAGACAAAAGTCTTGGATGGCATTGCTGAAAGAAGGCATTCTTCATCTTTTTCTCTCATCTTCACTTTTCTCATCACTGTAATAGCTTTGCTGCATGTCATTGCTGTTTGGTAAAGGACATATTGTCGGATGTACATCTGTTTACATTCTCACAATGCAGGGCTGGTTTGTTTGTTGAGCGTTTTTCTTTAAAATGGTACGTGTTAACCTGCAATTATTTCTGCACACATCTTCAGTTTTATTCAAACACCCTGCAAAATGTAAGACAATGATTATGATTATGAGGGGTTTATGATCATCTTAGCCCGAAAAAACACTTGTGAGATACGGCCCTATTATGTACAGTAATATCTCCTCCTTTAGGTACAGTATGTCTTAAAGGAGCATATACAACAGTGATACGTCTCAAACACTTCATCCAACAGACAAAAAACTAAGAGGCAGCATATAAGAGACAGAGGAGGACAATAAAACCAAACCTCTCTTTTCAGAACTGATTAGAGCTGTATGCTCCGATGTAAAATAGCTTCACTGTAAAATGCTGTTGAATATGCTGCAATAAAGTACTAAATTGTGTGAGTTCAGACAGAGCCCTGCTAATAAGATCCGGAGCCTACTAATAAGAGCTTTCGTGCAGATAACTGCATGTGTAAAGACAGGGTGGCCTTGCTTTATTAAAGGCTTGTGGGTTCACTCAGTCTGCCTACAGGGAGGTTGAACTGTAGCCAACTGACTTTATGGACCCAATCGTCAAGATATTGAGTACTTCAGGCAGCGGACCATCAAATACTCTAAACTCCCCTCTGTCACACCATGTGTCTTTTGCTGCCACTTCTCTAAATCTCTCGCGCTCTCACACACAGGCTCACACACTCACTCCTTTTATTTTTTTCTTCTGCTCCTGCTCTGTTCTCCCCTCGCCGTGTATTCCTGACTGTGCTGCCTTGTTGAGCTGCAGGCAGTAGCTTAGTTCTTCAGCGAAGGAGTCTAATCCAGTGTTTTAAAAAGCTCTTGGGCAGGATGTGACTGTTTTCATTTCACACTAAAAGCCTCAACGTGTCTCATTCACTCACTCAGATGCAGAATGAGACTTGCATGTAAAATGACCCTCATGTTGTTTACCATAAAGCCCCCCCCCCCCTGCATTTCTCTCTCATCCTTTCACTTCTATGATCTCCTCCGTGTACCTCATGTATAGGTGTGTGTTTGAGAGAAGGCATGCCTGCAAACTCCAGCGGGCGGCGTGAGCGTCATATTCCTTGAAAAGAGCAACCGTGATCAATATAAGCACCTGCAAAATCAATCGAAAGTATCGAGTGTGTGTGTGTGTAGAGGGGTTGGGGCATGGGAAACTTTGAAGTGGGAAATAGGGTAGAGGATGAGGTGGTTGGGTTTAATTGCTGTGTTTGCACTTGAGGAATTTTCAATTTTGTAACTCAATTTGGTCAAAGTCCTTGCCTTTATTACTTAACAATTAGTTGCAGTGTAATAACTGCAGCGACTGTTAGCTGTCTAGCTCTCTCTATATCTTACGATGTCATACTTTAGTGCTGTGCTGCTGTTACTTTGCTGATTCATTGTTTTATGTGTTGCAGTGTGACATGTGGAGGAGGAAACCAAGCTAGATATACGCCTATAAATCACTTTTTGCTTGTGTGCAACAATCGTAATGCCTTTTGACGGCTGTGTACAACATTACTTGTCTACTGCGTGCATAGATAATAAACTTGAATTTTGGGACGCTGGCCACACTGGAAGCATTAATGTATAATAGCATATATTACGTCGTGTGTCTCATTCAAAAGTGATTGTTGACCTCGAGGGAAATTAATTTGATAAATGTAAATTCAATTGAAAGATATAGTTCAAAAGAGATTCAAAGACACAATACATTTCATGAATTCATTGGCGATGGTAAGTGTCTTCCTGTAATTATTTGTCTCTGGCCACATAGTTAATGAGCAGCTGTGTTCATACTCATTGATTATTCTGCAGGTGTTGTATTATATTATATATTGTAAATTGGGCATATATTAGCATAAAATGTAGGAGATCTGAACTCATTGCAAGCTTGTCTGCAATAGCTTTAATTGCTGGTTGGCCACGAGAGCCACAACCGCCTCACATTTAAAGGAATACGTTGATATTTTGTGAAATACACTTCTTGCTAAGAGTTGGACAAGAAGATGGCTGTACAATAAATATGTAGCTAAAACCAGCAAAGTCGTCCAAAAAGCACCGCTAAAACTCTCGAATTAAATTGATATCTTGTTTAATCCAAGCCAGTGAATACTGGATTTACAGTATATTGGGCAGGCATTGATACGAGGACCCCATTCTCTTTCTCCTAAAACTGTAAGAAATCAATTGTTTGATAAGCTAATGTAACATAAAGACTTAATGCTGCAAGTTGGCTTTCGAGTCTTCCTGCCACGCAATGATCAAAAATTGCTTAATGGAGCTTTAAAAGGGAAAAAATAAGGATAGATGTTTATGTTGTATTCCTAAGCTATGAACTGCAAAAGTAAAAACATACTTTGTGTGCTTCGAACATGCACCCAAACTGGGAGAGTGAGAGGAATGCTTTCTGAAACAATATCATCCTCAATTTATGTACAGAAGCTTCCAAACAACAACATCACTGGAGGGAGACAGAAGCCGTTTACAGTACTGTACATTCTCGCTCCAGCACACGCACATGAATGCACACACCCACCTTTTAGTAATGCTGTGAGGATGGCAAGGTCAATGTCCTGATGACCATCCGACCCCATCCGGAAAACTGTTATCTGAGAGACAACGAGAGAAAGAGACAGACGCAGAGAGAACGAGTGAGAAAAAGGTGCATTAATTCTACACCAAGCCAAAGTGTTTGAAAGCTAACTCTATTACTTCTATTGATGTTTGATTGAATGCATCGAGGCTTATAGCATACAAAACTAAGTCACTTCTTGAGAGAGAGCGCTCTTATTTGCCGGATTAAACGTCTTCACTAAAAAATGCTGCGGTGCAGGAGCAGGAGAGGGGTATTGTATGGCTCTGATGTAATGTACTGTATCTCCTCTCCAGCCTCTCTTCTCTTCTTGTCGGGAGGGAATGAAGGGATTCACTGAGAAGGCAACCGAGGGGAACGAGAGTAAAACATAACAAAGAGAGAGCTCAAATGAAATGTAACCGAATGCTCTCCATTACCAAAGATCATTTTGCTCTTTTTCTTTTTCCGTGTCAAACTTTTTTTGGATAAGGCTTTCAGAAAAATATTTTCCACTCTGGCCACTTGAAGCTTTCATCTGTGTAGTCAGACATGTCCTTCAGCTGCATTTTTTATATCCTGCATGAGATTAACGAATGGCGCGATGGATGAAAGCCAAAGTCTGCTGCGAGGGAAATCTGAGAAATGGGGCCGCTTTTCTGGATTTTTTTGTTTCTGTAAAACTATAGCATGCGCGTGTACACCCGTGTGCATGTGTGTGGGCATACATGCTGGTATGTGTGCATGCGTGAAGGGCACCTTGTGGATGTCATCAACGAGAAAATGCGTGTTCTGAATGCCTGATGAGCTATTCCTCTAATCCCTCCCTCCACCCATCCATCTCCTCCCACCTCCCTCTCTTCCCTGCAGTCCAGCTCCCTTCCCATCTCGCCCCTCTGGCTTCATTTCGTGGAGCTCTGGGAATCTGCGGGCTTTGCTGCTGCTTTCCCTTGGGCAATGTTGTGGGGCTAACCCTCTTTCTCCCTCTATCTCCCTCTCTATTCACGCAACCTAAATGCACAACAGTAATTCAATTTACATCGATGATTTACAGTATCTTTTACGTCAGCTCATTCATCATTTGTACACCACATGCTGATGACATGTTGGCTCCTCCCTGAGAGACAGATGAGTGTGGCATCATCAAACGCAAGGGCAGATAACCTTGGGCACAAGCTAGCTCGACCAACGGCACACTACAAAAAAAGTGTGCAAGAGAGTTGGCAATGTGGAAGTGCCCTCTCATCTGCATGCCAAATGACCTCTTACAGAGGTACCCCCCACCTGCAGTCTGCAAAGACCCGCCCCACTCTGCCTCGATCGGCTAGTACTCGTTGCTTTCTTCACAGAATTTGTTAAGCTTATTGCTGGTGAACAAGATCGGTGGAAGTTTCAATCCAATAGGGGGAGCATCTAAGTGTGTGTGCGCGTATGTGTGTGTGTGACGGTCACTATCGGCCTGTGGAATCAAAGGGGCTTTCTCCAGGCGAAATAGGAGTGCAATGGGATGTGAAGGTATCGATTGAGGATTTCATGAGCGGGGACACCAATGAGTCGCTGGTGCAGTGTGCAATATGTTCATGTGCTTCTTTGAGTTAAGTTATATTGTGTGCGCGTGTAGTTGTTTTTGAATGCTGCAGCCAGTGGCTGGATTATTATTTGCTAGAATGCATCTTTCGCCTTCACTCTAATGGATGTTAACAACACATTTAGGGAGTCATCTGCTGAACACACATGCAATACTGTGATCTAACCAAGTGTGTGTGTTTAAAACAGTGTGTTTAAGACAGTGTGATTTGTTGTGTGTGTGCTCTTATGTAATGAGTGTAAATTGACTGCAAAGCTGTGACTTTCTGACAATATCAGTGTAAGAAATAACCATCCATCATTTTTAAGGGTGCTCATGAGTGAGCCTAATTTCACCTTATCAGTACAGACTCCTGTCCTAGCCACTTGTTCATTATACCCTGTAGTTATTGGACAGTTCCCTTACACACACACACACACACACACACACACACACACACACACACACACACACACACACACACACACACACGGCTCGTGGCTTCAAAAAGATGGATCACAGTGTGATAGAAGAAAGATGATTGAAGACATTTGGCATTGTTTCTCTTCTCCCCTCTCTCTCCAGGCTTTATCTCCACTCCCTTTCTTCCACCTATTCTCTTTCTGCCCCCCACCTACAACAACTAGTCTGACATCATCCTCCCACTGGCATGCCTACCACCCCAACTCCCCCCCCCCCTCCCACATTTGCCTGCTTCCTCCCTTTCCTCTTCCTCCGATCACACCTCCAAGGTGACCCTGTGGATATATGCTACCTGTTATCACAAAGGCTCTACAATACAGAGGCTGAGCAACACAGCCGCTATGACGATCACACGGGTTCAAGAAGTGTGTGCACAAGGCAAACAGTCGGCCTCTCCCTCATCTGCTTTCATCCTTTTGTACAAGCAAAGGTGCTCTCGAGTACTTACTGTGAGCAAACAAGTTTATTGAGAGGGTAGACACAGCTTCGTCGTATTTTTGTACTAACCGCATAAACTCACCCATCCATTGTTTATTACATTTTCCATGTGTTTGGTCAAAACTGTATTCTAACATATTTTCACATTCTGAATGTTGGCACTGACTGGTGTCTGTCACACTCCATCCCTCTGTTGACAAGAATAGAGGAGAGAGGAAAAGACCGGGAACGATAAGTAGAGGGAGAAAAGTGGAGGCAGGGATCAGGAAGAAAGACGCGAGGCAGCAGGAAAGAAAAAGCTTGTGTCACTCAACGGACACAGATGGAAGGAGATTCGGTGTTGACAAATTGAAACGGATATAAGAAATGAAAAAGGAAGAGGCAGTGTAATCTTTCTCAGTGTGACTGGGATCTGTTGGAGGATTCCCACATCTTCAGAGATGCTAAGCTACGAGCTTAGAAGAGGATCACAAAGCTGCTCTTCACGCTACAGTGAGCAAGCTGATTGGAAAACATTCATCTTCATTTAACAGGCAAAGACCCTGCTCGTGCTGCTACATGTACATACTGTACATGACCCCCCCCCCCCCACACACACACACACACTCATATATTCCTCACATGTTTCTAAAGTATCCTCTGTAGTCCATACATTTACAACGGTCAGCAGTTCAGATCTGTCAAAGCTCTGCTAATGGTTTCATCTGTGTGAATTTCAGCATAACATATTTCGATGAATATTTAGTACCTTCTGGAATAAACCATTAACCAACAGGGTTAAGCAGCACAGCCAAAGCAGAGAAAAGAGAGACATACGTTTCTCTATTCATGACATTTTAAACTGATAACTGCCCTGCTGATAATCATCCTTGTCTTTCTGAAACTCCCTAATGTACCTAATTTTCACATGTGCCCTCCACCCAAACTATTTGCTTTCCTTCTCTTCTCATGTCATTTCCTGCCCACTTTCCCCTCTCTCCCTAAATCTGTCCCTCCATCTCTCTCATGGTCCATTGAACTCACTCTTTCCTTCTCCTCATCATCCTCCCGCTCGTTTCTCTTGTCAGAAAGGAGGAGGAACATTGCGGGTGGGTGCTTCCTCCTCAATATTTCATCTGAATTAAACATATAAGGACTATTCTACACTGAATTATTCATACCAAGCAATCATATTGCCCCCCCTCCCATCACAGATGAAGTGTGAAGGGCTGAGAGTGAGCGATGGGGAGGTAGAATGAGGTACTTCTCTCTTAATTAGACCTAGAATTGGATTAACACGTTTCTAGCAAAAAAAGAAAAAGAGTTACATGACAACAGGCCTTGCTGATATTTAAAGGCACCGGTTCACATGCAGCCTGTCGTCTTTTCAGTGTGCTGGTTTGACAGTTATATAAAATGATTGAATCTTTATGTTGAAGGGATAAAAGAAACATGATAAGCGTTGTGAATACATGAGGCAGATAATTACCCTTATCATCCAGACAAGTTGATTCAAATGCGGCCTCTTATTTTGTTTTTTATAACACACCATCTATAAATCTTACATCTGTTACCCTCAAGTAAAACTAAAGAGCTTGCACATCATTCATTGATTAGCTTAACAATTATTCCCCATACCTTCCTTCTCCGACTTGGAACCTAGAAATTCTATCATCTATCAGAAGAGATTTTTTTCTTTGGTAGATGATTCAACACACTTCTAGATGAGACTAAATGAAAGCATAAAGCAGGTAATTGGTACTATTGTTTGGAGCTGCAAAGAGCCCTTCCCAGCCCTTCCCTGCCTAACTGATTTCACAGCAACATATTAATGATAAAATGTACCATCTGGCATCTTGAAATGACAATATTAAGGCATATTGAGGCTTGAATAAAACTGCCTGTTCCACTTTTGGTAAAACAAGGATAAAAACATAAAACACAGAGGTACACATGGACATATACATTTCAGTGTGTACTTACAATGGATCACAAGTTTATTGCCTCTTGATACAAAGCATAAACAGCCCTCAGTACGACAAATAAAGCAGAGGCAACAGGGAAATAACTGAAGCACAAAATGTCTACATGAATAAACCAACATGCTGAAAGACACATCCACTCTTTAATCATACTTCTCTTTGCTGCTTCCTGTTTAGCGCTGGAGAAATTATGAAAAAACTATTGATTGTTGACAATGTTCATGTCATTGAACTTACGATAAAATACAACGTGAATGATTTCATCAGAAGGTCAAGATGAGAAAAATACAGATTTAAGACGGCTCGGACTACGTTTTATGATCACCTTACAACAAATGATGTAGATACTCGAGCGTGACACAACTCCAGCAACACTTACAAAATGTTTCTGCAACACTAAAATCTCATGAAAAGTAATTTGGTGTGAGGCCGACATTAATCAGACACACTCCCTCTCACAGTCACCTTTAGTCTTTCTCTTTTCCTCCTATTCTTTGGCTGTCATGCTGCAGAGCCAGAAAAATGTAACCGCAGGCGAGCTGGCACACAGACAAACACACAGTCTCATTGTGTCTCTCCCTCTCACACACTTACCCCTTTCGGCCCCGCAGCACTGACCCAGGATGAACCCACATTTGCTGCCAGTGTAAATGAGTCAATGCAACGTTTTTTGTGACCCTGCTCCTGATCTGAGTGTTAACATGGGTCTGACACTACTTGGCTTTGGTATACAAGGTAAACACAGGTGTCTACAATTGTTATTGTTTTGGGATTGTAGTACTATAGAACAAATATGATTCCACTGCATCCCAATAGTATTGACTGCAAAGTCTAGACATCTCAAGTCTTACGTTACACTCTTATACTCATACTCTGCTGAGTAGGTTATTAAGTGATTGGCTGCAATCTGCTGTCCCTCCAGGACCCTGAGGCGGAGCAAGAAAGATTATAGCTGACCCCTCTCACCCTGGACACAAACTCTTTGAGTCCCTTCCCTCTGTCAGGAGGCTTCGGTCCATCAGGACCTCACGCCACAAAAACTGACCCCCACTGACTCGGACTCTTCCATCCCCAGGACAGTGACTCGCAGTTACACACCCTTGCACAACTCTTCTCTTTAAATATAAACGTCATACTTTAATAACATATTTGGTTGAACGTACACGACATTTGTTTGTTTGTTTATCATATTCTCTATTTTTAAATTATAGCGTTTCATTTTGCACGATTTGTTTATTAAAATAACATAATTCATTTTAGTAAAATTGATTTCACTGAATTGTCCTGCAGCTTTAAATTCACTTCATTCAGGTGTGAAGTGATGTCAATAAAAAAAGCAGAGTTAGGGGCGCTGTAAAGTTGAGGCAGACTGCGCCGACCCAACTCATTGAGAAGTTTGAAAATACATACGGTGCATTATGAAACTGTGGCGGGTCTAACTAGACTGTAGGTAATTAATGGCAACACAGGATAAATCATGGAAAATGAGAAGCGTGGCAGTTTTCCTTTTGTATCAAGCAGCAAAAAAGTTGTTGCATGACGAGTTTGAGTGACATGCGCAAATCACAATGTTGATGCTCAAACGATATATTGTGCAGCAGAGTATTTTTACAAACTGGGACGATTACTGCATGGTAAATACCTGGTTAAGTCATTTTAAACATCCCAGCCATTGTGTTTCAAGATGTTAAGCTGAATTCTAGCTCAGCACTTTTACTTCTAAAAAGGTAAAAAAAAAAAAACAAGGCTTAGGTGTTTGAATGATACTAATTACAAATGTACTCGCAAAATGCTACTGGCAACCAGCAGTACCAACAGTCACTGATCTGGCAAATATTCCCTCCCGCCACACGCCCACTGCTACTGTCATCAAATGTACCATGATGAAAACGTAGACACACACAGACATGATTGTCACCCCTGCACTTACAGCAGTCAACAGCATTATCAAGAGGTCGCTCTCATGTGACAGTGCTCTAAAGGGACTGGGAAGTAAACACTGCCAAAGGGGAACAACTCTCAAGGTGGAGGGCATTTGGTCCCAAACGTCATCTGAATATATTTACATCCACTTAACATTACATGTCGTGCATAAAAGATGGGTTAATACTTGCTTCAATACAAGTTTCATGATGAGCAAGCTTCAATTCACAAATCCATTTGTTCCTCCTTCACATATTTTTCATTTTTGGGCTTCTTTATACAGCAGAGACATCAAAGCTTGAATGATTGGTGATATTACTGCTGATATTACTGCTGATATTATTGGTGTGTGTGTGTGGGCGTGTTTTACCCATTTTTTGGGAACATAATTATGTTAACACAGTGACATTGTGGGCACTCGCCTTCCTTATGGGGACAAAATGCATGTCCCCATAACGTAAATCATAAAATTCTTGGGTGAAGACTCCAGAAAATGAATGTAAGTCAAGGGTAATGCTCTCAAAAGTCATGAAAACACAACTGTGTGTGTGTGTGTGCGTGCGTGTCTGTCAGCTCTTCAGTTTTTTGTATACTGCTCATATGTTTGCTTTATCTGCATCTGCAAATATAGTCATGCACGTGCAAATATGTGCATGTGCACGTGTGTCTGCTGGCATGTGTATGTGTACATTTATGAAAGTGACACTCACCAACTCCTTCTTCTTCATGCACTCCATGAGGATGATGAACAGATGTTGGGCCTGTGTGCGGCTGTAGGTGAAAGTCTTCTGGATGGTCACCAGCAACTGGTCTCTTAGAGACTCGTTAATTATGCTGCAGAGGTGCAGAGAAAAAAAAAGAGAGTGTCAGGAAAGGGGTCGGATAGAGGAAGGAGAATAAAACAGTGAGGGGGGAGGCAGGCTAATTAGATTTGCTTGTCAGTAAGTGAAACCAAGGTTGACTGGAGCTCTCAGTCCAACTGTCTCAGGGTCCTTGGTGAGATGCGATTCTGCAGGTTTACCTTAATCTGTAACTTGATATATGAAGCTATGAAATGTAATTCTGAAAAAAGTCTATTCTAAATTCATGGTGTGTCTTATGATGAATACAACCAAAAAAGTCTACTGTGTTATTTTTAAAGTAACACATTAGCACATTTCACAAAATGTATACATTTTTGCAAGTTGCTGCATCAGGTTTAACATCTTTTTCCCAAAAAAGCATATGTGAAAAAATAACACTTTTGCTGTCATGTACAGTACACATGAAATTGTATACTTGTTATGTTTGATCTAAGCCACATTGTTTGATGAACACTAATATACTAAAAACATCAGAAATTCTGATTACCAACAACCTTTTCCACATCGGATAAACACAGTATTAGTAAGTGTTTGCCCTTGGATTGTAGAATAACGTGCACATGTGAGTGCATACCCTCCATCCTCAGAGTATTTGTGTCCGAAGGCCAAGATGTCTGAGGCCCTGCCGCTGCCATCACACACAACCACAGGGATGGGCGGTGTGTCCCTGAGGTACTCCAGCACAATGGAGATCACATTAGGGCCTCCCTCTACGATCAGAGCCACCACCGGCACCCCCTGACCAATACCTGCACATGAAAACAAGTGGGTGGTTTTAGAAAGGACAACAGGGATGAACAACACAGAAAAGAGGACAGAAATGTGAGGAAAGAAGAGGGAAGTTAAGAATAGAAAAAAAAACAGAACAAATAAGTTTTATTAGATCAGCAAGACTTGACACCTGTGATGTCTCATAACTGTATTGCCAAGACACTTTCTAATTATGGTAAAGAGGTTTATTTTTAAAACACCGGTACCAAAAATAACCAGCCCACTCTGTGCTTTGTTTCGTGGTTCTGTGGCATGGATGTGTGTGCGTGTGTGTGTGTGTGTGTGTGTGTGTGTGTGTGTGTGTGTGTGTGTGTGTGTGTGTGTGTGTGTGTGTGTGTGTGTGTGTGTGTGTGTGTGTGTGTGAGAGAGATTCAGTGATAAACCCCACGCTGTTCTACACAAAAAAAGGCTCCTTGCCTGCTAATCATTGTCTATTTACGGTACCTGTGCATGTTTAGCAGGTTGGTGTTTCTGCACATGGTGAGACTATGTACAGGAGAAGGTACTGTAGATATGAAATGTATTGCAAAACTCTCAAAGGAATTTCCTGCTTGTGTTCCTCCTTTTCCTGCTTCTTGTTTCCGTTCCGTATTGTATTTCTCATCATACCACTGAACGTTGCCTTCAAGCCACAATAAACCCCAGAGTCCAATTATCTCTTACCCCCCTATGTTCTTTCCCTTTTTAGTGGTCTCAGTTCAATCCATTTCCTAAACCCTCCTTCCCTCATCCTGCCCTTTCCTGATCTCTGTCTCACTTCCTGTCTTTCTATCGACACTCCGTTCTCCTTTCGCCCTCCCGTTCTGCATCATGAGGTTGTTTTCAGACGGGTGTTTTGATTCTTCGAATTCAAAAGCTGTGTAACTGCTGGATCTTCCCCGCCCTGCACCCTCATCCTGGTCTGCATAATTCACACGGGAGAAAGCGTCTCTTAAACACGCAGGCAGACGAGCGCAGATGTGTGCTTACATACTGCATGCCCATACACACACACACACAAACATAAGCACACGCACACATTCAGAACCACCACCATTACGCTTTGCCTCACACAGCCTCGTGCGGCCTTGCAACAGGGACAGTTACATAAGGAGGATATTTTAAGGGCCTTGCCCACTTCAAAGAGGTAAAACGTCAGTGTGCCACTACACATCACACGACCATACATCAACAGAGCTGAATGTGAGAGAAGCAGACTGATAACTTGCATTTTGTATCTGGTTCTTCCATTTCTTTTGGATGTCTATTTCTGCTGTTACCTGCATGTGTGTGAGCTTGCACTTTGTGTCAGATCAAGCATTGATATTGATGACTCGTGAGCTTTGGAGGCAGCGCGGCAGTGTCCAAAGTAGATTATTGTTCAACTAAGGAGCAGATGAGGAGGGCAAAGCACAGCTGTGTCATGGCTATAATTGGTAGCACGAAAACACACACACACACACACACACACATACACACACACACACACATACTCACACAAATATAGATAGAGGCACACACAAGTAAACAAACCACAGATGAAATAGAATTCTCTTCTGCCCGACTACCCCACCAAAAAAAATGAGCACATTTCCTGATGGCTCTTGACCTCTACATTCACAGTCCTTTTTTTTCTAATCAAGAGCTTTGACTACTGTATTTATTCCTGAGGGAACTGCGATGTATCAATATGGCAGCCCGTTCATTCAAATTAAAGCTGCATGTCCACCCAGCCCAAATGCAGAAACATGTTATCCTGTTTGCCCCTGTGAGTGCCCTTTAACTCACATAAATGGCACCAAAATAATATTTTGACGCTAAATGCCTTTATATTTTACTGGACCTAATGGTTATAATTGTAATAATTCAATGAGAAATGTGTCTGTGAGAGAAAAACGTTTTGCATAAATATGTAGTGTAATGTATTTATTTAAAGTTTTTCTGGATTCATGGACACATTTTAATTGGGACTGCCACTAAAAAACTGCCACAGTCCAGGAGTGTTCCTGGGAGCTTGACTGGGAATTAAATCACTAAACATAGAAGTGTTAACACTCTGCCAACTGCTGCTTGTGCTGAATTTACCATTTTATACTTTTTTAAGTTAAATCCCATGTTGTTGGAAAGCTGAGAGTCCTTTGAATAATTATCTCTGTAGAGGCGGATTCTGTGGTCTGAATTTTCACAGGTGGTTGAATAAGTCGGCACTTTCAGAAGAATACCTATTGTTCTCGATGAAAATGTGAACCCATAGCTGGAGAGCTAATCAGTTTTTTGAGTATTTAGTGAAGATGCAATCCTTCTTTCTGGAGTTCACCAAGTGTTTCATCTGCCAAAGTATGTCTGTGTTTTATTCTCCTCATTACTCTGCTTCTACATTCCATCAACTTTTCTTTATGTTTGCTCATCCAGAAGTGAGGTGGGACAGGAAAATGTACTCTCGTGATAAATTAAACTTTAATAAATGAATTATAGTGGAAACAACGTTGTATCTTTTACAAACAAGTGCAGAGGTGTACTCCAGGGTGTGTCAGTACACACAGACATCGCTGTTGGGTTTAGGCACAGATGTAACTGAGACCACAACTACACCAAGCTGTGATGCAGACAGAATATTTCAAACAGATACATATAAAATGTATGTACCTAATGGACAGTTAAGAGTAGGACCAAATATAATCTATATCCTGTTCTTTTAAAAGTCTCTCTTATAAGGGTGGAAGTCTGGGTGCTATACAAAATGTAAATATATACCGCGTACACTTGGTGGCTAGTTTAACTATCTGAAAGGTATTGAATAATGCAAGCAAAATAATTCAAACTAAATCACTGTTGCAACACTGTGCATTTCATAAAATACACATTCCACACAATAAACCTGATATACACTCTGTACTGTCTCCCTCCACACACCTCAGCCTTTCCACCAACTATTCTTGGAATGCTTGTATCCATGGACCATTCACACACTCCAACGCATCAGATAACACAATCGGCAAACCCCTACTCTCTCCCTTGTCTCTGGATCTCATACAGTTTTAACCCAGTGCCGCAGGCTGCAGCCCACACCTCATCTCTCAGGAGGGAAATTACCGTGAAACCGTGTGAAAAAGCAGAGGCAGACAAAAAGGAGAGAGGTGGTCGATGAGACTCCGTGGCCACAACTTTCTATATTATCCCGTCTGGAAATAGGGAGGGAGAGAGGAGCTTGAAAGCAAGACACACACAACATGCTTAAATGGTCCTAATTAAGGATCCAGCGATGACTCATCCTCTGCGTGTGTGTCTCTGTGTGCGTGGGTGTGTGTGAGTGTCTGCGAGTTTGTCCTTGTATGTGTCAAATTTGTATCAGCATGACTGGATGAGGTGTGTTACAGTATGTGGGTCGGTGTCTTCGCACCTCCCCCCCCCCCCCCACCACTTGCCAACACACACACACCAAAAATGTCAAAAGTAAAGCACGCTCCCTCACACAAACATCGTTATTCTAGCGAGGACCAAAGCAGACAGGAGAAATCTGTGAAGGGGACATGACTCGACAGGCAACAGAACAAAAGGTTAGGGGGCAAGGTTTCTCTTAAACTTTACTTTTCCAGTCGTGTTGTGACATCAACATATGTTGTCTTTTTTTTTCATTCTAAATCAGATGGTCTGTGCCACCTTTTTACCAGTCATTTTAGTCAAGTTGTAGCGTTACCAAGGCCGTGAGCCAGAGAGAATGAATCACGAATGGTCACGATTTGTGTGTTGGCGTGTGTGTGAGTCTGTGTATCCGCTTTTGTGAGAGCTATGTCTATGAAAAAATTAAAGCCTTGATTTGTTAGTTAGTTACTGTAAATATGTTTGTGAGTTAAACAATTGTACTTAAGGCAATGTATCATCCCACAAAGTCAAAACAAGTGTAAATAAAGTGAAAGTGTATAAAATGTCATGTGGATAAATGGGGTCTGTTTACTTGACTTGTCCTTGCCACAACCCTTTTGGATTCAGCTCATACGACAGCTACAAGATACAGTGTGTATCTCTAGTCTGCACTGACTTCAAATGATCCATAAAAGGTACAATAAACATGTCATCACGTCACAAGCGCTACAGTCAGCCTCTGAGTAGTCGTAAAAACTCTGTGAACCATTGGAGATGCAGAAAGTCAGGTTTGTTGTATAGCCCATAATCACAGTTAAAATGGTGTTTGTCACAAATATGAAGAAACAATTGGTAAAAAAAATAACTGTATATGACAAAAATAAAAATAGAGGACAAGAAATTGCTTTTTGTGCAGACTTATTTAATTGTTAAATAGTGTGCATAAGGGACATCCCTGACCTTCTCACCACTAAGGGTTCTGTTAAGAGCCCCTTTCATCCAAAGTACCGTTTTTGAGTAAGAATAAGAGTAACAATAAGAGTTATAAGAGTTATAAGAGTTCTTCAAGGATTGTTGAAATTAAAGGTGTTAAAAGGAATGCCCACAATCCAGCCCACACCCCCTCAAACACTGTGATAGGAACCATGATTGTTGCGGGTTACGCTAAACCACAAGAGATAAAATCCTTGGAATATAACAAATTCTGGGTGGAACCATTACACCAAAGAAGTGTTCTCTATAGAACCGCTCATGGGGTTTCCCAGGTAAAACTCTTTATGTTGGGGTCTGGGTAGAACCCTATTAATTAAAGGGTTTCAGGTGGAACCTCTATAAATGATTTTAACTGGAAGGAAAATGGGTTCTCAGATGAGGACTAGCCGAAAAACCCTATGTGTTTAGTTAGCACCTTTATATCTAAGGGTGTACCTGGAGAAGAAGTTGTGTATCCAACCTGGCTCTGTTATCTCTCCCCCACAGGGCTGAACACTCTGGCAGTTCTTGTTTGTCTTTTTTTGTGTCCATTTGTGCACGAACACACCTTATCCCAAATTACTTTTACTGTCCCCATGCTGTCTCTGTACGCTCATTCTCAAATGCCAGAAAATATTTTATCAGCTGAGCCACTCCCAGAGTCAGTTCAGCCCCATTGATTTAATAAACAAATTTCCCCTAGTATCTATCTATCTAAATAGTCATCGGTGCAGTACCATCACTGGGACCAAAACCACCAACCAGGGGACTCTATATTAATTTGTATGACTCATGTATAGTTCTCTAGAGATCTGAATTTAAAAAAAAAATTCACACCACAATTTATAAGCTTTACTAAGCTTTTCCTGCTATTTGTGCTTTTTTTGGATATATCTCTGAGCCGGATTCAAACTGAAAATGCAGTTATTTGATACGTGTCAAAGAACAAGAGCCACCAAGGCATCCGGTTGGTCACGCAGTTGGACAGAGCAAAAAAGGGGAGATATTATAAGCTGTATCTGGAAAATCGTGAGTTTGTTCAGGCATTTATAGTGGTTGAAAGAAGAGTACCGGTACTACTACCCTGTGGACTTCCCATGCACCAATAATAATAATAATATAATCTCTTCTGTATCGGCTGCTCCGCGGTGGAGGTCACAATGTCATGGCTAATCTGCAACGCAAGGCCTTTTGGCTTCTGGATTCAATTACTAGAGCAACTTCATCTCTTACCTCTGCTGTGACTAATGAACAGACTGCTTTAGCAGGGCCAGTGAAGGTTACACAGTAGACACAGAGTTTAAATGCACACACATTCAATACACAAAGCACTTATGCGCACATTTCAATATTCTATGGAATTTAAGTGAACTGGACAAGGGCACACTCAAGGTGCCTCGTTTATTCTTGCAGACTTTATCTAAACTTGCACAAATGAATGACGTTATTTCCTCTTTGGGCCTGGCATGTACATCCAATTTAAGATTTTCACATTTGCAAAAAAGAAAATACAGCAATGTGTGAGTGAATAAGATGCAGGGGATTCTATTCATTTCTTGTTTCATTATTTCAATTTTAAGAGAGAAAAAGATTAGATGTCCTTACTCTCCTTACACCTCGAGGTGGTATGTCGTCTCACTGCCTGTATCCTCCACAGAGGCATCACACTTTCTTCGCGCTTTATATTATTCTCTTCCCCCTCGGCTCACACTCGATCCCTTTTTCTGTGTCTTCATTTTCTCACTCTCCTTTCTTCCTCTTTTACTTGTCATCTCTCTGAGGCAGGTGTGTGATTAAAAAGCATTGCAGCCACATGGAGACATGTCAAAAGAGCAGTGCAGTGGCTGAGTGAGCTGTGCTGAATGGTGCCAATCGTTTTATTGATTTTCTTTATCTTTGAGTTTGAAAATATCTGCGAGCTTCAAGAGATGGTAAGTACAGGTTAAATAGGAAACATGTCTCTGTGTGTATTTGCCCTCACACTACAAAATAGAGTGTGTTGGAATATGAGCAACCATATTTTAAATTAGCAATGCTTTGTCCCTCTGTTTACATGTGAAGCGTGCTGTGCTGCCTCAGCTGAATCCTTGTCACGGTTATCCAGGCTCATTTGCATCTGCATCTCGGACCACGTCTGGCTGAACAAGTGACGAGAGAGCCATGCATGTACGGCAGGGCAAAGCGCTGAGCATTTACTCTGGCGTCTGAATGTGCTGGCTCCAGTCCATCCACCACACTCCTCCCAACCCCCAGTTTCCTGTCTGAAGCCATTTATTTTGTTTACCACCAACCAGAGCTGTCCCTTCAATAGTCTTGTCCACTTTCCACTGAAGAGGGCACACAACCCATGAGGCGACACCTTACACAACATCAAATCTACAGTCATACAGGAGGTATGCAGAGGGAAGGCACAGGTCTTGTCACCAAAGGTGGTGTTCAGAGGTTTAGGAACTGCCCAACTGTGCTCCAATGATGAGATTTGACAGGTGCCAATGGTGCTACCATAATTTGAAATGGCAATGTGCAATGTGCAAAATGACCACAAATATCTTTTGGCAAAAGGAAATTGAAATGTAACAAGGTATTAGGAAAAGTATCATGACCTAGAAGATTTGTTAAGACATTGTTTGCAATATCAAAGCTATATCTAGAGGGTCGTCAGACCAAAACACAATTACATTTGATATTTACAATTGACTCCCACATTTAAAAACGGTGTTATATTGTGGAGCAAATTTGATTGCTACAGCATTTCCGGCACTCACATGGTGATAGCCGTTGCATGGAAAATTGCACGCAGGCACAGTAGGATTAGCTACAGGATTGCCCAGACATCACAAAAATACCACAGGGGGAGATTACACATATCTATCCACCACGCTTCTTTCATCTTGTGTTTGTGTGCCGAGTGTGTGACTGTGAGTTAAAATAAAAAAAGAGAAGAAAAAAAAGCTTGTGGTTACGTGTGGCCCACATCTTAGGCCATTCAAACTAAACTGCTTTTTTTCCTCTTCACATTCTTTATCCTTCTTTCCTTGACAGGACCTCAGGCTATACTCTTGGATCCCACAGCAGCGCTGCTGTGGGGACAATTGATGCACTCTTTGATTGACCGTGGACAGGTAATCGAATTAAGAAATGCTCCTTGTCTGCCAACCCTTCAGAGGTGAATGAGTAAGTGAAAGATACTCGTGTGTACGCACAACATGGTACAGTAGAGTAAACAGACGCATACAGTAATCTCACACTGGGGCTGCTCATTTGCATGAAAACCGGTGCAACAAAAATTGTTGCGAGATTCATACAACAAGAAAATGGACATGTGGCTGGTTTGTCAACAGTGTGTTTAACTCCTTCGTGTGTATGTTAACCTCTTTTGGGAGTACAAATGTCCCTTTGTTGATATGTAGAGTGGCAGCTGTGCTATGGAATTTCTTCCCAGATTAGGACACTTAAAATTAGCCTCAAATTTGGCAGCCATGCAAAAATGAAATTTCTTTCATTTCAATACCCCGTCTTATTATTCAGTGTATATGTGCAGCTGCCACACCTGTATGTTTTATTGGTCTATGCAACATTTTACACACTTGTCAAACTATTTGATTTGGTCATATACAACAAGTGGTTATAAACAGTGTGATGATCTTTATTCAGCTTCAAAATAGTGTTTATATAAATCTACCAACAACTAAATTCATGAAGTTCCTAAAAACCAATAGCTAGATTCATCACATGTTCAATATCATTTTAAAACAGTTCCAAGACAAAAGAAGTTGGTAAACTTGGTTTGATTCAGGTCACAGATACAAAATCACATCACGTTATATAAGACAAGTTAATAGTACTATTCTGATGAATACTATGGATCCATTTTGGCTGACACAGCACTTCACATCAAGAGGCAACTGTTGTCAACCTGACTGGCAGGTTATACAGTTGAAGCTGGTTCTCAGCTGAGGTTAAGGTTGGTGTCAGAGTGATAGCTCCGTGCTGTGATGGTCAACAGTAGATAAACAGCACACACAGTCACCTATCAGCTTGTTTCATGAACAGGGCAGTATCAGTGCTGGATCTAGGTATATGCTCAGATGATGGATAAAGCACGGATGGCGGAGTACATTCCCATCATATGGATGGTAGATGCTTGTATGACGACTGGGCGTCCCTTTGCCTTCCCAGCCCCTTTTGTATGAGTCCAGGCATAGGATGACAAAGGGAAGTCCATAGGTCACATGACTGGATGATGAAACGAGGAGGAAGTACATTTGTGTATCCTAACAACCCCAGGGACATTTCCGAAAAATGGTGTTGACAAAGTACGATTTGATTCATGATATTGCTCTCGACACTTGTAACCATGTATCCATTCCAAACATCTATCTCCTGACACACTCAGTTTTCACATAAGCATTGATGTTAAAATGTGTGCATTCATGTCACCCACCCTGAGGAAAGTATTATAAAATGCCTTTATGTTGACAACAGAAGACGGTAATAACAAATCATGGCCCCAAACAAAATGTCTCTGGCTCAGGTTTGTTCCCAGCACGTTCTACACAATGAGAGGCTGTTGAGAAATGTACTTAAAGGGTTTCAGCGAGGTTTGTGTGTGTTTGTGTCGTTGTTTGTGACCGTGTGTGAGAGAGAGAGAATGAGAGAGAGAGAGCGAGAATGAGAGAGAGAGAGAATGAGAGAGAGAGAGAATGAGAGAGAGAGAATGGGAGAGAAAAAGACAGAAATGCATTTGTATTCATGCAAATCCATTTGTTTTCTAGCTAAGGTATAATGTGGAAATTGAAAACGGAGAAATACAATGTGACAAGGACTCAACGGTGCATGGACACTCCACACACAGGCCAGTATGTGCATGTGCAGACACAAAAAACATAAATGTACAGTACACGGGATACATAAACACCTGCGTCTCGCACAAACAAGAATTCAAATAGAGTCTCGCTGCCTTTTTATGAGCATAATATGCCTTTGATGCAGTAATTCTTAAAATAAAGACGTGGAGAGGTGCACACAAATACATCACAGGGAGAGATTCTTTCAAATTTCAACAGTAGTGTGTAATAATACCGTGTCTGTCAAAATATACAAAATACATAAAAAATGTGGCCGTCCCGACATATTAAAATCATCCAGTGTACCATGTTCTGATTTGTACGATCAAGTATCAAATAAAGATATAAATACCATTTAAAATACAAACATCTGATGCACCGTTCATTCCTTTAGGTGTGTTTACATAATACAACTTAATGTAGTGATTGTGTCTGCAGTACAGGATTATCAAGCAGGTTCATTTGAGGAAATAGTTCATCTGGGCTGTCAGGAAGCTTTGAAAGAAAAAATAAACCCCTCCTGAAGGGAGGGACGGTTTCAAAGGCCGATCGAGTTATATCACAGCTTGCTAAAAATACGCTGTCACGCAGCATGTGTTTGGTATAAAGCAGGTAATGATAATTTTAGTCCGTTTGCAGCTATAAAGTAGAGTTTGAACCCAATTAACCCACAGTGGTGCCATCAATAAAAACAAGGATTAGTTTCATTATGCTGTTATCACGCACTGTGACTAAAACAACCCTTCCTTTAATTAAGGGTAAGTAGTCCTGATATTAAACGGGCACCGGTGCTAAAATTCTTAAAGACCGGAGTATTGATAAGCTTCGGCGTTATTGGTTCTTTTATTGGTACTTTTAAACGTTTTGGTGTAATTTATTAGCACACTGCAGCATCTCTTCTGCTCCCTCAGCTGAGTTTCTTCAACTACACACAAACACAATAAAACACATGCAAGCACACACACATGGAGTGAAGTCAGCAAACAGCAGATCGGTTCAAAGTAAACCAGTTGACTGGAAGATGACTCAAAGTTTACTCGAGTAATCCCAACTACAATCGTCATCGTACGTGTTAAACCTTTGTGAGTAAAAAGCCAATAGTTTATCACTACATCTGCTCAACAAGCATAAACATGTAAATAAACACAAGACCTATTGTACATTATACATATACCTCAACTCTGTCCGCAGTCTCATCCTCCACCTCTGTTTTACACAACCACAGTGCACGAGCTTGGTTAATAGTGAATTGTTACAAACAAGCTATATCATCAGCTGTCTGTATGTAGTGTAACTGTTTTCCACAAATCTTAAAATTCCTGAAAGATTTTCTGCTTTCTGAGACAAAGCGGCCGCGTTTCTTTACTATCGGTACCTGCAGGCAGTAAATCACATCAGCAGACGGACGAGGACAGAGGACATGAGGAACGACCGGTACTGAAGTCTGTGTTTCTCCTTCTTTATGAACGTCACTCATTATTGTGACGTCGGGGATATTATTTATTCAGTTGAGGCTATATGATTAGTTGTGTGTGTGCGGCTCATCTCGCATTCAGCTGCAGCAAACTGCATACTTTCTTGGGCAACCAGTTGTGGCTTCATGCGTAAGGACCTTCTTTTAACTGTTTTATACTGCCATTGACTGCCTGCTAACTCCTCACTCACTACTCCTAACGGGCACCCCGGCCAGCAGGGGCCGCTAGCGATAATAACACAGCTGAGGGCACAGTGGGGTGGAAACAGTTTGCACCTTGTTAATGTTTTGGACGGTGTGTTTGGCTTACAGCTAATGGAACTACCAGTGCACTGCTGTACTGGTGAGTTTACCTTTCTGTTTTGGCCCGATTGTATGAAGTGTATCATACATCAACTTCAAGCCCATTGCTTCTTGAATAATGCTAAATTCCACTCACGTGTGTTGATCTTCTGCAAGGAGATTTGTTTCTCAAGCTGACGTCGCAGTTTGACCTCAGCGCCGTACTTTCCCGTGGTGCCATTGTCTGCCAGGATGAAGTGGGAGTGGAGACTGTTTAGAACCGTCAACTTGCTCATGGGGTTGGACATGGTCTGGTATGGACGCACCACCTGTCCGGGAAATTTAACAGTTACACAAACATCTGGGAAGGGGTATGCGACAACTTGACAGAGGAAAATGTTTGGTTTACTGATAACAAAGGCATGTTTTCTTAGCATCATTTATGTTACCCAAGTATAGACAGAAAGTCAGATGGGAAAAAAGAATGAGTTTTAACTAAAGAAGCAGATTTTAATGGCACGCCTATGTTACAAACTAAGCCACAGTTTTAAAGGCATACGCATCTACCAAGCAGAGAGACACGAACAAAGAGACGGTACTGGTTGAACAATGGGAAACATTGGATTTGCCCTTTCGGGGCTTGACCCATTCTTAGGACTAAAAGTCAGAATGTTTTTAAAATCACACATCAACATTTAAGGAGAGAGATTTTGTCAGGCTGATGAAAGATGTGTTTGGTCCTTAACAAATAATAAAAAAATAAATAAGAGACCAATGTATTTTCAATAGCTACTGCACATTTATTTTACTGTTACACTAAAAACTGGATGACCATTTATACAACATTGGAGCTTGGATTTGGTCAAGTGGAGAAAACCTGGACAATCTGAGGCAAACTCATCTGGTCATTAGGCGTACACTTGAGTCCAATCAAGCATGGAAAAAGAGCTTCAGTACTTAATTATCTCATTTCAGCTACCGACATTAATCTGCTCTGCTTGTCTTGTTCAGTAGAATATTCTGATTTTTTTTTTTAAACTATAACATAATATTGATTCCAGATATTTCAATGAGTCAGCATGTGTTCTGCAGTGTTCCGCCAGCTGTGTCCAACTCACTTTGAAGGAGTGTTTATCACAGATTGGATTGGCTTACTCAGCATCTCAGTTAATAAACCGTGAACTGCAATTCACAGGCTGTGGCAACTGTGGGTTGCACGCAATGTTTTTTCACATCACGCAAACCAGCATGCAACCACCCGCTCTGAAACTGTTCCATATTGTTCCGTTTAGATATTCTTAGAGACTTACATCTTTGCCAACGAGATCATCTTGATTTTCTACGATGCCCCACGGAGCAATGCCAATGGTGCAGATCTTCCCCCTTGACTTGGAGGCGTGGTCTTTCAATGCATCACCGACATGCCGTATGACTCCTGTGTGTGTGTGCAGAAATGTTTAAGAGTGTTCGTGAGAAGGACGGAGACACAGATAACAAAATCAGTTTTTGTCACTATCAATACACAGTGTAAACATAGATAATGTCACAATCTGCTGTTAAAAGATAAACAAGGTCTATGAGGTGCAGGGTGAGGGCAGCAGGGGTTGGTGCGGAAGCCAATTTGAATATACTCGCACACACACAAACACACAAATACACACAAATGCACACACACACAGCTTCAAACACAGACGGGTCGTAGCCTCAGGCCTCTAGTTGTTGTCCTGAGGGAAGCATCAGTCAGACCTGGAGGCCATCTTGTACCATCTCTGCTGCTGACATTCATTCTTTCTCTACCTCCATTATTCAGGCCATCCTCTCCCTCTTTCTTGCCTTTGAACCCATTGTGTCACTAAATCTTACTTTTTATTTATTTCTTTATTCAAGTGTGAGCCCTCTACTGCATCCGACGGTGTATCATTTATTTCCATCTGTCTCATCTTGCCTCCCATCTTTGTTCTTATTTAAAGCCTGCTATATTTAATTTAGGCAACTAAAAATGCTTTTCCTTTTGTAAACATGGGAACAATACATGAACAATACAAACAGTGAACAAACAAAGTGACACAGCATTGAAAAGAAGTCCAAAGGTAAAACTAAGAAACAAATATCTGGTCCATTCCATTCTCAGTAGTATAAAAACATATACATTTTTCCAACACGGTCGTTCATTTTAATTTCCATGTATCGTTATCATTGATACCATTCAAGATATTCCCCCCCCCCCCCCCCTCCAGTGTATCAAACACTGTTACCCAATCATCGTGTTGCTGTCAGACGATGACCCTGTTTCTGTCTAGACTTTACAATTCCAACCCTTCACCTAATATGCTCACGATCCAGTCCACTGAGCTCCTCATACAGTTAATCCTGCCCCAGGCCAATTTCATCCAGCTACTCATTACCTCTGAACAGAGATATCCTGAGGCAAAAGAGTCTGAAGGTGATCTTCTCCACAACCTTGTTTCTTCAATACTCTTAACAGGGGAAATACTGTTTCTCTAAATGGAATACTCCTCATTTAAAAGTACATATTCATGCACTCAAAAAAACGATTCAAGCCCTTCTTAAAGGTGACACATTTAAATCGTGTTTGATTAATTTAAATATATCAAGTTAAAAAATGAACACATTTATATTTAATGGGTCTAACATAAAATGCATGAATACTTTCATTTATTAGATTTATTTAGGTTGGATGGTGTGTATCAACTCAAAATAAATGTGTTTGGTTGGGGGACTACCCCTTGCGCCTGTACCAGATCACGTGCTCTCAGTGTCTTTCCCCCCTTTCCGACTGCAGCAAGATTCAAACCGACCGTCCATTCTTTGGTAAGTAACTTTATATATTTTGTTGTAGTAGTTTAGACTGTACCTCGCTGTCAATGAAGGCTTCCATTCTGTAATAATGACCACAATGTGTGGAACAGACGTGATAACTTAGCCACACGACTGTTCCGTTTTTAATAAGATCGAAGGCAACACAGGCTAGCTAGCAAGCTAGGTAGCCAACGTGGTTTGCATTATAGAGCAGACCAGAGATCAGGGTACTGTCATTAATACGGCTTGGACGCAGCGCCGAAGGCTTCCTTATGAACTGTGTGCACTAAAAAACAGTAGGAGAGCAGTTAAACGAGCAGACTACGGTCTCCCCCTCTCCAGCGCCATAATGTCGGCAGGCAGAGCAGGCCGCAGAAGGCCACTCTCTCTAGTAGTGGGCGTTCAGTTGTAGTGGGTTTAGCCACGTTTTCGTCACTGAAAAATGTTTAATATGAATAAATCATGAGCTCATAAAACCGCTGAATTCCTCTCACTCGCGCGGGCACCTGATGCATGAACACACGGAAGTCAGCGGCGTTTTAGCGCAGCAGCCATAGAAATAGAACGAGCGTAGAACGGACATTCCCATTCAAACCGATGTAACTGGATCAGAGCAGCGGCAGTTTGTACGTGTACCGTCGTCATTGTGAAGAACTGATCGATGTAGCGGGCTAACGTTTCTGTTATACTACGGTCAATGCGCAGTGTTGAGCACTATTTTCTTTTGAACGAGTAAAACGACCAAGACAAACATCGATGTCCGTTCTACTCATTGTATTTCTATGACCTTACACTGTGTGAACGCAGGCAGGAGTGCGAATGAGTTTTCAAGGCAAACAGTTTGATATTTTATTAAAATGACTGTCTTAATCTTATTTAACACGCTTGCATGATTTGATTGCTGTTGTATGTAGCTTTAGTGTTGCTGTAAAAGGTGAATTGCTAGTCTATTCTAAATGGTAACATTATATATGTGAGTGCTCTAAAGCACTTTTGACTTGACTTTGTTTTATGTGAACTTTGGATTATTCCAGCCTTTCCCTCCACTAATATATTTATCTCATCTTTTGCAGTTTGATCAGCATTACCAAGCTTCTTGAGGCAACCTCCTAATGATAGCACGTAATAGGTTATATGCTCGATGCAAGCTGATCTCTCATTGTTATTTGTTCAGTTTGATATGTACTAATTATCTTTATTCTCTTTAGGACTCTGCATGTGGCAGTGTAAAGAATGCAGTTTGGAACTAGCTAGCAGGTATTTCTTGTTGCATGGGCATTGTAGGGGCAGTTATCGCTATACATGTCCATACATTGCCCATGTACATTTAATACATGGAGTAAGCTTCTAAATCACACATGCTGAACTGCACATTCAACCAGAGATTGTGGAGCAGAGGCCCCTTCCCTGTTCCAGCAAAGTTAAGTAAGTAAATGTGTGTTTCTATGTGTTTACCATTTTGATGATTAATGGCTTCACAATCGCAATTTGAATCTAATAATCCCACATAATGTGATAGTAATTATAATAAACAAGTAACAAACAGCTGTATTTTGTTTGTTATTCAGGTCAATGCAGAGTTCCTGCTGATCACCACCAAACAATTTCAATCAAAGTTCATGTCACAGCTGGACCTCTTCTCAGACTCCCTGATACAGGGCTGAAAGAGCAAAGGAGGTGTGAAGGACAAAAGGTCAAGGATGTCCTGACCATCAATGATTTGGTTAGTACATATGTATACAATATTAGTTTCACTGTATTGGGGTGGTTATTGTAATATTTTCTTGTCCATATCTGCTTTTTTAAAAACATTTGATGAATAGTAAATGGCCTGCTTTTATTCTGCTTTTATCCAGAACCTTCAGTGTGATGACATCAACACCAAAAGGGAAGGGCATCTGAGAAGCCTGTCATCTACCTCAATGAAGATCCAGACTCTTTATCAATCTGGTAAGTTTATCGCAATATGTTTCCCATGTAGCGTCAAAGTGTTACCCACATATATATATATATATATATATATATATATATATATATATATATATATATACACACATGTTTGTGGATTAATCACAAGTTTAAACACAAGTTTTCTGTGTTTGTGTTGTTGTCAGGCTTCCGCCGCTGAGGATGCAGTGAGGGACATCGCATTCACTGTCATAAGGATTTACATGATCCAAAGAGATTGGGAGCCAGAGGACGTGGGACTTGATCAACTGCATTAAAGTCCTGAACAACGTAGACAGTGTCATCATGGCGTTCATCATGATTTGGGCTAATTTGTGCCCTTAATCTAAGCTTTCCAGACAACTTCAAGTACATCTTTGAGCTTCTCCAGAAGGTCATAATGAATTTGGATGGGCACAAGCTGAATTCTAAGATACAGGAGCTGAAAATCAAGATGTTTGCACAAGAGGTGAACACCAAGTGACAAAGCCAAAGAACCTTGTCAGATCTTTTGGATGTTTTCTACTTTCATCTTCCGCCCAGTCAACGACAATCCATGACCTCATGGATGTTTTCCTGGTTCTGACATTTTGAAAAAATTGACTAAGCTGCACAGAGGCAAGCCAGAGACTGTAAATTACGGAACTTTTACATGTCACTGCAAGCTTGGTTAAGTGTTTACCCGCAGAAAGTTTTGCCCAATTCACCTCCACATCCCAACTCGAGTGTGATTACGCTTGAACGTCAACTTGCACGTCCATTTTCCTCGTTGTCTGATTGAATGACTCTCTACTCGAGTTGAAATGGACCCTAACACAGTTCAATACGCTGTAACTTCCATTGACTATGAGTATCCTTGTTATTTATAATCTATAAGTTTTAGTTTGTGGATGTTTTGTGATTTTACTGTTGTAGCCCAAAAGTGGTCCAAGTTGCCTGTTTCTGCACATGATAACACATCATCGGCTATTCTTCAGTGTAAAGGAGTCCTTTTGTACTACCATCTGTACTGGTAGGAAAGAAAACAGCTGTATTGCTCTTGACAAACCAAAGTAGTGGGAATTTAGCACTTGCAATAGTGGTTGTACATATCGATTGCAGGAAGTTTTGTGCTTTTTGGAAATGATAGTTTATGGTGAGTGACTACACTGCAGTGCAATGATATTCCCTGTTTGGAGAGCAGTGCATAGCCTCCACCCTCATGGCGTCTTTGTTTGTGGTGCCAAGGGATTTGGGATAGCTTGGTATTTATTTGTCACCAGTTGTGGAGCTGTTACAAGACTACTGTTTTAATATTTAAAAACGATGAAAGATGCACTGTATAGATCCTTTTGGAATTTTTTTGCTATCCTTTTCTGATCAGTGTTTTTGTAAAAAAAACAAATTATATTTAAAAAATGAAATGCAGGCTCTAGAATCATGGATGGTCAGATTTGTACCATATTTAATGTATTTAAGCATTTTCAATAAAAAACACTTGAACTAGGTTTTGTCTCGTGTCTTAATTGGGGGTCAAATAAAAAAAAGTTTTTTACCTGATTAATTCATTTCCAATGAATTGTACTATATTGAGTTGGACTAACACAAATCAATTTCATTTCATGAATGGTATTTTTTTATTTAGGTTGTATTTGATAAAATTGAGTCGGACTAACTCAATTTAATTATATTGCATGGATGTTTTTAGTTTAAGGTAGGTTTAACTATATTTCCTCGGTGGAAAACCTGCCCACAATTTAATTGAGTTCATCCAATGAATTATTTTTTTGAGTGTGATAGGCTCTTTTTGTTCAGTCACTTTTTGTTTCATTGGCTTTAATCAATAAAATAAGCAGTCTAGGCTCCCTGAGAGCTATTCTTCCCCTGTCTGCTCCAACTATAAGTGTCTGTAAGTATAAGTGAGTGCTCTTAATATACTTAAAATAACCCCGTGGCAGTGATCCAGTGGTTCGACATCTTAACAGCCCTGAGGGTTTTCACAAATGGATATTTAATAGTTGATATTGTAATACACTCATCATACTCCTTCTAGCACAAGTGCGTAGTCGCTTATTTAGAAGTGAGGCTGCAGATTGCTGATAAAATATCTTAATAAAATATTTTTTTAAGGGCACAGAAATATTTGCACAAACATGCAAACAAATGCAGCACATTTCTTTCACTGTCGTACAGGTTGTTCTCAAGACAAGCTGCGTGTACGTCCTGTACTTCACCTGTGTTCACTCCGCCGGTGAAGATCCAGGCTCCTGTTGTCATGGCAGCCTTAATGAGCCCTTTCCCAAAGACCTGTTTGAGTTTGGGCTGCAATTCAAAGTTCTGCAGGCCCCCGTGGACTGAGATGAGCAGCTTGGGCAGATCCAGCTGCCACTCCTTGGTCATCAGGTGTAGCAGCAGGTCAGGCTTGGTGTCATAAGACACTCGCACGTACTGAAAACAGTGAGAGCACATGTGTGTGAGTGAAGGACAGCGTAGCGCACCGGCATCACCCTGAGTCTGTATGTGCCTTAGACACAAACAGCAACACACGCAGACACATACACTACATGTTTAAAAAAAGCATGCAATGTGAAACGAATCTGTGAAGGCAAAAATTATGAAATGGAAAAATATCACATGAATCAGCAGACCAGCCTGAGTGTGTGGCTTTCATTTTTGAGGCTTTTTGAGAGTTGAACAGATGTTTGCTGTGATTGGAGAACCACATGCATTATGGAGCATCTGCTTATCTATCTAGTCCACCGTCAGACACCCAACCTGACATGTGTCTGGATAAATTATTTAACACTGGGAATAAATCAGACATAATTCAGCAGCCGCATTCATCTGAATCCCCTGAAAGCTCTCGCGTGTGTGATGTGATTCGGTCACTACGGTTAGCATCGATGATGTAAGTATGAATAACATGCATAATCAGACTAAAGTGCTTTTGGAACGGATCAATTCATCAGGAACAATTTTAACTGCCGCAGTCTTAGACGCAATAATTACATTATAATTATATGTAATTACTTAATAATTACACTCATTAGATTGATTTTGTTCTGTCATGATATGATGCATTTTATTGCACATGTGTGATGCCTTTAAGTTTGACTGTTACAGTGTAAGAGAAGCTTGATCAAAATGCTACACAGAGACTCAAGAGGAGTCTTAATTACAAGTATTTTCATTTGCATTTGCACTGTGTATGAAATGTTTTAATTGCCGGAAAACCTTGCCAATCACAAATATATTCAACCATTTTCTCAACGCTGGTATAACTGTGCCATCCAGACCAAGAGCTGCAGTCATCTCAGTCAGCCAAGCGTCTGAGACTTATCTTCTCTAAACCTGTGGGCTGTCAAACTACATCAGTTTACTGCAGCTGAGGAACATTTTACAATCATACTGTTACAGAATACTCAGCGAGGACCACTCGGCCTACTCTATCTTTGATCACTGATACATTTCACTCAAATCGCACCGCAACATTAACAAAAGGGAGCACTTCCATCTGAGGTCAAAACCTCAGAAACGTACAGAGAAAACTGGGTGTTTGGATGTGTATTTTTGTGTAAAACTGTCGGGCTGTTCTGTTCTCGTTTGCCTTGGGACAAAATGCAAAACACAGTAGATTTGTTATGAGAGTCACCATGGCTTTGTTGGAGTGTCCTCCTCCCTGGAACTCAATGGTGCCGAATGCATCAGTGGGGCTGAGCTGTGTGTGTTTGCAGATCGACCACTTCTCCGACAGGCTGTCATTCTTAGCCAAACGCTCTGCCTTATCATTCTGACTCGTTGATATGCCCGGGGGCAAGCCCACATGCTGACCTATCAGACGACCACAACAGCACCTGAGAGGAGAAAGTAAAAGTGCATGTGAGGCTACGTTCAAATTACAAGCTAGTGTGGCAAAATACAATATAATTAATCTCATGTCACACAGATTCAACTTTGAGATTTTGCAGATTGGAAACTGAAATATATATTTTTTCCAATCATGTGGCTAAGAAATGAACACAAACAGAAACAAACGCATACACTACATGTTATAAAAGTATTAAATTACTTTTATTTAGTACTTTAGTATTTTTTTATTTTAGTTATCCTTAATCGGTTACATGTCTGATCACATGTTTCCACGTTATACTTCACTGCGCAGACCTGCAGAAGAAGAACCTCTCTCCCGCAAAACGATATGGCGGTACATCATTGGCTATCAGACACTCATTATGTTTATTACCCGGCAGAAAATACTTTTTCTATATTAGTTCTGCTGAGGAATTGGCCGTCATGTGTCCCTCAGTCTAACTGTGATTCAATCAATTTCCAGTTACAAAAAACGTCTTAACGATGTCGGTAATTGCAGATGAGCATTATTTGTAAAACATGTTTATTTACTTTACATGGAGCTCAAATTAACACAGAATTATGTTCAATTATGTTCGCTGAATGAGTCTGTTTATGAGGCGTAATGAATCATAAACTATCTTTTAGACGGAGTAGATGTTTAGCGAACAGTTGCCTCGTCATCAGTCATTTAAAATGTAAATCTGACTTGTCAAACTGACTTTTCACAGTTTCACTCAGTTCATCTGATGAATTCAATTTCTCTGTCAAACAGTAACTTCGCACATCTTACGTTAGTTTATTTAACTTAGTTCACAGAAGAGCTGTCAAAGTTAAATATCAGCCAAAATGAAAAGTCTGCTTTAAGAGTCATACAAAGTCATGAACCCAAATCTGTCAATTTGAGAAATATGTTAACAGAGTCTGGCTCCAATAACTCTGATGTGTATTTTTGGATCAATGGGCAGTCCCCAACCCCCCCATGTGTGTGATATTAATTGGCTGCATGTGAGGCGTTTCAGGGCAGAGATCCGTTCACACTAATATCAGATATGAGTCACTTCAAACATTACTGTGAACAGTTTAGGCAGAAAGATCAGATCTGGGGGGAGTGAGCAGTAAGACCTATCATGTGAACGTAACGTAGGATTGGTATAAAAACATAATCCTTAATAATCTTGAGAAGGCAGAGCCCGAAGAGAAGCGACTGTCGTGTCGAGAGAGAGAGAGAGAGAGAGAGAGAGAGAGAGAGAGAGAGAGAGAGAGAGAGAGAGAGAGAGAGAGGTTGTGTGTGACAGTGAGATGGTGAGAAAAAGCTTGAGAGCTGCCATAGTCGTGTGCTTAACAGTAAGAGGTGGGCAGAGACGAAGTGACAGCTTGTCATCTGACTTTCATCTCCTGATTGGGAGAGGAGGAGAAAGATCTGAAGGCCCCTGCAATCTTTTATTGGCTCGGTCTCTTTTTGTTTTCTGCTCCCTGATGTTCTCCTCTCCTTCTCCCTTTCAGCAACTAGAGGAGTTAGCAGAATGACAGTTATATTAATTGTAGTATTCCTACCCGAGTACATGCTTATTCAGATGTACTGAATGCAGCTTTCATATTATCTATTTTAACCTTAAGAGGATGGAGTGGGAGCCCTGGGAGGAAAGGAAGTCAGGAGGCTTTGATCGTCACTTCACGTTACCGTCATTTCTTACCAAAGGTACTTTGCCTCCCTCTGCCTAATGCGTCAACATGTGTTTATGACTAAAAAGAGAAAAGTTGATTTGATCTTGAGGAACATCTCTTTCCCCTCCTTCTGGCTTCCACACGCTTTCCTCAAGTTATGTTAATTCTGTTTATCTAACAGACTATTTCCTGTGTGTGTGTCTGTGTGTGTGTGTGTGTGTGTGTGTGTGTGTGTGTGTGTGTGTGTGTGTGTGTGTGTGTGTGTGTGTGTGTGTCTGACCCAGTTTCTGTATAGACCTGGTACATGACAACCCAGAGATCAGACCAGGAAGCAGAGTTGCAGTCTTACACACTCCTCTGAGCTTCCATTAGAGCAGTTACTCACGCAAAACCACATAGAGACTGTGTCTGCCCCACGGCCACTTAAATGAATTAAATCAAAAATAAACGATTGAGGAGTTAAACAAAATAACTTAATCCAAAGCGATGCAGAGAAATTAGTTCATGCATTTGTTACCTCTAGACTAGATTACTGCAATTCCTTATTTTCAGGCTGCTCTAATAAGTCTCTCAAATCTCTCCAGCTGATCCAGAATGCTGCAGCTCGTGTAAGAACTAAGAGGAGAGATCATATTACTCCTGTATTAGCTTCTCTGCACTGGCTCCCTGTAAAATCTAGAATAGAATTTAAAATCCTTTTACTGACCTACAAAGCCCGAATTGGTCAGGCTCCATCATATCTTAAAGAGCTTATAGTACCATACTGCCCTACTAGAGAGCTGCCATCCAGTGATTCAGGGTTACTTGTGGTTCCTAGAGTCTTAAAAAGTAGGACGGGAGCCAGAGCCTTCAGTTATCAAGCTCCTCTTCTGTGGAACCAGCTTCCCGTTTCAGTCCGGGAGGCACACACACTCACCACATTTAAGAGTAGGCTCAAGACTTTCCTCTTTGACAGTGCTTATAGTTAGGGCTGGCTCTGGCTTGCCTTGGACCGGCCCATGGACAAACTGGTATAAGCAAAAACTACAGGGGGACTTCCTACACTGAGCACCTCTCTCCTCCTCTTCTTCACCTCCGTCTGTATGCATTGATGTCCCATTAATGCTCATTACTAACTTTACTTCTTCCCCGGAGTATTTGTGCTTTCTCGCCTCACAGGATGACCGCAGTTTTATCTGGACACTGGTTCTTCAACCAGCCATGGCCCTGCTGACACCTACTACGATCTTCATTGTTAACATTATTAATCCTATTACCGACACCATTAATGCACAGTACTGATTTTGTCTCTTCCCCGGAGTCCTTGTGCTTCCTCTCCTCACAGGTTTCCATGGAGCATGGTTTCATCTGGACCCTGGTCCTTCCTCCTACCATGGCCCTGCTGACTCCAACTGCTAATATCACTTTTATTATTACTCACATTACTATTTCATACTACCGATACCATTAATGCACATTATTGACCTGCTTCTTCACCAGAGTCTCTGTGCTTTCTCGCCTCACAGGTTCCTGTGTATCCGGGTTTACCTGGACCAGGTGTTGCCTCCTGTCGTGGTTGTGTCATACATTGAATGTGCTGTAATTACATTGAATGTGTTGTAATTCACTATCCTGTTCTACACATGACATCATTGCACTTCTGTCCATCCTGGGAGAGGGATCCCTCCTCTATTGCTCTCCCACAGGTTTCTTCCTCTTTCCTCCCCGTTAAAGGGGTTTTTGGGGAGTTTTTCCTGTTCTGATGTGAGGGTCCCGGGACAAGAGGATGTCAAATGTGTACATATTGTTAAGCCCTCTGAGGCAAATTTGTAATTTGTGATTTTGGGCGATACAACAATAAATTGAATTGAATTGAATTGAATTTTTTTTAAATGTACACTACTTATTCATTTGATATGCTATAGTTGAATCTACCGCAGTGTAGGGGATACATAGCTGTCAAACTAATTCCTCTGAAATGTAATTCAGTAAAAGTACAAAGTTTTGCATGAAATCTAAATACTTAAGTTCCTAAATATTGCACTGACTGTAAGTACAGTACTTGTAACAAAGTCACTTTCCACTGCTGCCTTTTGTGTGCTGAAAATAGACAGAGATAAATAATGACTGAAATGAGAACATCTAACTGTGATGCAAATAGAGGCCAGTGTGATATTACTCTGAGGCATGTTTTAAAAGGTCAGTGGTGAAACAGGGCTCCTAATCTGTGAGGTCACATTGGCTAACTCACTCATTAAGGTATTTTATAGCAAATAAAGAAGCAGCTTAATCCTAAATACATACCGGTATACTTCTTTCAGCTAAAAAATACTTTCTTTATCCTTTGCTTCTTCCACAATTCAAAACAAAAACAACGATCTGGAACTAAGAACAATGTAATTCATATTTTTTCCATTTCCTTCACATACATTATTACTTACCTATGGGGGTCTTTGGCGCTCACTATGATATGAACACATTCTCTCTTGCTGAATACTCTTTCTATCCACGATTTCTGTGCCTGCAGAGATGAAGACAGAAGAAATCAGTGAGTCTTTGACAAATACTGGAGCTGTGACCTGAGCCTGCAGGAGTGGCATCAGATAGACAGAAATAAATCATGAGCAGGCTTGTATTTGACTCAGGAGTTCATCTGTAAAAGAAAGTGTTTTTTGTTTTTGTTCATCCTTCTGTCATGGTCTGAGGTTTGTTATAGAAAGACACATACACAAACACACACACTCAGCAGAGGCACAGTCCCTCACGTATAATTCAAACGCTGAAGACACACTGACAGAAATGTTGTATGTTATTCAGTGACTCCAGCTCAAACTGGATGCGATAAAGAGCTGGGAAGGAGAAAGCGGATTTTAAATGCAGTCAGGCAGTAAATGATGTCAGAGTTCCAGTCCTTAGTTACTTTTATGTGCAGCCGTCTGAGTGTATGTGTGTATATATGAGCAAAATGTGTGCATGTGTTTCTAAACTGTCTGCACACATTTTGGTTCTTACATTCTATAGTACTGAGACTTTCAAGGAATAATGCAGCTCGGTGAATGGTGTATTTGTGAAACCGTGACGCTCTGCAGTCGCAGCTGCTGCAGGTCTGAGTGACAGAGAGCCAATTACGGTATCCTGCATCAGACACGACAACAAAGACTCAGAGCGAGCCTGAGCTGTACCACAGGATTTAACATTAATACACATCTGCATAGGTGTCTCCACAGATACATGCATGAACACTTGTTACATATCAACAGGGATCAATATTTGCCAAGAGGCAATATGTTGCATGTACCCTTCTTAGAGCCAATAAGAAAGGAAACTATCCAGAGCTTTATGATAAATGTCTGCTTGTTGTATTTAAAGGGGCACTACACTACAAATGGCAGGAGACTTGGTAGCCTAAGTGTCCCTTCTTTGGTTTGTTTGATATATTTTAGTTGCTTGCTCAGACTTGTCCTTTATTGGGCAGTTAAAAAGAGCAGTACACTAAAGGGTAGGAATGGGCATGGGTTTTTAGCTTAAAAGAAAAAAAAGTACTGTGCAGCAAAGTCAGTTTTAAAATGTCAGCTACTGTACCTTTAAGAAACGATTTCTTTAGGTTTGACAAGAGGAAATACATCAACTACAGTTATTTCTACAAACCATTTGAAGATCACACATAGTGAAGGTACTGGTACAATAACGTGAACGGCCAGAAAAGACCCCATACTAAATGAGAAAGCAAACGAAAAGACAGCACACTGACTATTATTAGATTTGCTTCGATAGGAAACCACCAAAATCCTGGAGAACACAAACTCTAACATGTTAATTTGGGCAAAATAAAAACGGATTAATCAAAAACACAGTTTGCTTGTGTCATTCATACTGAAATCATTGCTTATAAGCGTAAAAAACACAGGAGGTATTCTAAATTCGGAATGGATGGTGGATGGAGCTGTGACATTTCATCTCCTTACTGCCAATAGACCCAGACTGGAACAGACTTGGTGCAACTTGATCCATCAGTCATCACGCCTAAATCAAATGGTATGTGTCCCTCCATAACAGTTGTTTTCTCACTCTGTATTACGTGCCTTTTCCTGTTGTTGTATGTTCATTACCTGTGGAAATAAATGTAAGTTTAAGCTGTGTGTTACATAAAGTATGATGTACATTTTCTGTTTCTGTGATTAGGAGAACGTCACTCTCTGCCATTTACAACTTTCTGGTCAGCGCTTTGTGGTTCAAAGGTAACACTTCCTGGGACGACACCACCATTCCAGGAAGTGGACTATGTCTGTGTCAGATTTTGTACAGACGGAGCACCACACAAGGGTCCAGAATAGGACCAAATGTTACAACGGGACGGTCACAGAACACAACAGACATGGAGACAAAAGGACAAAGCTTTTTTTTTTTTTTGCTTTTGATTATGGGAGAGCTGCCCCGGCTCTTTTCCCAGCCAACAGAGCTGAGAGCTGCTTGTACTAGGCTTTCCTCACCGCCACGGCTACAACAACACACGCCGCATCCGCCTGACTGGCCCTGTCACACCACGGCACGCCAAAACCCACCGCAACTGGCCACAAACAGGCTCGGCCTACACACAGGCCCACTTACCCTAACACCAGACTTCCCACGATTAACCATTACTCTGGGGGGCTGCTTTTAGAGCTCACCCTGGCCACTATGACTCAGCGGGCCACAGAAACGCCCCCAGCCCGATTCTTTCCCCGACATGCTAGAACTGTGTATTCATCCGCCAGCTCAACCTGGGACAAAACTAGATCCGCTCAATGGCAGCAACTGCAGTTTTTTAGCATTGACAGGGCTAAACGTCACGAAACACAAAAAGTATTTTATGTTCTCTAATCGAACCCTTAAAAGAGGGATCACAGTAGTTTCACCCAAGAAAAAATATGTACTTCACTTTACAATCAATCATTTGTGCTGCTTCAATTCTGCTTTTCCTTCTTTTCTGTATATATGGTGTGCACATGTTTTCACTCACTCTCACTCTCACTCTTCCTCTCACGCTCTCTAGTGCTGCTTATGAGATTTGTCATGGTATGAGATGGCACATGGCCTGCACCCCATTGTGTAATTAAGATTCATCACTGGGACACACACACACACACACACCAGCCGTGGGTTCGTGTGAGTGTATAAAGAGAGACTGTGGAGCAAGTGAGCAGCATCTGACAGCCTGTTTGGGGTCTTGACTCCATAACAATCAAATTCATCCACCTCCTCCTTGTCCTCTCTTCCCCCTTCTTTACTGTTGTATCTCCTCCTTCGTAATGGCACTGGCAGGGAGCTGAATTGGGAACCATATCCAATCACCAGCCCAATCCCTTTACACTCTCCTATTTCCTCTCCCCTTTTTTCACTTTTCCTTTTTACAAATATGATTGACTCAGCTTTTATGAAGACATATAGCTTGTATCGCTTTTATATGAGAATGTTTTTTAAAATATTAAAATATCAGTTTTCTTGACAATAATTTATTCAAAACTGATTTAACATTTAACAATGGCGATACACTGTACTTACTGTCGAGATACCCAGATAATCTCCATTTCATGTTCCGGTACATCTATTCCAAAAAGGGATGAAATCTAAATCATCACCTTTCCTCTTGTGCTTTATCTTCCCCTCTCTGTACAACTCTTCAAGTGCATTACATTGCATTTTGTTTTATTGCCATCTCAGTGATATAAGAGACACAACTGCTTCCCTTTTTACAGTGCATTTTGATTTCCTCGTCGTCACACATCAAGAATGATATTCTAACTCAGATTATCAAATCTTTTAACAATCAATGTCAGCAGACAGTGAACACGTTCAAGATAAATTGGGATGGTCCAGGACGAGGACACTTTTTTGGGTGATTTAAATGTATCTTTTTGTAATACTTACATCAAAAAAAGTTATGACAAATTTGAAATTGAAAAACAAACAACCTTCCATTTGTGGTACAATTAGATGGTATTGCATTTTTGCTGTACTTTCAATCGTTCATCTTAAAATAAAGAGATGAAATAAGACAAACATAAAGACCAGAGATAGTTATGTTAGAAAATAGACATTTTCTCAGATGCAGCACTCACATACATACATGTGTCGGAGTGTACTACCACTGACACTAACACTCTGAATAAACTCCTTTATCTTAAACACAAAACACTGCATGACGTAAAAAGTAGTAACAAATAAAAAGTGGTAAAAACTGATTGATTTCCACAAATGGAGAAATATTGAGTAAAATTAAAATAGAAAAATAAACAACTACCAAAAATCTGCCGTGGTGAAAAATCTTGAAGTCGTTAAAAGGTTTATCAAACCAAAACTGTGACACAAGTCTGGTTTTCATGACTCACCTGTATTATGTGATGGGCTGCATTGTTGTGGCATTCCCTTCAAAAGCATGATTAAATGTAGTGTTAGCGGCTTCAAATTGAGATCACTGAACGAAACTGATCAGCGCTACCTTGATCAGGCCACCTCTCAGTCAACTGGCAACTGGTCGTCTCTGGGACTATTAGCACTGCTGGTATGTGTGTGCTAGAGTGTGTGCGTGTGCACGAGAGTGTGCGTGTTCATGGTGCTGAATGTACACAGCAAGAGAGCCCTGAAACACCAGCAAATACGGTAGTCTTTGCCTATGTCTGTGCGTACGAGCTAAGAAATGAATTTAAAAAAGATCTCATATCATGACACTGCTGGTTACTATCTTTAGGTAGTGTAACAATAACGTCTGTCCCCTCCACAACACGGAAAGGTCGTTAGTCTCTTCTAGAAACAATGTGCCAAGAGAATTACCCGCCGTGCTCCACTTTTCACAAGCACCTCACCTGATTTAGATTCAAATTAAAGGTGGACTGTCAGGCTCTGAGTTGGACTGTGGCTGTGTGTGTGGGTGTGGGTGTGTGTGTGTGTGTGTGTGTGTGTGTTTGGGAGCGAGAGAGAGCTTCATCTCCTTCAGCCACATTTCTGTCAGAGATCAAGACCAAATAGGGAGTCTGAATGGCAAGAGAGCCTATTAGGTGGAGCGATGTGTCATTCATGCCTGCTCACCGTCCTTATTTTGTCCTCCATGACACACACACACACACACACAAACTCGTGAATGTGAGTTTTTGCTGTTGCATTTGCAGTTTTCCTGCTGTTTTTTTTTACAGCACAAGGGCACTTTCCTATCTGTTTTCATCAAAGGGATTAACGGACCTGTTCATAATACAGACCAGGTTTAATTAGCTGGAGCAGCGGGGGACACTGGCACATAAGACTGTAATCTGAACTAAATGAAGTCTAGCAATACAAAAGCTGGAAAACCACAGAAATTTAAGAGAATGTACTTTCCAAAAAATGTAATCCTTTTTAATTTAAAACACACATACACCAACAACAAAATGTGAATGACAGCGAATGCCCCAGATTCGGTGTGAATGAAAGCAAATTTATTAAAAGTAATGAAAGACTCAGAGTGCTTAAGGAGTGCACCTGAGTCAAGGCAGTCCAGATGCTACAAGGCACCAGAGCCAGGTGTGTGTGTGTGTGTGTGTGTGTGCACACATTATAAACTACACACAGACAAACAAACACACACACACAAATAAACGCATACATATGAGCAAGCAGTGAGGATGGTAAGGTCCTACATTTCTACTTACTTAAATACATCTCTGATCTGCTGCTACCTTATGAACCATCCCGACCCCTCAGGTCGTCTGGGACCGGTCTACTTTCTGTTCCCAGAGTCAGAACTAAACATGGAGAAGCAGCGTTCAGTTTTTCTGCTCCACATATCTGGAACAAAGTCCCAGAAAGCTGCAGGTCTGCTGAGACCCTCAGCTCATTTAAATCAAGATTGAAGACTTTTCTGTTTGCTGCTGCCTTTAATTGAACCACATTCAATTTATATATTAATAAATTTCCTGCATTTCTGCATTTTACTACTGTATTTTATTTGTTGTTGTTTTGTTGTTTTTTAATGTTTTAATGCAATGAATGTTCTTAATTGTTTTTAAATCTCCTTTTCTTCTGCCTTATGTTTTGATGCTTTTAATGGTTTTATGTGAAGCACTTTGAATTACCTTGTTGTTGAAATGTGCTATACAAATAAACTTGCCTTGCCTTACTTATTCCCTAGAGTGTTGCCTGGGAGGTGCACACAAAAATGCACACTAACAGACTTTGTTGCACTTGTGGTGAAATACATATATATTTTAGAGGAAACATACAAGCAGGAGGACACCTTTGTTTTGTTGATTTTACACTATAGTTGCCCTATAAAACACCCTCTTCTATGTCTGCTAAAACTCTACTATCATGTTAATAGTCTCAGCAATTTCAGTTCATGGAAGCAGATTATGGTAACAGCACAACGTCAGCAAATAAAATGTCTTTTTTAGCCATTCAGAAAGTGTGGACAGTACTGCTGCAAGCCTTTATTTGTCTTGCTAATGATAGCAAGCATTTCTAACAATATGTTGATGGCCAAAGCAGATCAGATCAATCTCTTGTGACCAACTGAATCTACTGTTTATTTAGAACCACTCTGCAACATATCTGTTATGTCTACAAAAGTGCAATCAGACGCATCAGAGTGGAAGGATATTGTTTAACACATGGCCTGCCAATGCATAAACACTGGTAGAAGAAAGTTTCTGCTGCCACATGCAAGCAAACAACATGCACTGAAATGCAGCTTCCTTATGATATTTATATATAGTGAAGTACTTTTTTGCCAGAGAAGTAAAAACTTAAAAACGTAACCTCCAAAGCAGGCTTTACAGTAACAATGGAGCCCTACTGTATGCGACCAATTTACATAAACTACAATCAACGCTCCCACTGCTCTACTAAAAAATCGACTTGGTCCGTATCGCAGGTTACCCAGCATCCTTTGTGCAACGAATCAGTTGCTTCCCAAACGCAATGGGAGTGGATTGTATTGCCAGTCTGGTCGTGTACAGTGGGGTTACAACGTTAAAGTTTGCACCAAGAAAGAAACATCTGCTACTGGTAAGAGACGAGTTAATTGTTATCATAATAGCATTTGGATGAGCGACAGAAAAACACAAAATATTGAGGTACAGGTTTCAGTGTGAAAGCATCTCTTTTCTGGTGCATGCTGAACATTGTACACACAAAGAAGCCGTCTGTCTTGATGTGCGTGTTCTCTCCTTTACAACAGGATTATTAGACATCAGCGGGTTAATTGCTGTGAACTGCTGCAATTTGTAAAATGAGTATGAACTCTGACGCATATTACATTTTGTGTAAGTGATGTTCCTCGACACACATGAGATGAGCATCTCAGCAGAGGTCATTCGGTCTGTCCTCTCCCATCGCCGAGGACGTGATCGTGACACTTTTATGCAATGAAGAAATCCAGATGTAACAGTTTGGGATGTGTGAGCTGGTTAAAATATGGAAATGGCAAACGAAGAAGCAGATGCAGAACTGTTGAACAGAGAACACGTGGTACTCTATCAGTTCAGACTTGAGCAAATCTGATGCCCTACAAATGGCATGACTGACTGGTCAGTCTACAACCCGACAGGCACTCTTGGCCTCAGGTTGGCGAGAGCAGACTTGACCTGAATTGCACTTAAGTTAAAATACATCCAGCACAGTCATTTCACCTTCCATCTCTATTACACTCATCTTCTCTTAATGTCACACTAAGTGCCTTTGTCCATCTCTGTTTATCCCTTCTCTCTTATTTGTCTTTCTCCTTTATCAAGTCCATTTGTAACCCCATAGAACAGCAGCCAGGAGCGAACCATGCGCACCATGTAACCCACGAGATGGGCAATATTATGAACAATGACCTTCACAAGGTAGCCATCTTGGGTAAGGCTATGCATTGGTAAACAACGCAAGATTGTAACTCAGTGCTTATTCCAGACCTGCAAAGGCCAATGCCCGCACCATGTAGTTACTGCTTGCAATAAGGATGAGGTCATTGCCTTTAAATGCAATCTTGTCAAGGAGAAGAACCACTTATGCAAGTGAAATAGCACTCACTGACTTGAACACACGCAAACAGTGAGTTTATCTTCCTGGAGGATAGCTGGCAAGCCTGAGTATTGGCCACACACACACATTCATGCTCTCTCTCTGTCTGTGTATCTCTCTCTGTCTGTCTCTCTCTCTCTCTGTCTGTGTCTCTGTCTCTCTCTCTCTCTGACACACAGATAAACACACAACATTAGGCTTCCACTTGAGAAGGCTATTTTTTACAGCTGTGAAATCTGTGCCGGTCGGGTCAGTTTTACAGACTAACTACTAAACAGATCTTTTCCACTACTCTACTGTGCAAAATTGCAAAATGGCCAACACACAAAATAACCCGGTGCCGAATGAGGGTTCTCGTTGGGTGTTTCACACTGAAAGCCTCAATCCAAAACAACCTTTTCCTCTTCTCTGGTAGACTGGAGGACAGCAGCAGATTGGTCAACACACAAGACAACCCCTGTGCAGCCCTCACTTCTCTATTCTCCATGAAGTGTAGCATACATTCAAGCTAAGCAGCACTTTTGAAACCAAGTACTAAGAATTTTCATGTTTTTAATAATACCAGTGACAGAAAGATAATTAGGAGTGAAGACTCCTGAGGCAATTGCCCACGATTTCATCATGCTCGCTATGTCGTCCGATTAGAACCACGTAACAACCACATTTTGAATACGGTTAAATTCAAAACATCAATGAGCTCCAAAGATATTCAAGGATAATGTATTCAAATCCTTTCATTTGTTAAGTGCCACTGGGATTCTATTGTTTTAAACACAATACAAAATGCACCGCGTGTAAACTTAAGCTGCTGAATAACAAGCCTGTCAATGTGTTTCTTTACGCACTCGCAGCAGGTATTGTGTCATCCATCTGCCAAAACAATTGTAAACAGAGCATCTCAGCAGATTGGCTCTTCTCTCCTCCGTAGCAGATTTAAGGGACAGTTTACATAAATATTTTAAAAAGATATGCAACAATTTTAGGTTTTAGGTTCATTTTAGACTTGATAACATAAGATGGTATAAATCTGCTCCTCAATTGTAAATAGGCTTTTCAGGTTGGTGAATAATACACTCACTTATGTTTGGGTTTACACAATCTAACTCAATGATTACTAATCATTCTCAGCATCATAGACCAGATCAGCGACTAGTTACATGTGTCTGACCCTTCAACTTAATGGCTTTGTGGAGACCTTCACTGAAATGATCTGGAATGAGATTTCTGTTAATCTGCGTTTGTCTTCGGGGCAGTTTGCACTCAGGTTTAGGAGTGACTTGTATATAATTTATGGATTCGACTACAGCCATATATTGTCCGATGAAATAGAAAGCGTGGAGTAAAATCCTTGAGGTAGCAGTTTTATTTCATTCAGCTCTGTATGTTGTATGCTTGATTTATATGAAGTGTAATTGAAATAGTATATTCCCCTGAAAAAAATAAAAATCAGCCACTTCAACATTTCATCTATTGATGGCTGTCTATGAAATGGACCTAAGTGCACTTCGTCACATGAGTCACGTCCTCGGTAAGTAATTGTAAATCAGAGCCCAATATAAAAAGGATAAATAGAGACTGACATAAATCCTGTGGTGGAGTTATGTGAAAAGGGGGAATAGAAACTGTGAGATGGGGAGAAAAGGAACAGCATGGCTGTGTGTGGGAGTCGAACACTCAAAGAAATTTAAAAAAGACTGCAACATAAAGGCATTTAATGTTGCTTGAATCAGCTGTGTGTTACTGACCTAATTAAGCAGATTGGGCCAGACTTGACCGATCCACAAAAAGTACATTTCTTTGTCAAAGTCATTGTAAAATTCTGAGTTTCAACTCTCAGCTTCACTAAAGTCACTGAAGTCTGTTGGCAGGCCACCACCTGACTTTAGTGCGAGTGCGATCTCCGGCCTCAATTTACCTTATTCAAATCATCCCACTAAGTTCAATGCACTGGGCTGTACAGACATACAATCTGGGGAAATGAGAGCACTGGTATCAGCAACTGTTTTGCTCAGTTACTGAAAGGGAAAACAAGACATTGAAGTGCATCACTGTAAACATGTGATATTCATGCAGATGCTGTTTTGTTCTTCAAGCTAAATGTAAGTATCCCACCGCCTTATAATTCAGCACACAACATCAAATGCAAAATGCACGAAGACAATAAATGTTTAAGTGTTTCTTTTTACAGTGTGCTCGGGCATTTTCTCTTCATATGCGATTACTAGTGTACCAGTGCGCATGTGCGGGTGTGTTCAAAGTTTGAGTGTAATGAGTGAATGCTTGCTTGTTTTAGCTCCCGTCATTTTCAATCCATCTCCTGAGGCTAGAATAAGCAGCTCTCTTTCCCACAGGCCTCCGCTAAGTCTAGCTGAGCATCTGACCATGTGGGCTCTAATCAACACTGGCATGGCCATTCTGTCTGTGACAGAGGGGGGTGAAAAGAAAGACAGAAGAGGGACAGACAGAGAGAAGGGGAGAAAGGGGGAAGAGGTATGTTGTAAGAAAGGCAGAAGAGAGTACAAGGAACAGACAGTGATTCTGAAGTCAAGATGAAGTGGAAACAACTGAAGAGAGAAGAAAAAGAAGAAAAGGGAGAAGAACCTGTCTGTTGTAAATGAAGGACCAATCAGGAACCAGTAATAGAAAAGCAGTGGCTGTACAAAGAGAGACGGAGAGGAAGGGGAAAAATAGACTGACAGCGAGGAGAGATAAGCTGTATCCATTTTGTCTGTGTCAAGATGAGGGCAGAGAAGTGACAAACCTTACATCAGAAGAAACGAGAAGCCAGCAGAGAAAGAGAAGTGATGAAAGAGAGAGTGAGAGGCAACTAGCCACAGTGAATGACAAGGGGAGCGACCAGCCAGTGAACCGCAGTCAGTAATGATCACAGTGTTTTATGTTAACAGTTCTGTTGCTTTGGCTGTTCCACAAAATGAGTTGCTGTTTACCAGACCACTGGCAATATGACTTGAACACTGCATGTTACCACCATTATCATGAAGTGCCACATTCAAGGGCACAACACGAGCTGTTGCACAACTGTGCTGCGTTGTATTGTATGTGTATGTGTGTGTGTGCAGCAGACCAGTGCCAGCGTACTGTAATGAAGTTGCAGGAGCTGAGGTAGTTCGGGCCAAGGGTTGTGAAATTGCCTCTTGTGCTTCCAGTATACTCCAGCTGATAGGGAGTCTGAATGTGTGTGTATATTGAAAAGACAGAAAGAGAAACAAAGGACATTTTGCAGATTCTGGCTGCAGGAATAGGATCTGATACAAAGGCTCATATTTACTGACTTTGACCCCGTCTGTTCTCGCCGTACCAGATCTCACTCAGTCAAGTTCTCGCTCTTTCATCAATTTATGATGAATGTATTTCTCAGGTCAAGTGTACATGGCCAATGATTCATTTTTAATCTCACACAGCGGTCACACAGTGATTCAGATGTGGCTTCATTAGTGTGACTCACGCTCTCGCTGTGAAGTCCAGGGCTCTTCTGGCTGCAGTCAGACAGGTTTTTCTGACATATTGTGAAGCACGGAGGCCTTTTTTCTACTGTGACAGAGTCGTAGAGATCTAATGGTGCATATAGTCTGATGATCAACAGCTCTGATGAAAGAGTTTTAATGTAATTGGAATAAATAAAGGCACTGAAGAGAAAGATGCTCTGTTCTGAATTAAATGGAGGAGAAATTACTTCTTTTTAAGAGTGGCGGAGTGATGACACATTATTTCCTCTAATCAACTTCTCTTTTTGGCAACACAAGTGTAATATGAATCCCAACATAACAGGACTTTCATTTATGGTTACTGAGCTGAAGCAGAAATGATCAATTAAATCCATTTGTCACAATCACAGTGTGGTCACACAAATATACAAGACCTCTATCTGTCTCCATTTCTCTCTCTGTCTGTCTCCCTGTTGTTCCCATCACAGCGGGAACAGCTGGCAAGTTTCCTCTTCTGGCACACCCTCACCATCATTCCACAGACATACAAAAAACTACAGTATCGAAACTATAGTATACTGAGACCTTCCCATTACACCAACACAAATACAACTCTGCTGTATTAGAACCAAATCATTGGGCCTGTATTGAATAGCAGATCCCCTCCTTCACCTGCCTCTCTCTGGGCCCTTTATTCAATCGATGAGCTGCTTGGCGGCTTGGTAAACTCAATTTGACGTCTCCCACGATTGAGAGAGACAGAGAGACTGGATCCACAGATAGGTGGACAGGAAGAGAGGTGCAGAGAGGAAGGAAGTCAGAGCTCCAGCCAAAATGCATAGTGCCAGTGTTGGCCCCGCTGCCACAGAAAGGGGTGTGTGTGTGTGTGTGTTAGGTATGGGGGGTCGGAGCATGTGGGTGGAAGATGCAGGGATGTAAGAGGCATTACATTATTGTGAAATGAAGTAGCAGGAACAACTCAAGTCACTGGACATTGTCAGTTTTTCTTCCTCAATAGCCCTCCCTCGCTCCCACCTCTCTCTCTCTATGTGTTTGTCCAATTATCCACTGTCGACATTCACATGACCTCCATAATCTACCCCCTGTCACTTTAACCTTCCACCATTGTTGTCTTTAAATTCTCCCCCCTGTCTTTTCTCTCCCTCCCTCCATCTCCTCTGCAGCCCATTTCAGCACCACTGACACACATCCTGGCAGGGCAGGATGGTGTTACCATGGATACTGAAACTAGGAGGAACCCCCCCCCCCCCCCTTGCTTCCTGTGGCCCCCCCTCCCGTGGCCCCTCAGGCATAGCTGAGAACTGGAGTGGTGATCTCTGGAGCATGCCCATTTGCGTCAGCGCACGCTGATACAACACCGTGAACACAGGAGCACACACACACACACAAAAAAAAGGTAACAAAGAATAATTACATATTTGCCGAACAATATTTCCCTGACAGGCTTTTGGAAACATGAATCCTGACTATTAATGAAAGAAAATGAGAAACTGTGATGACGGATCGGACCTTTTCTGTTTATCTGTCCTTCTGTCCATCAAACATGATTCTGTGTGTCAGGTGACAGGCCTGGTAGGGACAGCGACGCACCACACTGTGTCCCAGCATTTAGAAAATGACACTGACTGCTATCAAGGGAGCTGGCACTGAAAGTAGAGGTTGAAACATGTAACTTGCACGTGATATATCCAAAACCATGGTCTCTGATGACACACAGACGGGTCATCTCGTTACTGACTACAGAGGCGTCTTACACATTTCTGGAAAACAACTTGGTACAAAAATAAAAAAGAGAAACTTTTGTCATAAAACTGTGTCACACAATTGGTTAAATCATTTTTTACAAGTGTCTTTTGAGTCTCATGGTTTGTTTTGCTATACTACCACCCTAAAAGTGCAGCGTAACACATGTATTATGACTGTGAAGATAACCTGTATATGCTGGACGGATAAATAAATGATTGTAACATTTCTGAGACAAGCTCTTTCGTACAGAAGTGGCACAGTATAGTGATTTCCTATCAGCCTGTTGGCTGAGCTGTCTGACCATTAATTAATGTGGCTGTCTGTCAAAAGTGAACATTTCAGAGTAAAATATGTCTGTATCACTGCTTTATCAACTGCCTGTCGTAAAAAATGTGCTTTTTTTTGTGAACATTAAGCGAGTGCAGACTGACTATGGCTCTAAAGATATATAGCAGTTGTCTTCTTCGTCTACACTCATTCTCATATGTCACGTGGAGTGTAGGGCACTGTGTGTGCATGAGTCCAGGTGTTTCCAACCCTGTGGTTGGTTATATTGTGTGGCATTAAAAAAATAAACACCTTTATTTTTCTCGCAGCTTTGGCAATTTGCCATTGCCATGTCGGTTTGACTTTAATTCATCAATCAGCTCTAATATACACGATGTATTCATTTCAAAGTATGGAGCCAAAATGTGTCCTTAGAGTGGTAGCAGGGCAGATAGACACAAAGAGTAACAGAAAGTGAGCCGTTGAAAGGATCTGAAACACTTACTGAAGCACTTTAACAGCATGGAACAGAATAAATTATAAACAAATGGTTCAGTACAGACAGCCTCGCTGGATTAAACTGACATAAATCAGGAACATTAAACGAGTATGAACTAAATATGTTTTTTTGTTGGTGCTATTCCCGCAGCCAAACTTCTGATAACGGCTGCTCATGGTACCACATACTGTATGAGTCCCACCTGGGAATATGGGGAATACGTTAAAATTCTCCTATTTCCTTAAAGTTGTACCACAGAAAAATGCTAAAAGAGTCACACTGTGCTTCTAGTAGCAGAACAGCTTTTGTTTCTAGAAACTTTGAACTGAATCAAGTGTAACATTTTTTTTGCAGGGGTTATCTGCCAAAAGGAAAGCTGATAACAACCACGATATCTCTCACTCTTTGTCTTTATCCATCTTTATTAGCAGCTCTATTTTGTCTGGGTCTGACATGGCAGGTCAGGATGACCTCTTAGTCGGGGGATTGGAGAAGTTGTCACTTTACTATGAGCTGTTGCGTGCCTGGCAGAAGTGCTACATTGGAGGATGTTTCTGATGTTTTGCCAGCAAGCAGGCTGTGAAACTTTGCTTTCAGGGTGAATATGAGCTGTGTTGATGTCTCTAGTCTTGCCCACAAAGTGAGTGCCAGTGGTACTTGGGTGAAGAGGTCCTGGTCTCACAGTTAGCTGCTAGTGACCACATGCCACGTATGCTTCACTCCATTAAAATGTGGTTCTACCTAAACTGTAGCTTTCCAGTTTGTCACAGTGCTGGTTATCTGCAAAGACTGAAAGCTAAATCAAGTTTGTCATACTGTAGAAGGGTATTCATGTACGTGGGAGGAGCTGGTCAAAATAAGTGAGGAAATCCTTTTCCTTTCAACATTTATAGCAGGCCATACTAGACATGTGAGACGGATGGGCCAGGACAACAGGCACAGAAAAGGACATGAGAGGACGCCGGTGAGGTCGGAAAGAATATAGCAAGATGGCTAACTGAGGGATAACGATGAGAAGGATGGAGGAGCAAGTGATTAAGTAGTTTATAAAGGTAAGACCACTTCAAAGGCCAGAGGAAGACATGGAAGTGTAAAGGGGCTGATGGGGGAGAGGAAAGAATCTCTGGCATGGGCTTATAGAAGTTTTGTGAAAACAAGGAAGAAGGGACTTGTCAGACGGAGTGGGAGTAGAAGACTGGAGAGAGAAGGAAAGTAAAAGACTGAGGAACACAAGGGAGGCTGGAGGTAGGATGGGTGCAGTTGGGAATGCAGAGCTATTCATTCGCACGTCAATATATTTTGTAGAATTGTTGTTTTTGTCATGATTACGGTCACATAACTCGTGAATATTGTGTGCCGACAAGTTCGATTTTTTCAGAGCTTTCGCACTGTAAATAAAGGCATCAAACAATTTCTCTGTGTGGAACGGACATATTCAAAATGTAACCTATAGTGTACATCAACATGGAGGCTCCGTAGTCCAAGATGGCAGACTGTATTACTCCTGTTAACCTTGACAAAGACAGAGCATACCAGATCCACTCTTTTTGTTCTTACCTTTCACAATAAAAGCCTTAGAAATATGCAATGCTTAACTATTTACCAGAGGGAACTAAAATTCACTAAAAAGGAAACTCAATGAAATACTACAATAAATTAGGCTATACAACAATGTGCCTCAGACAGACTGACAGAAGCTTTTCTGGGTCAATAGGATCTTGAAAGTTGGTCCTCTGTCTGTGCCAATATATTTGAACCTTTCATGGAAAAAGTGTTCACTGCATAAATAGTTTCAATGCAAATTATTCGGAGGCGAGTATTTTAAATTTTTGTGTCGTTTATTCATCATGCCCCCAGTGTATAAAGGCCTTAAAGCTGGATTTTTACTTGATGCAAGAGGCAGGAATTTTGTCATGGCTACCTAGATTGTAGGTTTGGATTCATAGTTTAGCATTGGATGTCACTTATTGATTTCACCAGCACAACTTATGCTCCCCATGTTTACATACTGCTATTCACTGTGTGATAGGATCGACGAGCAAAGCTTTCGTAGCACACAGTTATTTTATTCCCAAACATCGGGATCAAGCACCTTGGTTTTCTGAAGCAAGAGTTTTATGGGATTTGTTTTGGAGACTAATGTCCTTCCCACTAAAGGAAGAAGTATAAATAGTTGAATAGTATTCATGTTGTCAAATATAAGCAAATCTAGTATGTTTAACATATACTCCAAACTCAGATTTGGTCAGAATTCCGACTCTGCACCATCTGATTAATAGTTGTAATGGCTGGAAAAATGCCTGAAATTGTTGTGCAGCTATGACTTTTATGTAATGTGTTATGTAATTTGACATCTGCATGAGGAGGGATAGTTGCAGGGAACAGGCAGTTGCACAATTTCAGGCCAACTTTACACCTGTGTCACCGCTGCTGTGTCTAATAAGGCGGAAGTTGCAATGGGATAAGTGCAGCTGTGCTGAGGATTGGATCTCTGGCATGTGGAGAGTGTATGTTAGGCAACAGAGGCCTGATTGTCTGGGTAGAAATGGCTGTCCCCTTAGCTGTCACGCAGAGGAGGAGTACTGAAAATGAATGACTCAATAGATTTATGCCTCTTTCATCTCTAGGTGATACCAAACCCTCTGGTGGCTTTCTGGCACTAATCCAGAAGCAGGTGGACCAACGGCTGCACACACTGTAGCGCAGCTTTTGTCTGTGGTGTTCACCGAGGCAGGAAAGGTGGCTGTGTCTGACTCCATGCAGAACAAAAACATTTGAATCCAATATGAGACAATCAGACCATCTATATGATATATTCTTCTTGTAGAAGTGATATAATCTAATTTATAAATATTTGGGATGATGCAATGTGTGCTGGAGTTAGGTGCCGCTCGCTCCATTTCAGAAAGGCTCAACCATGATTCTGTAACAGTCACTGTGTTGGAGGCTTACACTGTGAACTAGAAAATGCATTTCCTGCTGAAAATGCGTTGGAATGCTGAAAGCTGAAATTAATTGTGAAAAAGTTCCTGAAAATTAAGAAATGGGAGACGACCTGTCTGAAAAATGTTGAAGCCCGAAAGCATTTAAACTGCTGAAAACCCTTGTCGTTGAAATGTCTAACTATGGTGTCTGTCGCTGAAAGTATGAGAAGAAGAAGGCTTTGAAAGTTGAAGAAGTATAACAGGATTTGAAGATTTTCTCCATGGAGATCCCATTAAAAAAAAAATTGCAAAAAGCTTAATTCAAAAAGTTTAAAGATTACAAATATGAAAAGTCAAAGCACCCCTCCCCTGAAAGAGCTGAACATTTTGATAGTTGAACGGTTTCTGTAGCTTAAAAAATTAAGTAGAAGAAGAGGTGGGACGGAAGAAATAGAAGTTGAATCAAGATTCGAAGAACAATTGTTGGAATGCTTAACAGCATTCCAACAATTATTGCTCCTGGCGTTTATTGGCGGAAAATAATCGGAACTTTTTAAAAAACTGTCAACCAGACATACAGTATATATGCACAGGAAAAGTTTGTGCATTTTGACAAGTGGTGTCACACACCATTAAAGTCATAGTATCTGAGCAGAGGCAAGAGGCAATCCTTCAGGGGGAATTTAAAAAGTACCTGCCAGAAAAATAGGTGGTGTATTTAAATGTGGTGAACACTTTTACAGGCTGTCAAACTGGTTGAGGAATTCTCCCACAATGCATTATCCTCCCTGGTACTGTATGTCCTGAACAGCTCGTCTAAGCCTGAACCGAAAGAAAACTAGTCTCCTAAAGACCTTGACCCCAGCTCCGGTAACACAAGTGGTGTTTCATTAACCTGGCCACCTCAATGAGGCTTATTCATCCATCAAGTAAAAGCAGCTGTCAAAGATGAGAAGCCTTTCTACTGTTAAGCATTTCCAAGCCAAGTCTGACACTATTCAACTAGATCATATGCCTGCATCTGACAACGAGCTGAATGATGCTTTTACCCCATTCTTGACCAAAAGGGCCCCCATTGACATGTTGAATGACACTAGTGACAAACACTCAATTACTGGTAGTAGCGGATTTGACATCCTGATGTGTCACAGCTATTTGGGATTTGGAAAAGCCATACAACCATATGCAACTTTGAAAAATGTTGCCAGTCTTGCCAAACATGCCAAGGTGATAAAGTTATTCTTTCTGCCATGCTATCTATTCGAGTTGTTGGTGAAGAACAGTTTGAACGTCATTATGGCAGAGATGCCAAGTCATTTTTTTTGTCTGGTTGTAATGAGCGTTATATCATCTGCTGCATGCCATCCAGTCTGCATAGAACACTGCATACCTGTATCTAAGTAATTCAAAGCAGTTCCTGTATTATCATCACTCATTTACGTTTGATAAAAAGAGTTATGCTTTGTCTCGTTATTAGGGGTGTAACGGTTCACAAAATTCACGGTTGGGTTCGGTACGATACAGTGGAGCCACGGTTCGGTACGTTTCGGTACAGTAGAAAACTATAAATGCCAGAGAAATGTACTTGATTTTAAAATATATTTATTCATTACAACTGACATCATAAAGTTATTCGTTGACTTTGAACAATGATGGAACTATACCTGAGTGACCCATCTTCCGGGGTGTCTTCTTAGCAACACATAAGCATAAAAAACAAAAACTACTCCTTAATGTTATGTAGTATTGTTACTTATATCTTGCTTACATCTTGTATTGTTACTTACATCTTGCAAAAGAGATTTTTAATCTCAATGGGGCTACCTGGTTAAATAAAGTGTTGTTGTTTTTTTTTTTAATTCAAACGTATTCGGTTCGTCATGCGTACCGAACCGTGAGCTTCGTACCGAACGGTTCAATACGAATACGCGTATCGTTACACCCCTACTCGTTATGCTTTGTCCCGTAGTGGCGCTTCACATTATTGCTTTTAATAATCATCAAGGTCTCTGAACATATGAGACACACTGGTTTTAAACTGCCCTTGGGAAGAATTAACCAATAAGAGTCAGTCCATTCTTGACTCTGGTCTCTCTGGTCTCTCTGACCACTTTTCTCTTTTTGGAGCACGTCGTGTGAAATAACTTCTCTGACTCATGTAATTCTCCTACTCTTCGTTCTCGTTCCTCATCTCTCCCACGTGTGTGTAAATCTCACTGAAGTAAACTTGTCGGATTACACTTATTTGATTGGCTGAGCAGCATCACGTGATGTGATTTTCAACGCATGTAATTGGTCGGTATGTTTCCTGCACTGCTGAACCAGTGCCGTAAAGACTGGAAAAACTGCGCTGGTTAAAATAGAAGCGTTCCGTCAAAATTTAATGATTCTGAATTATCGGTTTTAGGTCCAGGGTCCGGATACAACGGCGTCTGGGCCCGGATCCGGATCGCGGTCCGCCTACTACTGACCCCTGGTCTAGGTAATTAATGTGAAGCACCGAAGGCCAAAACATGACAACGACAACCCGTAAATTATTATAACCAGAGCGAATGAGACGAGTAAAGAGAAGACAGAATCGTGAGTGAGTGAGAGTTCAGAAGTCACTGCGTGTTCGACTTAAGTGTGGCTGGAGTCCAAGTAGCAGACTCGAGTCGACATCTCTGCATTATAGCACCTTGCCATGAACCAAGACTGGACAATAATATGACCTCACTATCCTGTGCATCCTGTGCCTGCCAAATAAATATGCAGGCTTAAAAGACTTATCATTCATCATTTAGTCACCAGTTTATCTGCACCAATTTCTGCAATATAATACAACAGCACTACAATAAATCCTACCTCTGTAAAGCAAGATCAGAGAAGCGTTAATTTGCTTTACAACATTTGCTTTATGCTATTCACAACATTTGTGTGGGCGGAAGAGAGAGTGGGGGAGTGGGTCCATGCATTTATTTTTCTTTACATCTGTTGTCCAGGCTTAACTTGATCTTCTTCAAACAATCACAATTTCTCAACCAGCAGCAGCTTGCCTTCTTTCACAGATAATTACCAGTTTGTGCACTATTTGTCCTTGCTCAGCAGGGATTTGTGTCATTCCCTCTAATTGCACAAAGAGGAAGTGGATGGAACAGTAAATGGCCTGTATTTACACATCATTACTTCAGCAAGAAAAATCTCCTGCAGTGAAAACATACAAACGCCTTTTAATTAGTGAGGCGAGGCGAAAGAGAGGGAGCGAGGGGGAGAGAGAGAGAGAGAGAGAGATAACACAGATATAGGTTGAGACAGAGACAACTCCACAATTAAGAAACAGGTATTGAATATAATTTGTACTTTGATTCACAGACTATAAAACAATTCTACAAAGATTCAATCTGGAGTTGCAGCATAATGATCTCAGGGAGCTTAGATGAGTATTGGCGCTGGCCAGTGAAACACGTGTTGAACAACGAGTTAGCAGTGTAATGAAGATCATTATAAGGTTGCACGTAATCAGTTATACAATACCTAGAACGGTTCTGGCTGTATAGAGGTTTGTCAATCAAGAATAACCATCATAGCTTTAGTAACTACAAGACCTTTTAAATAGAGCAGGGTAAAATACACAGAATGGATCCATGAATGGATCTGCAGGTCAATAGAGAATAAAAAACTGTTTTATTTTAATCTCTAGCGGTCTGGTTGCACATTGCAACCAACTGAATACCTCTCCACTCACTCACCTTTCCAAGACTGTAATGTGAGCCACTGCTCAAGTCAGTGTTTGGTTTGTCCCTTCTGGGCTACTGTAGAAAAATGGCAGTGCAACATCATGGACTCTGTGAAAAAGACACGCTCCCTGTAGATATGAAGGGTTCATTCTAAGCTCACGAAAACACAAATATTTTTAGTTTCAGGTGATTATACACCAATGAAAACATAGTTATAAATATTAAATTACATTTCTAATAAATCACCCACAATTCTACACAATGTATGTTTAAGTGAGAAGTGATACTACTACCAGAATGCATCAAATCAGTCAGAGGAACAGTGTGCACCGTAGACAACTTCTGGTTTATATTTGTTTTATATGTATCATTTTTAAAACGTTAATGTAGCCTAAAAAAAAGAGGCATTCGTTTGTGTAGTATGCAAGTGCTGATTTGCTGAGATTAATGGTGTCAAGTTAACACTCTGGAGAAATGAACTGTCAGACTAGCTGGGGCTTGGAGGACAGCGCCATTACCAACATAACCAGACAATCAGCACTGCCCCCAATCACACACACACACACACACACACACACACTCTCTCTTTCTGCATAGCAATCACAGCACTCACACTTTCACTCTCTTTCTGTCTCTCGCTTCTCAGTGAACCTCACCTAGTCTGTGTCAACAAGCAGGTGCATGTCACAGTATGATTTCACATTGAAGAACTTGGCTTTACATTTTAGGTCAGCAAATACATAATGATCAAAGTGTTCACACTGGCAGTGACAGTAGACTTTACCTGCTCGTCTGTCACATGTCTTATCTAAATATGTTTCACTGACAGCAGGTATTTTTCTAGATTAACCATCTCATTGTGTAGCCATACCCACTATGATACTTTTGCACCCACTCATGACATCCCACACAGATATTAATACTGAGAGTGATCTCACTTCAAGGTCTACACCAGAGGTACTCTACTTGCTTCGCCAGCGGGCCGCTTTTGCATGAGTAGGGACCAGTTAATAAACAAACATATAATATTCATCAGATAAAGGAAATAGACATCAAAAGACAGCTGTTGGGGGATCCTCCCCTGTCATTTTTTATTTTTATGAATAAGCTCTATTCGTCTATTTTGATACTTTTTATGCACTCTGGCACCTTATTTACATTAAAAGTACAACACAATTCCCATTGTGAATCAATTCATTTTAATTTAGAATCACAAAAAGGTCGGCGAAATATTATTATTTTCTGTTTCTCCATGATTTAAACTTTGCTTATTTAGTTAGATGAACTCATGTAGTGGGGTATCCAACAGGTGTGCATGGTCAGGGCTTTGGGAACACACAGCAACATGTGGTTGGTAGGAACGACACAGGCAGGTTAATCCACAGCAGATGGACAGAAGCAACAGGACATGGAGCACTCACTTGCCACAAATAGACACAATGTCACCCTGAACACTTGGGTCAGATTTTTGTATGCTGCAGACAAGTAAATATTTTCAATGATATGAAAGGATGTCGAAGTAGAAGTCACATTGCTCCTCCTGTTATCTGTTGAGATGATTTACTTTTGCGTATTGAAGATGTAGAATCTCATCTTAATGTAATTTCCATGGGGAGTTTAAAGACACTGCATTCACACCCTTGAACACACTGTGCATCAGTCACTTTCTCGCTCCGCCCTCTCTCTCTGCCTTTTCCTCGCTCTCGCACCGTGCACAATATCTCATTCCAAGTGGAAGAAGAATGATTCGAAAGGCTTTTATATTGATTATCCACGCCTGTGTCAAGTTTAAATGACATCACATAGACCACTGGCTTTCACCCTTCCGCTAAGGAACTAACCTCGCAAGCTCATCAACCACCTCATCAATGTCTATCAGTGAGAGTCGCACTTACTGAGACCTACCTTGATCCAACACAAAGGGTGGTTTGCAAATGGCAGAAGAAGAACAAAAACACACACTGATTGGCCTTCAGAAGTGACCTTAAAGGGAAACTACATGTCTGACTCGTCTCTAAATACAAATAATGTAAGTGTGAACATTTCATTGTAACTCACATATCACTAAACAAGCCCTGTGATAAATGTAGCGGCACTAAGTATATAATATGTGCATTCAGACAGAACGCTAAGCAGCTTCCCTCAAGCTTCCCTCAGAGGTTGTAGCTCAGTGCAGCTGAGTTCTGTTGTTGACTGACTGGTGCACGTGTGAACTCATATCTAGTGTCCATTCAAGCAATAACAGCAACATCTTCAAAAGCCATTTTGTCTGTACGAAAATCTCCAATTCCTCCATTGGGGATACACTGTAGTACTTCCTTTTTGCTTGAGATTGATTTATGTGAAAATTATAACCATTAAACAAAGACGAAGCTTGTTCAGCACTGCCACCGCGTACGCATGCATCACGGGCTGCGCGTGGAACACCGAGTGCCGGAGTTGGCACCAGACAGTCTGGCAGCCACAGTGTGGCTGATGTGATCATTTCAGAAAGAATGGCCCCAAAAAGGCAACAGGAGTCGATGGCAGAGAAAAGACAAACAGGGAACTGTGGAGGATCTTGTGCATTGCTTGCAGGTATGTTAATTCTTTCAGGAATGAACTGGCCATCAGGAAAACTGAGACAAATCCTGGTCACCGGTGAGCTGCTGTGTCCGTGAATCGGTTGATTGTATGTTTATTTTTTTCGATACTTTTACTGCAGGCCCCGTATATGTCATGGGGACTGAGAGAGTGGCAATGTCAATATCATGATGAACAAACTGATGTTGTACCGTAGAATAAAGTGTATTATAAATGTATAATAATCTGAACTTTCATTTGGTAGCTGGATTACACCTGCATCAGTTCACAATATGTTTGTAGTTTAGGCAGCTGTAGTGCACTATTAGAGCTATGTGTCCTTGTACATCGTATTTATTCATAGAAGTAGTGTTCAGAAGACATTTGAAATGTTGTCTTTTCATAACAAACTTGTACATAGGTCTGTATCCATATTCATTGAGCTATGTATTATCTTCAATTTAGAACAATTTTAAGGTTGTGTTTCAGTTGTGTCCCTGCTCTTGATGACATTTCCTGTATGAATGTAAATGTAAAATATAAATTGCCAATCATATCAGGTTTGAGTAATATTAAGCATATGTAGTCGTTTGATTAATGTACTAATTATATTAACATTAAAACCATCTTTCTTTCTTTACAGTTTGAAAACATATGTTACTCTGTAACATGCTAACTCATTTCCCTTGTATTTCTAAACGAATGCTGGGCCACTAAGCAATTATCCCCAGGGCACCCACATGACCACGCAGCCCTGCTTGATTATAAATGATTCACAGGACGGGTGACTATTCGACAATTCGATCTAAGGAGCCTGATTCGACTGCCAATCTCACAGTTGAATCATCACACTTAGGGGAAACAACAAATAACAACATGGCTATTACAAAATCAAAGCAGAGGCCAACATGTATTAATCAGAAGACTCACAATGAACGTAGCACTATCAGAGCACTAGATATCATTTTAATTCATCAACAGTTCCCTAACATCAGCTGGGGCAAGCAGGATAAGAGACTGTGTCTCTCTGTCTGTCGATCTCTGTCCCATGTCAGTACTACGGTCAGCGCCGCAACTACACACACACACACACACACACACATGCACACACAGTGCTGGCCATTATTATGAAACAACAGCTAAGTAATAGTAACATGTATCTTGGCAATGAAATGTTATTTTTACCATTTTTCTACAGATACATAAAGCTTAAACAGAGGGGGCCCAATGAGCATGAAAAAAAGATTCAACCATCAGTCGACTATAGTTAAGACTTGACTACCGGTAATCAGATTCAACTGTCATTTCTTCGCCGGCACAACAATGCATTAACTATATTTTGGTCTGCAAGTTAGTGTACATTTTTTTCTGTATGTGCTTGTATTTGCGTGAATGTGTATGTTCTGTTTGATCGTGCTTCGTGTCTAAACTGCCAACTTGGATAAAGATGCAGACTGTGCTGTGACCTGGACTCTCCTTTGGATTGCCGAAGGCAGAATCTGGGATAACGTGAGTTTGTGTATGTTTGTGTTTTCCTGTCTGCTGAGCTCTGCACATAAATCCTTCCCTAAATCCAGAGATGAAGAGCCACTGGCACTGGCAGGCGACCTATGAGCTGATAGGACCGGGTTAGGGGTTCATTCCAGGCGGATGGGCAAGAGCCACGGTGCATTGTGGGTACATGTTTTTCTCCCAAGTCTGGACTTGCCTGATAAGGCAAAAAGAGCTGGCTAAGGACCAGAGCGTGTGAAACCTATGTTTTTCCCTCTCTCTTTCACACCCTCATTCATTACCAGGTTTTCACTCTCCATTTCTGACACGTCTCCCTCTCTTATGCGTTGTCCTCTCCAGCATCCTCTCCTGCTCTCAGGCTGTCTTAATAATCACATTGTTTTCTTGTTCTATTCCTGTTTTTCTCTGCTTTACACCTCTTGACTCCTTTCCATTTCCTGAGTTATTGTCTCATTCCCACAGCAATCAATTACTGCCTTCAGTCCTCAACCTCTCTCCATTTCTCTTTCTCACTGAAAATGGGATTTATTTCCATCTCTTTCCACTGTTGAAACACCTCATCACCTCTCATCTCTTCCCTTTCCCTCTCTTTGACTTTCTTTTTCCTCTCCTCTCTTGCTGTCAGGCTGTCAGCCCACAGACACATTCCTGCGACACAAATGCTAAGAAGTCGGGACATGTGAGGAATCTGGAGGACTCAGGGGTGGTGGAACGGGATGGATGTATGAACTACGGCTTTGAATCTCTGGGAAACTCACAATTAGATTTTTACGGGTGACATTACAAAAATAAATTGTCCACCTCTGGTATGAACAAAAGATAAGCTCAAAGAAGGTGACTTGAATCAACATCAAATACAGGACTTGAAGTGAGCATTGACCTGAATACAATCAATTAAGAATATCTTCAAAAAAGAGTCCTCTATGTGAAAATAACTGGATGTTAAAACGATCTTGCATCATCTTTGAGTCAGCTGTTCCTCATAATGTCAGTCAGCACTTGACAGTGTGTGTTTATAAGTCTCCTCTCATTCAACAACTTCAACCGCACATTTACAATTTCAGTCTTCCTTCTTCCTTCCGATATCAGATGGCCGATAGTGGCGTCAGATGGCACGATGAAGCCTGACCACATGTTCCCAGCTCATCTGGTGTGCCGTGATGACAGAACTCGTTGGTGGGGGCTAAGCGTAATTAAGCCAGGGACTGACTCCATCCGATGCTCTGCTGTACCACTATTTCACTGCCACTTTAATTGCTTTTTTCCCCCCTATTCCCACCTCACTAACCTGCCCCGTTCTATCAATCTATTCAAATCCAGGGGGGGAAAGGCCTCCATACAAACATGCAAATATGGGAGCGCTAGATAGATTGTGCGTGAGAATCTGTGTGTGCCCATGCATGTTTGAGCAAGTGCCTGATTGCAAGCAATTCCAACTTCACATGTACTATCACACACATACATACATTAATGTATGCACATGTCCCAGTGGCCGTGTACTTTGCATGCTCATGCGTGCTCATGAGCTGGTGTCTGCCCATGAAATGATTCGTATGTGTTTCTCTCTGCACCTGTGGTTCAGAGCTGTGGAGAGTGAGGTTTCCCCAAATAGATACTCTCATTTACAGCCTCTCTGTGGTCTAGGCTTTCTTTGTCTGCCTCCCTTGGCAGCAGCTACTGTGAGGCTCCTGACCCTCTTTACCAGACGCACATTCACACACATACAAACACTTAAGTAATACACACACTTCAGGATACGAAAGCTGGTTCTGCAGAGCTCATACACTTCAGTATTTCATGAAAACATACAGTATGGATATGCTCTGACGGGGCAATGAGTAGCCCAAGATAAAAACATACGAGAAATGCCATTTGGGACGCCAGCAAATGGACCAAAATAGTGCATTACTGGCTTTCCACATGTCTCAGTATGTGTTACACACTGCTGATCCATATGTGACCTCTCCTGATCAACAGCTAAGAACAAGGGTTGTTTTTCAGCTTCAACCCCCGCTCCACTCAACCATGCAATGTTTGCCTGTCCTCCTGACCCTGTGACTATGACCTGAGACAGGACTGTCAGAATTTGTTTAAGTATGGTGGTGATCCTTCAAAAGAAACATGGAGGACAAAAACAACAAATGCAGCAACAAAGAGAAAGTCAGCAGAAATCCTGAAATAATATGCCATTTAGCCATTGTTGCACACAAGCCGGGTATGTGAAGCGAGTGTGTCAAAGAGAAAGTGCATCTCACTCTTTCTAGAACAGATGCACTCAGCACAGAGTCAGTGTTTCATTTAACTTTAAAGTTAATCACTATACCAAATACAAAACATACAAAATAGCATCAAAACTACATACTTGTCCGTACAAAAAAGTCGGGAAATTTCACATTTGTAATTTCACAGTTTAGGGGCCTCCTGGTGGCTGTAGCGCCCTAAGCAGCAACAACTGGCCCTGTACTGTAAGTAAGATTCAAGGACGTCCAATTACTTGATAAAATATATCCATATCCAATCTGTTCCAGTGGTCAGTACTGTGCACTGATTAGCATATTAATGATTCAACAACCGACCCATTTGAAACTGAAGCGACCTTTATAAGTTGAATGCACAAGACCAACGTGACATTTGAGCAAACTTTTTTTAAAGTGAAACAATTTTAACACAATCGATTGAGTCACAGCGTGAGATGTAATCTTTTGACGAACCACAAAAAAAAAAAAGAGAAGCTGAGCAAGCAAGTCCCATTCATGTTCTCTAATGATCTCCAGCTTGATATTTCTTCATGGCGGTGTGCAGCAGGAAGGCAATGTGCCGCTGTAACTCTCACCCTCACGGAGTGTCAGGGATAAAGCTTCATTACATAAGGTTGCTGGCAGTGCAGGAGCTGGTGCTCAGTGCCACAGAACCTGCCAACAATCCCACCGAGCAGCGCGCACACATTCATCGCTACACGCAGACTTCCTGCATCCTAGTTTATGTACCTATTTCTGTCGCCTCATTCATTCATTTCTCCTCATTTAGCTAATTTCATTCTTTCCTTTTATTATTCTCTCTTTTCATTTTTATCCCTTTTTTTTTTTTTCTGGCAACCCCTTCCCCCCCTCTCTTGTTCTCTCTGGGAAAGTGATGCATCCTCCTTTCCTCCCGCCTTTTGGGATCAAGCTGAAAGGCAGGCAGAGAGAGCAGTGCTGTTTAAGTCTCGGGTTGTCCTCATAGACATCCTCTTGATGTTCTGCCGCTGTTGTTGCACACTGTACAATAAAATAAAATATTGGGTATGGAAAATGCACACTATATACAATATAATAAAATAACAGAGCAGCTATTCAATTTAAGAAAACAAAGGAATAAAAATGCACAGTATATACACTGAATAGAATTGTATTAAGTTAACTCAGTCGGAAAAATAAAAAATAAAAATAAACAAAACAGTAGTGCGCAAGATCACCAACAGCAGCAACAACAGTGTATCAGTGTTACAGTCATGTGTTTGACTTGGCCAGAGGTGATTTATTATACAGTGATATGGCAGGAAGAAGCAGCGTGTATTAACAAAGTAATGCACAGGTGTATACAATTATGTTTCGGTCGCAAATGTCAGCGACGATTCACAAAAGGTCATGCTGGAATACCAACAAGCTGTGAAAGATGCATTTATCCTTCAGTAAAGAGACTTCATGCAGTAACTGCTTCTACAAATGACCTTCTGACTGTATTTGATCACATTCTGTATCACTCCTGTCCAATAAACCTCAGCCTGCGATCTATATTGTCAGACAGAGTGACCCTCATTTCTGCTCTTATGAAAATCATCTCTTACTGTAGCTGAGGCAGCAATTGAATTTGTATGGATACAGATTAATGTACCGTAGCTGAGCTGTCTATACCGTAGAAGTGGGAGAGGAAAAGATGAAAAGGAGTGGAGGTAAATCCTGCATAACTATTGCAGAGAGAGAATTCCCCCCGGGGAAACAACAACTCTACTTCAGTGCAGATGAATATTTAAAATAAATAGAATAAAAACCTGGCTACATAACTAAAAATGATGCAATACATATGGGAAAGACTGAAAATCGGACTATTGGATGCAGAATTTTAAAGGCAGCGGAAATGATTAATGAGATCATTTTAGACTTTTGTAAAAATTGCACTTTGGAAGCCAAAGTGGAGCACTGCAGTCATAACCTCTTCGATGTAAAATTACAGTCATCACTTCAAGGTATTGGGGCTGCACCCACGGTCTAAAATGGAAGTGTGATTGGCCTATAGGAGATGGGATATTGACAGCGTGGACTGGTTTGACTGGTCTGATAAGGCCATAGTTATATCAGATATATTGGACAGGAGGAGACAGTGAGAGATGATGGGGAGAGAATAAAGGGAGGAGGAAATTTGGGGAGAAGGAGGCGGGAGAGAGGAATCCAGAGCTGAGAGAGCGTGAGAAGGACTGAGAGATGGATAGAAGGACAGAAATAGCCATGTGTGGCCATGTTATTCACTTGCATTTTCCATGTCCCAATATCCAATTTACAGCCACACACATGCAGACACATATGCAAACACATACTCACACATCGCCCTATAAGGTCTCTCACATACTTAACGCTACCCAATATTACACCTGCCCAGGGACTACAGGTGAAAATTAGCTCTCTAGCTAACTCTGGCACATTTACATTGCGATGGAAAGTGAAATGTTGATTAACGTGCACTTCCCTGGTAAATAAATAAATAGATAAAAGAAGGAAAGTTACATAGGCAGACCTCTGCATACACATGTACATGCACACACACACACTGACTGCAGCTGATCGAACTCCCCAGCATGCTGTCCTGTAGATGTGCTATGAGAATATGGGCCGTTCCTCCCATTTAAAGAGGGCCAGCGTTAGAGTAATAGATTGTAAGACGTTGTGAGGAGGTATAGAGAGTACGAGAGGAAGAAGCATAGAGATAAATGCTGAGGTGCAGGGAAGGAAAGATGGAGAGGGAAACAGAAATGGAGAGGACAATTTGCATACATGTGGTCTTATTAATTCCTATAAATAGCGACACAAGGGAATCCAGCCTTTTTTTCACCAGATTTGAAGTTTGAGGCTTAATATTATGACTGATCTTCAAAGATCGTTCATGCTTTTCATGAAGCACATGCAATGAAGCACATGAATGTGTGTGTGTGTGTGTGTGTGTGTGTGTGTGCCCACAAGGGCATGTGCGTTCTATTTCAGCTGAGGAAAATGCCCGAATGCCTCCACTGGGTACAGACTCCTTATCCATTTTGCAAGCAAGGGAATTCACTTTTATTGGTATCATTACAACTCGAAGCCAGAGAAGAAGCAGGCTAATCACACACGCACAGTAAAACAGCATTGTCTCTCTGGTTTACCTGTTGAAGGTGCTTGCATGTGTGTGGGGGTGTTGATATTTGGCTGAATGTGTGTTTTATTTTGGGGTTCTAGTGTGTCTGTGTGTTGATCCACGACTGCAAGCACAGGGAAACATTTTAGAGGAGGCATGCGGGGAAGCTAAAACTGCCCCTGCATGATTTAAGATGCCAGCACTCACAGCTAATGTCCTGAGTGAGATCACTGACACTGAAACAACACACTGTGCGAGCCGCATCAAACAGTATCGGTAGCATCATGGATACAGACTGAACGACAGATGTTGAAAGAGCTAACAACAGAGGGGAAGAGAGATTGATTACTGTACAGAGAAAGTGTGACGTGATGGAGAAAACACTTGTTTACAGACAGGAAACATACACGTCAAGGGTGAATTCCTCCTGAGAAAACTGTAGATCATAAAGAAGAACAGGGCAAGAGTGAAGAAATGCTCCCATTCCGGAGTGCAAACTCTTATTTAAAACAACATGTTGACTGTCAATAAAAAATGTGTTAAAGGCCTTCACAAAGAAATGAATATGGAGACGGAGGAGATCATCAGGGTATTGACAATGAATGTGTTTGAGTGTGTGTGTGCGTGTGCGTGTGTGTGTGTGTGTGTGTGTGCGTGTGCGTGTGTGTGTGGCATAAAACATGTCCGACGACCTTTCCCACTTCCAATCACTGCACAGTGCAGCACATTGCTCGGCAACAAAAAAACATCTTAACTTTAGGAATTTTGTGAATCAGTTTCTTTTTTTTTAACCAGAACAATGTTGAACGAAAAGTTGAACACTTCGAGAAATACATGTATTTACTTTCTTACAGCAAGGCACACTAGAAAAATCAACACCAGTATAAAGCAAGTGCCAGTAGGGATTATCTCAGCATAAAGACAGGAAGCAGAGGGAAACAGCTGGCCCACCTTTTTTGATTAAAGCAAACAGAATTGTAAAAAAAATGATGAGGTTTTACAGGGATTTACATGCTTGAACTATTTGTTGGCGGCCAACTGCAGAGCGCAGAGGATTCCTTGAGCCTCGTCATCCCCATGAAGTTGCAAGACAACCATCTGAGACGTTATGCTAAATGAGCTAAGCTAATCAAACCCTGACTCCCGCTTGCCGTTGCTCTTACCAAGAGTACATTCACAAGATATTCAACTATTCCTTTAAATATGGCAACTGCTCTCAAACAAGAATTGAAGACGCTTAACATCAGCTTCTTCAATAAGAAAAGATATAATCACAGTAATGTGATTGAGTAAGATGATAAATGATGATCAACAGAGAGAATATGAGACCGAGTGTGTACTTATCAAAGAGACATTGACATTCCCGGATGCTGAAGCAGAGAGGGAAACATTGAAAGGGATGATGAGAGAGATGATGAAATGAGACATGATATAAGGCAGGATAGATAGGCTCTGTTTCAACGCTCTCTTACATCAAAGCATTTTGCTAAAAGAATCTTCCCGTCATAAAGAATCTTATTCTTTTCCAATGCACATATTGAAAAAAAAGAGATGTTATCATTCCTCTTCATTTGGCCGTCACAGTGCAACAGACAAGGTGCAAGATACGCTGTTTTCATAGAGGATACAGCATTAGCAAGTAACCCACCACAATGCTCACTATGCATCTTTTTGCAAAGAAACGTTTTTCTTCAATGTAATGTTGAAATTCAATACAATTCTTAACAATGCCACCCAATACAAACTAATAACAAACACTTTGTTTTTATTTGACGTCTTAAAGTGATATAGGCCAAACTACTGTAACTGTTTACACAACAGATCCCGTTGTGTGCAGCTCCAGAAGTTTGATCTCCTCCAGGGCTGAGCAACAATATTAAATCAGCAATATGCAAAGAGTAAAAAAAAATATTCAATCTTCTCAGTCTGTCCTCTTCGCGTGATAGATGGCACCGCAACCATGCAGGTTGGGCGGGAGAAATAAGAATTCTCTACCAAGAGAGATTGGGAGATTGAACTGGGTCATCAAACAGTGCAGCCAAATATACTGCAGTCAACCAGAAGCTCACATGGCGTTTAGAATAGGTTAGAATCTGGAGAAGTTATATCATGACTCAGCCTTTCATACACACACAAAGACACACACCACAAGGCCATATCAATTATGTATACGACCACATGCTCAGACATCCACAGACGGGTATTTACGCGTCCTTTGAGTCCCATGAGTTTGGCTGAGGTTTAAACGGGCAACTGTATGATAGGTATTCACTACTCTACTTTTTAAAATCTGAGCAAAGAAACAAAGGATTATTTTCAAAGAGTGAAAATCGACACATTTGGACGATCGTGGGATGTGCCATAGAACATTATCACTGGTGTAAATTATTACACAATATGATGACTTTTGTCCCTGAAGCTATTTCAATCTCAACGGTACAGTACAATTATGAATAGTAAAGTTTAAATGATTATTGAATGACAAAGGAGAAGATAATCGATTAATCGTCATTTTATTAAATGTGCTAAATACAAGATTGGGAGCATATCTATGGCTCGGGGAGCTGAAACTTTTGCACAAGATTGTCATCTTTTCTTTAACTTGTATGACATAAATTTGATATCTTTGGCCGTGGTTTCACTTTTACTTTTCAATGCAACTCAGCTGTGTCCGCTTAATTCTGTCCACCTTTGTTTGTCCACCTCGGATCGGGATTGTATATATTTTGTGGTCAAAGGAGCACCTGCAAAACGGCGGATAACAACATTTAATTTCATATAAAGTCTGCACATTATTTTAGGCGCTTACTCATACTCTCTGCAGTACAGCTGCTAACAAAGCTCCGCTAATTTAGTGATTACTACATTTTTCTCTGAATTCTTCACAATAAAAGTCCCCTGTTATTCAGTTATTTAAATGCTTTTATTTTAAAGCGGCAAAATAACGTAACATATTCAACATTGACTGTAGTGAATAACAAAAATTCAAAATCGCAGGCTGGGATTTGGACTATCACTGTGTCTTCATTGTTGTAGCTGTCCATGGTGCTACTATTGAAGCCACAACGAGTCTGGCTGCCTTTCACCACACTGTCAAGTAGCGCTGACTGTCTGGCTTCAGTTCAACATGGATTACAGCGTGATTGATTGCAGTAACAATTCGTCTCTTAGCTTGGGATGCCATTTCAAACCTTTTCCCTTCCTGCCCTCACACCTCAGCGTGCCATTTCATTGTCTTAACAGCCATGCCAATTATGTGTGAGTGCGATTAAATGTAAATGAGTTAATTTATTGATTTATTATTGACCCATTGATTGGATGTAAATTTCCTTCCAAGGATCTGTGCATATGAATATACCATAATGCACAAAAGACGACCACAACCAGCACATCCTGATGCATATACAGACACACACACACACACACACACACACACAGTCCAACATTCCTTGTGAAATAGCCTCATTACCTATTCAAGGAAAGCCCACACTACAACAGAAAAGTAACACTTAAATATAATCAAAGCAATTCATTCAGTTGGTCCTGCATCTACACCACTTATATACTTTGATTTGTGTAAAGAATTGCATTTTAGACTTTTACATTACGGAGTATTAAATGAATAGCATTAAGCTAAATGTAAATACAACACATGTACTGTACTGTACTGATGGGTGTACGTACTCTACGTCATAGCCAGACAAGCTGTTTCCCCCAGTTTCAAGTCTTTATGCTAAGCTTAGCTAGCCTATTTTCAATTGAAATACTCCAAATACCAGTGTCACACTTTCTACATCAGTATATAGTGTTAACACTGTCCTTGTACATAATTAAACAGCCCTTCGTCACCAGCATACAATTCCCCCCCGACAGTTTACAGGTCAAACGTCTGCATTCAGAGTTCATCAATCTACTGCTGATGTCATGTTTGCTGCTCCTCTGAGTCCGCGGTGGGAGCTGTGGGTGGATGGATGAGGAATTTGCATTTGTGTGAGTGTGTGCGTGCCACGGGTGTTCACTATATGGGAGAAATGTCCACAGCGAAAGCTAGAAGTGGTTCCCCAAATTATACATGTATTCTGCAGGTCCTTTCAGCATCGATTCTCATAAATGATTCAGCAGCTGACCGCTACGTAGAGTCATTCTGTACAATCTGTTGCATTAACTCAAGACAAATGCATTTAGAAACAAAGAGTACAAACAGCATAACGACACATTGTTTCCTCGAGCTGGTTTCTTATTAAAAGATCCAGATATTTTCAAAAGCTAAAAGATAAATATGTACACAGCTTGTTTCTTTTCCCATAGTGTTGAGTGGAAGCATGCCAAATAGGAAATATAAAGTCTTTGTGGGCCTGAATAAAGGAATGAGGTGTTAATTTGCAGCTTATGTTCTCGTTTTGCCTCATTAGTCAGATACTGTGCTAATTGAAATCTCATAAACGCGGGATTTGCTGTGTAATTGAGACATAAACAAGCAAGCTTTGAGACATCCTGTGAGGTTGAGGTTCTGGTCACACACAACAGAAGGAAGAGAAAGAGTGAGAGAAAAGGGGAAAGGACCTTCCCTTAGGCGTGTGCGTGACAACGTGCTGTTTCTTCCATTTTCATGCAACACTCAAGTAGCATTTGATCTCAACACGTTGGGGTGTGTCAGTAAGTGTGTAACTAAAAGTAAAAAAAGAGGGTGGGTATTTTGGCAAATACAAGACTGACATTCAATCCACTGTAAAATATGAGAAAACACCGGCTAGTTTTCTTGTGCATGTACTGTACACATGCTGAATTCCCTCCACATAATGTTTTGTGTAGTTTTACCAATTGGGATTGTTTTGTTTGTGGCCACTTTGTTTGTTGTAATGTTGTGAGGAACATGTTTTTTTGTTTACATGTAGAGACTATAATAGTATAAGATACAACCTATTGGAACAACATTATTGAGAGCAACACTCGGCACTCTTTGGATTTATGTGCACTTCCCCTGCTTAAATAAACTCAACAACAACAAAATGGAAACAAAGGTCCGAAAGTAATGTGCGTATTATGTCGTCACTATCGTGCGAAATGGGTATTATGAGTGTCCCAATCTAAATGATTTATCAGAATGTTTAAATGAGGCATAACATACAGGGGGAGAATAATGCAAAGCCTTTAGCCGCTCCAACAATCACATTACATCTGGTTATAAAGACACTTGTTATCCACCGGGTGATTACAGCATAGTAATGTATTACACTCGTTGGTCAGTTAAAGCTATGTTAAATATATGCTGAGGTGTAGCACTGTTGGCTGCTGCACTGGTGCAACATCTACATTATTTAAAGGACACCAAACCAAATCCCGAATGTAGATCTGATACATAGAAAACACAAGATACAAAAAGTTCTGTTCTCATGCTGCATAAAGTGGTCTACATACTAAAAGAGTATAGTATGTATGGGAACAAGAAACCCATGTCTGTGAAGGTTTTTAGTTTTAGTAAGTTCCATGTGCTGAGATCTTGTGTCCGTCTACCTTACTGTATCTACCATAGATACAAAAATGTGTGGTGCCACCTACGGGTGACTGATTATACTTTACTCCTTGGTTTTACTGTATATTGTGTCAGAATTCACATTAAAAATAGGACATTTTTTACAAATATCATGATTTTAGATTGGTGTGTAGGATGTACTCCCATGCAAATTCACTCCTCGCAGCTAAACCAGATGGTATGAAGCACTGCAACAGTGAGTCTTTTTATGTAACGCAAATGTATTTTTAGCATGCGAGAGATTTCTTTTTTTTTTTTTTTTAGAAGCAACATCCCGTCCCCCATATATTTTGCATAAGATGGAGTGTTATCTATGCTTCATGATTATGGGATGCAACAGAATAAAAAGGAAAGAGAGCGAGAGAGACAGAAGGAGAAGAGAGAGGACATTGTATCAAAATGAGAAAGAGGCAGAAGATGAAAGAGAGACAGACAGAAGAAGAACTGCAGAGATGAGAGAGGGAGGGCAGAAAATGAAAGATGATTATTGTGTTCACTCTATGCAGCATTTTCTTTACACAGTTACTGCAGAGGTGTTCACAGCGTCTGATTTCCTAAAAGGGTGAGATGTGTCAGAAAATTCCCTTGAAGGTGATAGAGAAGAGGCGGTTAAGACAACTTAATGTAGAATGATGATCAAAAGTGAGACTTTAGAAAAGCACACAATCAAAATGTTAAATATTTGAGAGGCTGTCACCTATATTATCAAAAGAAGAGACAGGGGCTTTGGTAAATATATTCGTGAATGAAAGAAGTATTAAAGTTGCCAAGAGAGGATGAAAGAAGATAGATTTTCCATTTACGATTCTCTGTCCAATACGGTTTCCCTGTTTCACACTTCAGCCCGCGCTGAGTCCACACTAAACCCCAGGCTTAAACTTGTAAAAAAATCTCCGCTGTCAACGTGGCAAATATATAATATCATTTCAGGAGCAAGACACAAGGTCAAACAGAAAGACATTTCTGATTAAATCTGTGCCGTCAAGAGCACAAGGGTACAAAGGGACAGCGATCTGCAGGCCGTTTGGCTCCACACACAGGATGAGAGCACATGGACCAGAGTGAAACTCCAGCAGTGCTTTCTCTTCCTTTTTTAGGTGTCCCTCCCCCCCGTGTCTAATAGGGGCATTAGTCTCCTGTGAAGTGGCATTTGACCAAATGCTTGCTATTTTAAAGGTCAATAGGAAGCTGTTGTAAGGAAAACGATTACTTGTTGAACAGTCATATCAGTACAAACCTGATTCATTGTCAGTTTGGGATCATTAATAAAGGTGATTTAGTGTAGCGCTCCCACCCGTGCAGACAAAAACAAGTATTTGGTAAAATATCTTCAACTTAAACACGTCCACATTCTTTCAACTGGACAGCAAATCTTCCTCGTTAAAGATAACTTGATTAATTAACTATAACCGCTTCCAGCCTAATCCTGACATTTAGAATAACCTCAACCTTATCATCAAATGATGTCCCCACGAGATGAGTACAACTTTTACACATAGTTTCAGGATTCAAATCACATGCTCACACACCAGAGCTTGCAGGGTACATATTTGCTGCAACGACAACTGTGCCTGTAGCACTGCTTTATAAATGCACATACTTGAACATAGAAAGGCATATGCACAGACATAAGGACACACTGGCACGCACACACACACACACACACACACACACACACACACACACAGACATAATCTGTGAGACAGATTTTCCTGTCCAAGGAAGACACAAAACATCAATGACAGCCTATAAATTGTAGTCACACTCAGGTGCACACAAACGAGCATAAGTATGCAGCGAGCAGCAGGTAATAAGTTAGAGGGACATGGGAGAAAAGTGCTTGTCGTGCAGAAATTGACAACAATAATGACAGGCTTATAATTTATAAGCCTGTCATTATTGTCACGTTATTGTCACTGTGAAACATGATAATAATGTTTCACGGTGACGGCCTGATGTTTCCCTCGGAGGATTCACATACACAAGACACAGTTTCGCGGCCCATTATCTCCTGAAGCTCCATCCGTGGTGCCGATACAGACACCGACATTAAAACTGGAAGACTTTCACCTCAAAATGAAGAGTCAGCGATTCAAAAGCAGTGACAATCAAAAACGTCATTCTGAAGCAAAGATCCACGCTGAATGAAAATTAGTTTTTTTACACTATCAATATTTAAAAACTCATTTTTAATTCAAGTCAACAGGTAAACAGAAGAGGACACTGCGGTACTGATGCTGTTAATTCTGGAGCTCCTGAGTAACCCGTCCTTGGCCACAGAGGCATTATGGGATGGCAACATTTTCTATTCCACAGCTGGGAACCCTAAAGTCAAATGAAACTTATTTTCGTATGTTCCCACAGAGGGAATGATGTATTCAGTGTTAATGCACTAAATCCAAAAGGTCCCACTAGATTGCATAATCAATTCAAGTCTTGGGAAGCGTTTGAGTTCAGTTTGACTTGTGAGGGAGTTTGGAGTAGATTTACTTCGCAAAATGTTTCTATGACCTATGATTTAGAAATGTTATTATTTCATTACTTTTGCATTCCATTTCCAAACACCCACATGCACTGAGACAACACAAGCAAACCTGTATTGACACGTATAGTTCCACAGTAATCACATGTTAACAACCACGCCGTGTGTGTCCTCAGACACACACACACAGACCCAATGACCATTCAATCAAGGATTACATTGATGCTCATCTAACCAGGCTATACAAATGCAAATGGCTGACATGTGAGCCCAGGCGCTCTCGTTGTGTGCTTCAGCATCACTGGGACACTGTTCTGTGAGACACTTTGATAAAGCCAGATCAAAGGAGTGGGGAGAAGAGGCATTCAAGACCTCCAACAATAGCTCTCCTTAAACAGTGCCAGCAATTGGAAAAGCACATGCATGAATAAAGATGAGATTTTAGGCTACAAATATCCGTCAACAAGCCCTATGAAGGCACTTAACCGAGTCAATAAAACACAACACATTATATTGCACACTTCTGCTCGGGTGATGAAAAGAAAATGTGTGGTTTTCCAACTTAACCCAGGCTACGTCGAACAAAATACACAAGTCCAGCACAAGGTTTCACATTGAGCTGCATTGTTGAATTCATTTGTATTACCTGTCTCCTGGGATTTGATGTTGCACATCAACCTCCTTCCTAAATCTCCTCAGTTCCTGTCTGCCATGTCCAATTCAACATGTCTGCTCACCCATCCCTACGAAGCCTCTCTTCCCGTATATTCTGCCTCTTTCATTCACCATCTACCTTTCCTTTCGCCTTCTCGCATTCCATTCGCTTGGTTTCTTCACCTTCACCCTTGCTATCTCTAACACTGGACCCCTGTAATCCACACTCGCCCTCTGATTTCTTTCCATATCTCGTCCTGTCTCTTCCTTCATTTTTTTTGTTTTTGCTCTCAATCGTGTATAAATCTTTGCTTTTTCTCTTTCAGCACACTTTTTGTCACTGCTTCTTCAATTTCTCTGTCTCACTCTCCGTGTGCATCTTTTTAAGACCCTGCTCATGCATTTCCCGCCACCATTTTTTTCCTCCCCTCTTTGCGCATCCCCATACTTCCAAAGCTTGTTATGCTGGCAGTTTTGGCACACTTCTCGTCATTTTTGACTCCATCCTTCCCTCTTTCCCCTCTTAAAGCCTGCCTTACATCCACTGGGTTGTACATATACTTAAAGGAAGCCAGGGATGTGGCATGTTACAGCATTCATTTTGTATCCCAACACCTCTTTCTACTTATCTTCGTTTGGAAAGTGGCAGGATAGCAGAAGGGCTGCCTGACATATTTCACTATACATCTCCATTTTTCCATTTTTTTCTTTTCGTTCATCCCCACTCTCCCTGCCCCTGTGCTCTTTTACCTTTAGCAGGCGTACAGATGGCAGGAAGGCAGCATGGCACAGTTTTCTGATGGTCCAGTTGAGTGGCCGTGGTGCATCCAGCTGGTTCATGGTGCCCACTCTTCACGGTGCAGCCACTGGTGCCCGGCAGCTTTTCCCGGGACCAGGATCAATGCTGCCCCACCAGGGGGGCAAAAATAGGAGAGGATCTCCAACTCCAACAGTCGAAAAGCACGCAAGTCCCAGGGCATGACCCTCGACGGACAACCATCAACCGCTACTGACACCACTGTGAAGCCTTTACTCCCCCGAGCAGATGAAGCTCTCACCTGGTCAGCTCTCTGCCCCCCTCCCCTCCCTCCCTGCCCTCTCCTCCTCTCCGGCCCACACCGATCCAAGGAGTCCGAGGCAAGCCAAACCTGGAGCACCAGGAACATCCGATTCCTCTTCCACCAGCAGCCAGAGTGTACCCAGCTCTGGCAGCGGAAAAAAAAAACAGAGTGTACTGTATTTCCCCAAACAATGGAGCAGAGCGCAGTAATGCACAACAGAGATACGAGCGCGTAGTGCAAGAGGGTTGCAGGTAGAGAAAGAGAAAGAGATGGAGATGTGAGGTGAGGAGAGATGAGCAGTGCAGTGCAGTGCAGTATAGCGCAGAGGGGAGAGGAGAGAAAAGGAGAGTAGCGCAGAGCGCAAAAACGAAGCAGCGGCTTAGATTTGAGACTGCAGGCGCACTACTGTCTCTAAGATGAGAGGAGGGAGAGAGAGAGGGAGAATGGAAGAGAAAGAGACAGAGAGATGGAGGGAGAGAGTGAATGGGGGAGACATAAAATAAGATCCAACACAACTGATGAACAAGCTGAAATTGAAACTATGGGGACCGGATGGAAGAGAAGGAATTGGCTCTGCGCATGGTAAAAAAAAAGATAAGCAATGGTGAGAAAGAGAGAGAGAAGGAAAGAGAGAGGGGGGGAATGATGGAGAGAATTGAGGCGAAGAGATGTGACGAGGCACTGTATGGTGGTCAAAAGGGAAATGAGTGAAGTGGAGTCAAAGCCCTGTCTCACAGAATGAATTCAGATGGAGTTTGAGGACAGAAGCACATGCAACAGCTGGAGAGGAGTACAACCCACTTGCTGATTTGCATGTGTGTCATTTTATTTGTGCATAAAAGCTCTAAAGTGGTTAAACAAGAACAGTAAAATACTTTTGATGAGATTGTCATATCGCACCTCACCCACTCCCATTTGATGCAATTCAGTTTGCTGTATTGGCATGAATACTAAGCTGCATTCCTAAAGAAAGAAATTACATTGTGTATATGTATTGTACATTGTACTGCTAACAAATGAAATAGCTTTTCACGCCAAAATGCCCATTTTTAACAACTGTAAGACCCAAATAATTTTAGTCATCTCCCTTTATGTTAACTTTAAGCATGGACAATAATATTTGTCTATTTCTACACAAGTCTGTTGGTTACCAGGTTTCATTAAAAGCTCAATGAGTATTCTCACTGATTTAGTTGTATTAGAAAATTACATTTTCTAAAAGTTATTGGCGTCCACGCTGCAACCATCCATAGAGCTGCACCGTAGGGACCTGGATCATATCAACAAGGGCAGTCAAGAAGAGCTCTGAAAGACGAAAATGCGTGATTATGAAGCACAAAAACAAAAAAGGTTAAATTAGTCAACTATTGTTGCTTCATCTTTGTTGGTGTTTGGTCCTTTACTTCTATTTCAAGTCACTCAGACTGTTTTTCTCCAGCGACTTACTGACTCACAATAATCAAACACTCAAATGTTTGCCAAAACAAAAGATTAAAACAGAAATTAACAAGAGACCGCGACGCCAAATATCAGGCCAAGGGCATAAAGAGTGTGTGTGTGTGTGGGGGGGGGGGGGGGGGGGCATCTTGCCATCCTTCCGTCGCCCTTGCTCGGACCACAACCATCTTCAAGGTTAATTTGTATCTCAAAAACACTGATCTAGACTGCATCCTGTGTGGTTGTGACGCAAAAAATGTGACGTAATCTGTCCACGGTCAGACAGAGACACAGAGATATAAACACCTGGCAAAGTACTCAGTTCCTGCCACAGTAAGTGTCTCAAGGACCACATTCTGCCATGATGACACACACATGCAGACCCGCAACATGAAAACTCTCTTTGTGAGAGATTTGGCATGCTCGGACTAGCTGAGGAGTGATTCAGTGATTCTCTGGTGTAGGAAAAAAAAAGCACTGAGGGTTTAACGGGTGTTGATGACAACACATCACGCCTCCTGTTAGATGTACTACAAATTGTCACCATAAAAAAAAAAAAAGTTCAAATAAATGTCAATATGAATGTTACTGCATTAAGCATCAAAATATCTGAACATACCTGAACAATCAACAAGCATTCTCAAGTTTAGCTGGGGCATTAAATCTACGCAAAGAATACCAGGTAAGCGTTTAATATGGACATAGAATACAAAAGGAGCAGTTTGTCATATATTTGAGCTTTCATAAAAGGGAACCTTGAATGATATGTGGCCACATCGCTGGAATGGTATCCTAATACATTAATAATAGTTATTTCACTGTAGTAATGACTCTCTTCAGTCACCACCTCACAATAAGTATGTGTTTTGCCCTGACAGTCAGGGACTGACATTAAGAATATCCACCTCACTGACCACCGGCTCCCCTGGGGAGCACCGAGACCTCTGGGAGATCTGCCTGTCAACCGCACAGCTAGTCACTGTGGAGATGGTGTGTGTGTGTGTGTGTGTGTGTGTGTGTGTGTGTGTGTGTGTGTGTGTGTGTGTGTGTGTGTGTGTGTGTGTGTGTGTGTGTGTGTGTGTGTGTGTGTGTGTGTGTGTGTGTGTGTGTGTGTGTGTGTGTGTGTGTGTGTGTGTGTGAGGAGGTGGTGGTGGTAGGACCAGCGTAGCATGAGAGTGTGCCTTTTCCCCTCCTAACCTTATCGCTTCACACTTCTCCATCTCACCCCATGAAATGGTTCAGCAAACACATCCAGCTCAGTGCATCACTCTGCACTGCCTGCGTCCCGCCTCTAGATGGTAACCTTCTAATGCACAATGCTCTTGTCAGCCTCGGTCCTGTCATTCAAACCTGAGCCCGATATGCTGCTACAATAAAACATTCCGAATCATTTTCAAACTACCAGTTTCTTTACAACAGTAGAATCAAAGAGGCAGCCTTTGTATTCGTAAATGCATCAGAATGCTGGCAGAGGAGGTCAAGTCTGCATTATGTCAACGCCAAACAAGCAACTTACACACTGTAACCACCAGGGGGCACCGGTTCAACACACCTGCTGCACACAGAGTCTCATGTTTTTTTTTTTTTTATCCTCTCACTCTTCTTGGCTGCACTAATTATCACAACGTTAAAAGGTATTAAAGCCCGAGCAAAGAACAAGACCAGACAAGATGCGATTCAACTCTCTCATGGTGGTTCATTTCTCCCAATGGGAGCTTAACTTGTCAGATGAGGGAGGCAATTTACTGTGAATTACTTAAGTGCTTCATCGCCGAGAGTTTGTATCGGATGGTGAAGGCAAAATAAATACACATCCAAAAAATAGTTTAGTCCCTCACGTTTTCAGATGAAGTTGGAAAATGACATTAAATGGTTATTTATTTTACAGCAAATTGAGATCGAGGTGGAACACATTTTTACACAAGAATCACAACAGAAAATACTATCAATTAACAGACACTGCCCTGTAAGCTTAGCACGAATACTGTGCCAACACTTTGCTCTGCCGCCTATAGATGTGGGTTCATGTCGTATTATGTAGATGTAGGAATGTGTATGTGTGTGTGCATCGGTGAATGTCTGAATAATTTACACGCAACCAACAAGTGGTCGTGAAGAAACTGTGTTTTTCTTTCATCATTTGATGTGTATGAATATGTGTGAGCACACCTACGTGTAATAACAGTGAGTGGGTGTTCTGTATAGCTCACTGCTACTCGGAGACAAATCTGCTACAGGTAGACCTTGTGACATCGCCTATCTGCACTGTGACAGCTGTGTGAAAGAAGCCCATTTCCACCTCTCATTCAAACAAAGCCAGGAGCTCCAGAGAAGCTGCTCGCTCATTGAAAATGTGAAGCTTGCCGTTGGTATTTGTGTGAAAAATGCTTGAGAAAGAGTGGCTATCAGTGAGTGTCTGTCTGAGTGAAAGAGATAGATTTGTGGAATGTTATTGTTGTATTTTATACAAAACCTATTAATTGGAGTCCTGTGAAAAAAGTACTGAATTGAATTGAACTAGCAAGGGGAAGAGAGAGAGGAAAAAGGTGCCTGCACACAGCTCTTTGTCTGCGACAGTAGACATAATTGCTCTGTAAAACGCCTGTCCTGTGTTCTCCACACAAACCGGAAGGGAAAAATCTAAATCCCGATATAGAGTAACTGAGCTAATATACACTGCTAAAACAAATAAATGAATAAAAAGGCCTCACTGGTACAGTTCATACTACATGTAACTTGGAGATTTTCTCAAATATATGAATGATTCTTATATCATTCATTCATACACTGTCAGTTTTTCAGGAAAACAAGTGACAACAGTGAAGATTGATGGTGCCAAAAGCCTTGAATCTAATTTGGCCTCCTCTCCCTCTTCTCTTAGCGATGCTCGTCCCCTGGAGGATTCTCCATAAGTGACAGTTCAATACCTCCCTGCATATGCACTCAAACCCAATGCACACACACACTAACCCCCCCCCCCCCCCCCACACACACACACACACACACACACACACACACACACACAAACAAACAAACACATGACTTACATACATGAATAGCTCTCAAAATGTGTTGTTTTCTCCACTTTTGTTTGCTACTCACCATCTACTCACCATCTCTCACTATCAGGCACTATTGCAGTTTAAGGCTTCCTAAAACATCTGTACCAACTCTTGAGCCTAATAAACTCAAATGAGGATGTTGTGAAGGACTCATCCTGCACTCATCCATACAACACAGCACTTTACCGGTTGTGGAACGTAGCTAACAGAGCAATCTGGAGACGGATGGAAAGTGTGTTTGGATACAGTGGGCAAAAACGTTGCTTTCAATTCATTTGCTACTGACATTTGCAACTGCCACTGACGGTGGAGTGTTGAAGTTGGGTGAGCGGGGAACTTGGGCGCTGGTGGCATTGAGCTGCAATGACACAGAGTTGGTTGTAGAGCAAACACACCTTAGACGATCCCATTACACCTGCATGTTCTTTCTGCCTCTCTTCATAATAATGTCAGTCTATCTGTAGTTTCTGTTAAGAGAGACACAAGTGACACTAACAGGACAGAGGTGGTAGGTAGGTAGGTAGATACAGAGGATGTGATGACGGGGACATGAAGGGTTGTGTTGTGGAACACTGCACGGTAGGTTGATGAGACCAGCTACGAGGTAGATGGGAGAAGAAGGAGTTGACAATTTAACACTGAAAGTTTGGTGTCATGGAAGGAAGGAGCACTTCAGCAAGCTTTCCTCCAGTTAAATTCAACCTTTCAGTTTAGCACATATTACTTCCTGCTGTGCGGTGGTTGACAAAGGAACAGCGAGAGTCTATCTTCTTTTCTCTGCAGTAGAAATTATTTATGTGGCATTTGGCATTCCCCACAATAGGAAATAGCAAAACCACAAGCACCTCACGACTACGTAATTGCAGTAGAACAGGGACGAGCACCATCAGATTCACAGCTGAGATACTGGATCACCATAACCACATGAAATGCATCCCATGAATTAGATCTCTCTGACTTAAAGATATTTGTTCAACCAGACAAGATTGAAGGTAGTGACTTTGTACCTACAGCCGTGTGTTTTATCGTGTTGTCTTGTCATACAACCTGACAGAAATCTGACAAACTAACGAATGAATACCGTACATTCATTAATAGCTCAGTGACATGTAAACTATGAAGAAAAGGGGGACACCATCCACACAGAAGCACCGCTCTGTGTTTAAAAGCATATCATACACCAGATGAGAGCATACGCTCTTTTAACAACACAACCAGTTCAGATGTGGGAAGATCATAATAGAGTTCACAAGAGGTACGGCAATTACAGTAAGTGCACAGTATGCATGTTTCATCAGGAGTTGAATATGTGTGTGTGTATGTAATTAGCAGCCGTCGTTGAAAAGCAGCTTTAAACATCTCCAGAACTGAGGCAGACGTAAACAGCACTCAGCGTGGCGCAATCACAAGAAGTCCATGTAATTGGCAATGAATAATAATGAATTATATTCGAAGGACTACCGGTGGTCCATGGAGAGAGAATCATTTCGTAGTAATATGCCACCTAGGCTGTGGACTGTGCGCATAGATTCAAATACTCCGAACAGTTCACTTTGACCGATACTGTCCGCATGTCATTAGCTAGGCTGTAAGCACTGAGGGTTTTATTCTTTTCAGTCAAATAGTTCCATTATCCCAAAGTCAATGATTTGAGGTTCATGGTGACCAAAAATTCTTGATAAGATAGCTTTATCAAAGGAAGTTTTAATGAGGAAAAAAGAAGTTCAGAGCAAACTTCCCTGCAAATTGTCCTCCTGCCTGCGCTGACGACAAAACTATTCCGCTATTTATCAAGTACATGAAAAAGTGACTACTTCACAACATCAGGAAAGAAAATGAGTGGCTTTATTCTCTTGATAAATGTTTTATTTATTTTGGAATGTGGTCCTTGTAACAGGCCAACGTTTTCCAAATGACCATAACACTGGGAATCTGATGTATTCCATGTAAACCCTCAGTATAAAGAGGAGTATCTCTGTGCTGCATTCACCCTTTCTGCCATGAATGGTTTACCCAAGAGATCAACACAGCAATAGGCCCTTCATCAAACAGCGAGCACTGTAACCCTAAACCTCACCATGACTGCGAGGATCCCAGAATCATCCAATGATGTAAAAAACAGAGAGGAAATGGGAGAGGAATAAATGAAGAGCCACAACCATTTCAGATAAACACTGTGGTCTACTCATTTCATCCATATCCTTGTCTGACACCAACACTGAATTGCTTTTGCATAATGTGGCTGCATTAAAGCAGCTGAAGCGATTCAAGCCCTCACGTTGAATTTTCCAACTGAATCTCTCACCAGAGATGAGAAAAGTGTGTTTTATTTGTATTCAACAACAACTGTCCACCGCGGCAATTCAGATCATAAAGCATCTATAATTAACTTCTATGACGTAAGAATCAAAAAGCACAACTGACAAGTAACAACAAGTGTTTCTCAACCAATTTAAGTAGCAAGAAAAGACGAGGGCACAAGACTTAACTAATAACATGAATGTAGTTTTTGTCTTGAAACATTTCGGGACTTGGCTACGTGTGATATGCTGCAGGGGGAAAAACACTGAAACCTGCACTCCAGATATTATAATGGCCTATGGTGGGGCCATGGTTGCCAGTGAAGACGAAGTTGGAAAGCTTTGTCAAATATGTTGACCAGCTGCTGCAATTACTGTCGATGCTGCAGGAGACAAACGCCAGCACATTAGCGTAGAATGGTGATTTAAATTGGTAGTATTTCAAAATTCTTCCCTTTTGGCCACAACCCCGTCTATGATGAGCACCAGTGTGATTTCATGTCCCGCAGGGTCGGGAGAGGTTCCATCCACAGTCTTGATTTGCAACCTGTTAAACCCACTATCATCGGAGTTTAGGCAAGTTCAATTTCTTATAGAATACAGAAAAAAACGCAGCAGAAGATATTGAGTCAGAGAGGAGGACGATCCATCTGCACATTCATTTCAAACAAAAGCTAATGTGGTGGTGCCTCCCTCTCTTTAAGATGTTTCTCTCCTCTCTCTTAGTCGCTCAAGGAGATATGTGCAGTGCCCATTGGGTATTACCTGAAGCCCCAAAGTCCTTGTCAGTCCAGTGCTCAATGGAAATAGAGCAAACACCACAGAGAGAGAGAGAAAGAGAGAGAGAGCGAGAGCGAGAGAGAGAGAGAGAGAGAGAGAGAGAGAGAGAGAGAGAGAGAGAAATCTATAAATCCAGATTAGTTTTAGTGCCTGCCGATCTAATCTTCTGAGTCAACAGAGCAATGCAGACAAGGCTCAGTGTCAGAGGCCACTTTAATGAACAGTCACTCATTTCGGCCCCATACTGCTAAAGCCTCATTCCTCAGCACTCTGTGTGGTTTTACTAAACTTTTGAATCATTAATTAAATCCAGGCTCAAGTTAGGAAACTTTTAGTGAAACTCTAAAAGCCCGAAAGATTTTAAAAGGCTTGAGTAAAGAATATTATAATAATATTCATCACATTTCTACCTTTAGAAAAAAGACCCACTCACTAAACTAATTCTAAACATGCCAATATTAGCTTGTAAAAGACAAGCACGAGCCATAAGGCTCCTGCAATTTTGATGACATGATTTCCCTCTGGCCATGAAGGCAGACTTTTGATCAGTTGCATCTAAAAGCTCCTGGCTACTGAGTGTTTGACGCAGCTTGTGTTTCCAGGTTGTCCTAAAATCCTCAGCCCTCAGCTGAGTGGATGGAACCAGTGAGGTGAAATAGTGGACGGTGCAGCTAATGGGTCCACCTCCTCCATTTTCGCCCTGCGTCTTTGAAATGAGCCCCCAACTGAGAAGGAGTCACACTAACACACAAGTGCTACAAAAACTGGCGTACGCACACACGCACGCACGCACGCACACACACACACACACACACACACACACACTGAACGCTTGCCAGCAAAAGTGTGTATGAAAACAAAATCCCTTGACATAAATTCTGCATTAGCCGTTGAGAAGCTCCATGTTGCTGTAGCAACGTAGACATAGTGTAATTACCGTCTTGCGGGGTCAGTGTAATAAAGCTAGGCTCACAACCCACTGGCCCCGGGGCCCCTGGTAATGGTTTTTATGGCTACCATTATTGCCACACCGCTACACCAGGAAACGCATACGAGGATAGGCTTCGCCTTAAAGCCCAGAGCTGCTGGCATCAGAAAATAAGAGCTTCAAAGCCACAGTTCAAAGACAGGCTGAAACACGGGTTTCAGATCATCCGATGTCTATTCAAACATGTCTACATTTGCATAAATGAGAATATCTGCATTTACATGAAAGAGACGGGACATAATTCTATAGGGTTTTCTCATTCTAGGTTTGGAAACAGGTTTGAGGAGAACCAGGAGTAAACACAGACTGGATGACACCTGACTACTCGTGAAATATTGATATTTTCGGCATACTAAAAATACCAGGGCTTCTAACAACACACTACGGAGGAGGCAAGCTGCCTTATCTGACTTAAAGAAATAAAGAATAGTCTAGACCTCAGGTTTTAAAAAAGCTAAGCGTGGCTGTGTTGCCGGTAGAGATCTCATAGTAAAGCTTTGTTCGTGACATCAACACGCTGCACCAAAATCTAGATGGACAAAGCTAACCTAAGGACGATGGCACACTGCAGTCAGAGTGGTAGAGTGAAAAACAGCTTCTCAATTTAATTCATTAGACGCTCACAGTGCTCTCTTACAGTTCGCTTCAACAAATGATCCAAAAGCCTTGCAGAGAGAAAGGATTATAGAGCTGTCATAATACCTCTCCCTCTCAGGAAGAGATGGGGGTTGAATGGATCTGCAGATTAGTAAAATGAAGACGGAGAAAAAATGAAACGGAGAGAAAGAAGAGAGCAATACATAAAAGCCTAATTAAATCTAGAATGTTGATGGTCACATATGTTCCCATGCATTATGTTCTTGTCTGCATGGCATTGTCAAGACTGCAAGAAAAGGATGTGGGATTTCATCTACAAAAACGTGTCAGCTCCTTTCATCTATTTTTAGACATTTAGGGCAAACAGTGCAGACAAATTCACAAATAGTTCAGTGGAACTCTGGCATCAGAGAGTCAACTTGAGTCAAACTGCAGCGATGGTGATGAGCGGTGGTCAGGTTACACCTTCCATCAGGCAGTCCATGTTTACGCACACATAATCTCTCACACACACACACAGACACACAAAATGTCTATCAGGCCAACTCGCATGGCAACAAAAGTTTTCCATGCGACCTTATTAAACCCGGTCCTATTGCTTTCCTTTCCCTCCCCTTTTCCTTCACCATCCACATCATCTCTCTGAATTGTATCTCAGTAGGAGGTCTCCTGAGTTAGGCTTCAACAAAACAAGTGTTTGTGTGTGTGAGAGAAAGAGAGATACAATGTACCACTTTCATTTGTAACACCGAACACACTTCGACGTCTCAAAATTAAACCTGCCTACTCAAAGCTCTAACAGCTAAAGCTCCATCTGTATCACTCACTCGATCTCCTCTATCTCACTCTCACGCACACACACACACACACACACACAATCACATACAAAGAAGTTCTTTCATCCTCCCAAAAGATGCTTTGTCTCCTCAGCACGTTCTCCCACTACCTAACACCTCCCACCACGTTCACTGCTTTAGCAAACTCAACATGATACTTGGTGCTGTTTCCAAGCTACTGTTGCTACGGATGTCAGTCAACACCCTCCACACACACACACACACACACACACACACACACACACACACCATCACTGCCATTAAATAACCAGCTTATTTGTACTAACGGTCTGCCACTGAAACGTGTGTTAAGCAGATTAAAATGTTGAGGACTTGGCTGTGTTGGCATGCCAGCAGCACAGTCTCAGGTTTGTTATGACTCAGCCCCACCGAGAGTGAAATGAAAGTCTCAGCAGTGGCGTGACACTTACGGAAAGAGACCACTTACGCCTACTGATACTATTGCCTTTCAATGAAAGAAAAATGACTTTTTGACATTCTGGCTTCTTTTTTTTCTCCTGCTTGTACTCCCTGGTTTACATGGCACTTGATGTGGTTACACATCTGTCTCTGTCCATCTACCACCCACTACCCTAGAGCCAGATGACTCTCTCATCTGTTTGTTTCCCTTTGCTACTTAATTTATCTTTAATTAGTATGAGGTGTAATTACGACGGGCTAATGATTTACAGAAGGCTGTGGGTCCTTTCTCTACCCACGCTGTTGATTATGTACTACAATCAAGAATGCCTTTAAGAAAATGATGCGTATGAATGTGCATTTAACAATATGAGTATTTAAAAATAACTCATACATTTCATGATCTTATTTAGTAGTTATAATTGACAGATACAGAGGATAATGTAAGTGTTTTTGGCCCTGATCCCAATCTGAGTCCTTTAAAATTGCCAAACCAGAGTCAGATCCAATACCTTATATATATATATATATATATATATATATATATATATATATATATATATATATATATAGGAGCTAAAGATATGCAATGCTGATGATTAAATATGTATCCGACACTTTGAAAAAGCAGGTGTTGTCTTTTGACTTTGGCACACCTTATTTTACACGAGCTACTTCCTGTTAAGCTGATCATCTTAAATCATTGGTATGATAAGACGTATCAGTCTGTTGAATCTTCAAAAACACTTATTATTTAACAGCTGTTTTACAAAGTAGAAGTTCCTCCCTCACAAATACTCTTTGGCCGAGTACAGACACACAAACCCGACGTGGCGTCTATCGTCATCATGAGGCGAGATCAAGACAAGCAAGTCATTGTCGTGTGTTACAGCGGTGCTATGCAGCAATCTGTGGGGACATTTTTATGGAGATGGATAAAACAATTGGTAGAGATGGATTTCATTTAACTTTGCAGCCACTTCATTATTTATGAATGAGAATAGCTTCCCCGTCTAAGTAACAAATTCGAACTGCAGGATGGAGAATGATGTAATCTCTAAATAAGAAGGCACAAATTCATAATTGTCTTTTCATAAGTTATAATAGTTTATGGCCCAAAAAGGGAGAAATCAATACTTGCTTAAGTACATGAGATGTAAGGATTGCATTTTTATTCGCAGGACATTTACATTCTGATTAATAGCAGTTGATAGATGAAATAATTGATCAATGATGAAGAAATGTTCATTATATTCTCTAAAATATGAACATAGCAGAGAGCAGAGACGACAGCTGAGACACGCTGAGCTCTTTTACAAGGAACGGCGGCTTCTTATTTCAGAAGCTAAAAGTTCAGTTATGTTTCCTTTGTCGTGGTTTTGCCCCTAAATGTTCCGAGATATTTCTTGCAGTGATATTACTGGAAACATTTATAATCACTAAACGCAATCTCACTAATCTAATGTACAGTATAAGAAGAGGAGGAATTGTCCATGCTGGTGCTTAATGAACAAACACTTTGTCCATAGATAAGAAGAATCACTGCGTATGATTTATGTGAAATCAAGTTAAAACATGTTTTAATAGTACGGTTATGTTCAGACTAACACTGCTTGAAAAAACCTGGTCCTCCTCATTCATATTAATGAGAGACTTGGAGCTGGAAGTTGCCAAAGTCAAACATTTTTACATTTTACACAGTGGAGTTGAAGAGCATTAAATTGATAGGTATAAAAAAAATAATAATAATACAAATGTACAGCATGAATCGACCATCAATGGATGCTGATTGTCAGTGTGATTTTCAGCTTAATTTGACTGCGATGAACGTAAGAATGCTGCTAGCAGGCCCAGTGAACATGTCAGCGAGTTTAGCCAGAAAGAAAAGAAAAAAGCATGTTTGTCAGGAATCCAGAATACTTGAAAGCACAACACAACACATTTCTTTTTTAAGTTTTTCTGAGACAATAACAGTGTAAGTACAATTCAAGCAAATGCCATTAAGCAGGCCATCTGTCGAGTCCATCTTTCTTCACACTTGGTTTTATACTACCTTTCAGTAGTTAGGCACATCACCCACGTATACGTCGGTAAATTAACTATTGTTAGCCTTCCTATCGGACACAATTTCTTGGTCATGTTAGAAATATACGTGTGTGCTCAATGGTCTTTAATAATGAGTCATTCACAGCAGGACCCACAAGGGGGAACCAGAAGCTCTGTGTCAACATAGCAGCAATAATTAAGGAGTAAAATATATTTAGTATGACCTCCATAACTTTATACTTTGAATAATTCACAACAAATCCAACACAGGAGAAAACATCAGACTTCAGAACTTTGTATTACACAAAGGCAGTAAAGGAAATCACAAAAATAACAGTAGCAGTGTGCAGAACATGTCATGCAAACATATACTGGTGGCACCACCCAACTTGACTTTGATGTTAGAAAGTGGCAGTAACAGTATGTATCCATCTGTGGAAACTGCTCTCTGAATTACTGCCGATAGACATTTTTCATTTCAGCATGTCACAGCAGGAGGAGCACAGGGTTAATCTATAATGTCAATAAGCAGCGACTGCAGTTTATTTAGGCGTTTCAGATTCTGGGTTCTGTTGTTGTGCACTATCGGCTCATTGGAACGGCTTACTGAGAACTTATGCAGCTGAGCCTTCGTAATTGTTTTTTTCGTTCCACACGTGTTCTTTGCCTGCTGTGACCACATTATAACCTCAGTCCGTTCACACAGGTGTACAGACCAGAGCCTTTTACAGTATTTACCAATTCTGCCAGTAAAAACCCAACAACTTCTAACATTTGATGATTTGTTTGTCTTGCAAAGTAACTAAAATGCAATTAGATGTATCACAGAGGAATAGATGCACACTCTGACAGAATCATACAGACTCTTCTGTCTTGACCTCTAATCCTCCTCGGCCTTCGCTCATTCAGCACTATCACGGAGAATTGGATTCTCAAAGCGCCTGTAGAGTAATTAGCTCACTCACTGTCTCTTCCAATTGTTATCCTTCACGCTCTGTTGCACTCATTCAAGTCAAGTCATACACAGCAACACTCATTCAGTAACACACACACACGGCTGTTACAACTGACCAATGATTCAAAGTGTCTCGTGATTTGAGACGCGCAGAGGTGTGTGGTCGTATCACTCTGCTGTTCATATCCAAGCAACACAAATCCCAGAGGATCAAGCTTAGCTTCTCTTTGTGAACACAGACACACGCACACAAAGATGAATGCAGCTCGAGAAGCAGACTGGAGTACAGACACTACTTTTATAAAATACGATGATTACGTTTTTTTTTAAATCCACATCTGCATTTATATAAGCCCTGTGACAAAACTGTCTGACAGCCCACTTCCTCAAAGTAAGAATAAAAACACAGGTCCTCTGATATTTTTACAGCAGTATATGTGTGCAATGCCAAATAGCACTGGTTACTGGGGCATAACTGAAAAACCAGAAGTGGATCTCGTATCCCCAACCGTGCATATCTCTGTCTCCCACACATCTCCCGGCTCAGATATCACTGCCAAATATCACCCCACAGATCGGCTAAGCATGATAGTCCGTGAGCACCATGCTAGCAATGAGCATTAGTTATTCTGACCTCGATCCATAAACACCAGCGAAGTTCCACATTTCAAAAATAGATGGGAACCGGATCCATCAGATCCACACGGAGGATTTTTTTCCCCACCAGCCTGACAGATGCTGCCAAAAGACAAATTATGCATCGATTTTGAAGCACTGCGAGCACCCCGGCACCTTGACGCAGGTGCAGGAGACAAGAAAGATGGGAATGGAGTCAAGTAACAAAAGAGAATAGGAACAGATATCAAGACAGAGTCTGGGTGTATGTGTGCAACCAGTTTCCAAAATAAGTAATCCCTCTCTCACAATATCCCACTTGGTTTTTTACAGCAAATCTTAAAACCTAATTTAACAAATAGTTGTACCGTGTCTTGAGGAATATCATTTACAAGTTTGAGAAGTGGAATGTTTTTCTTCCAGTCGTTCAGGTTGTCTTACTACTACACAACAATAGTACTACACCTGTGACACAACAGCTTCAATGGAGAATTTAGTTAAAGTAATGTATAGCCTTCCAGCAGTCAGTTGTTCTGTTGATATTCAATTCATTTTTACTCGATTGATATTCCTGTGACTATAACAATCCTCAAAAGTTGATTGATGAGCGATGCTGGCTTGCTGATCATCACGCCCTCTTTCTATAAATGCTGTGGCAGGATTTTAGCTGATCCCCGAGCATCTATGAAGATGGCAATATCGAAGCTCATCGAACCCTGTTCACTGTTCACACTGTGCATTGAATTGTGAAATAATAAAACAGACGGTTGTTTTTACAAATCATCTCATCTTTGGTTCACACAGCAGAGTTATTTCATAGGAATCATTATCACATGCTACAGTTGTGCCTTTAAGATATGCAACAGCTTAAATGGTGAAGAATCTAATCTGTTTATGTTGTGAAGTTTAGGACACATAATACTCAATATAAAATACAATATTGTGTTCTGACTGCAGTACCTAGTTTCCAAGGTAACAGGAGGTGGGAAACTGAAAGCTCAAAACAACTGCACAGGAGCAAAAACAGCTTCTTACTTTGGGTCATCACTCAAGTGGCAACACAGAATGACTCGTTTAATTCTTAATAACCTAACTGGCAAATCAACCAACGTGTTAGTCTTCTAAATGTCTCTACTCCATTCACCTCCTAATCCCTCGCTGCTGCTTAACTCCCTCCCGGGCAAAGTGCTATCTTGTCAGCAGCCTTTCCTGTCCCACTTACCCCCCAGAACCCTGCTCATTGATTTATCTTGAGGGGACATGTCGAGGGGGTCCAGTTTATCCTCAAAACATCTTACCGGTGGCTGCTGAGAGTTGAGCACCCCCCTCTTGGTGGAGCCCCCTCTGGAGCTGAGCCTCTTCCACGACTCTGAGAAGCGCCCCCTGGTGGTGGGTCGCCCCGGCCCAGATGTCCCGGACGCAACAGATGAATCATCCCGGGTGGAAAACGGACGATCCCTGCGCAACTCCCTCCGCTCACTCCACTTCTTCTTGGAAGCCATGGGTGTTAAAAATGTGGTCAGAAAGATGTGGGAAGTGAGGCACCCACGCTAAATCGAGGAAGCTGGTCTTTAATCAAACTAGTGCCACAGGTGGCATCTTCAATTCATTCTCTACTCTGCTGCCTCCTGAAGCTTGATTCACTCAGTCTCTGTCTCTCTTCTTTCTTTCAGTCTTCTTCCTCACTTTAAGAGATTATGCAAGAAAAAAGTCCAACTCCTTTCTCCCTATTTCTTTTACTTTTTCCCTCTTCTGATCTTTTGATCAAAGGAACGGGACAACAGATCTTCACCTGCTCAGCTGCACTCCTGCTCTCTTCTTTTCTTCCGTGGAGCCTTCCTCTGGGAGGGATGGGAGTCAGAGAGGAGAGGAGGCAAAGCAGAAGGTGCTGTCTGCACCCTGTTGCATGTGTTGTTACTGTGGCTTGCTGTTTTCCCTCCTCACATCGAGAGAGAGAGAGAGAGAGAGAGAGAGAGAGAGAGAGAGAGAGAGAGAGAGAGAGAGAGAGAATGGCAGGGAAAGAGAGAGGGAGGGAGGGAGAGAGAGAGGGAGGGAGAAAGAGAGAGAGAGAATGGCAGGGAAAGAGGTTGTTGGAGCGTATGATATTGAAATACGGATGAAAGAGACAAAATGATAACTACACAGGAAAAACGGGAGAGTAATTTTTCCGGAGTTACAATTATTTTCCACTGAAGGAGTCATATTTAATCATTTTGGAGTGTAATTACTTCCAGTAGCCAGTAGAGTGTGAGTAAATATTCAGAATAAAATCTATTGGAGTAAAACAGCGTGACCACGCCCACAACGGTTCCTTAAGTTTCGTTTCTGCCGCCATGACACCTCTCGCTACACTGGAATGAGCTGACGTTTTATGGAACGGAAGGGCTGAAGTGAGGAACAGAAGACGGCATTTGAAATAACATGTCAGGTAAGGTCATTCGTTTTGGTTAACTTCATGTGTGTAAGGTACATTGTGTAGCAACATTGCAGCTAACCTAACGTTACTTCACTATTTGCATTGTCAGATATGAGCCGTAGCTTCTGATTGTTCGCGTTAGCAGATGCTAACGGTAGCTTCTAACGTTTTCACATAACTTAGTCACAGTCAAACGTTAGCTTCTAACGCATTAACATCAATTCGCAAAATATTTGGTGGTTTATGGACATATTAACGTCGACACACCTGGATTAAAGTCTCAATAAAGTAGTATTAGCTATCATCAGTAGCCAGCGGACTTCACTGAGCAGGTGCATGTGTGTTTTATTCTGTGTAGAGGGGCTGTCTTTTGCTGCAGTTAGTTGGTGCAACAGGTACATTTTACTGTGAAAATGGCTATGTAGAATTTGCAGTTTGTTGGCGTCAACACGTGTATTTTACTCAGAAAGGAGCTGTTAACGACCGTTTTAAGCTGCATTTGTTGGCGCTAACCTGTGTATTTTACTCTGAAAAGAGCTGTTAAAAACCGTTTTAAACGGACTGTTTCTAGCTGCGTTTGTGGGCGCTAACACGTGTATTTTACTCTGAAAAGAGCTGTTAACGACTGTTTTAAGCAACTGTTTCCGGCTGCGTTTGTTTGCGCTAACACGTGTATTTGACTCTGAAAAGAGCTGTTAACGACTGTTTTAAGCAACTGTTTCCGGCTGCGTTTGTTTGCGCTAACACGTGTATTTGACTCTGAAAAGAGCTGTTAATGACTGTTGGACTGTTTCTAGCTGCGTTTGTTGCCGCCAACACGTGTATTTGACTCTGAAAAGAGCTGTGTTGATGGACTGTGTTTCGCTGCAGTTCATCAGCACCCTGGTCGATGCAACATGTGTGTTATACTTTGAAAAAATGCACTTCACTCTGTTGACTGCTAAAACTAGCTGGGCTTGACATTGGCACGGGCCACTCGCGAAGTGCGGGTAGAATTCCGCAGCATAAGCTGATTGATCTGTTGCACTGTGGCATGCTAGAGACGGCCAAGTCGGAGACAACCAGGTGAAGTAGACATTGTTCAAGATGAGACAACTGGTTACATTTCTGATGATGTGTTCACGCCAAACGCAGTAGATTACATACAAAGTCTATGCACAGCCACTATGAGACTGGAGTGACGCGAATTGGCGATTCAAGCGAATGAACAGGTCCCTTTAGTACAGCGTAATAAAGACGTGCTTAAAATGTCCCTCGTTTTTATAATGAAATAGTTTACCCTTGTGGAGACCTACTATTAGTCCATGCATCATGTCTTTCTAATGTTGGCTTACTGTGGTATTACTAATGTTGGCAGTCAGCTGTTTCTGATAATGAAACTAATTTAATTGTTTTTGTCATGAAGGATGCAAGCTGTAAGAGTGAAGTACAGAGATCGTCAGAAGTACATTTGTTATGAGGGGCAACTAACCTTCAAATCATTTTTGGATTGTGGTGAGTGAAAAATATTGCACACACTAACCTGTGGAACAATACACTTGGGATGTCACTCTATGTTTTGCATACCTGAAAGTCTTTTCCCTGGAATAGCAAAGGTCTGCATGGAACACTGTCAGTTTTGGGATTACAATGTTCAAGTGAAGATGGCCTTCTGATTGCTGTCTGTTATGTTTTTCTGCAAATACACAACCGATTCATCACTAAGCTTGTCCCTTGGTATTTTGTCTTCACAGTTGCCAAGAAATTTGACCTTCCAACCTTGGACTTAAAAGTCTATGATGAATCAAAGACCGAAGTTGATGAGGAGGTGTTTGAGTTTCTACTAAAGAAACAAGACATTGGTGTGCTGGAGATTTGTCTACCCCAAGACCCAAATCTTGAGGGTTAGTTACTTATTAGCTTATAACTTCATATTTATCTGTACGGCTTGGTCAATCTAACATGTTTTGAATATGCAAGACAATTTAATATATCTGAGTTGGGGTTTTTTAAAATCTTATTTAGATATTTTGAAATCATCTCTGCTCACCCTTTCCACAATTTCTGGAACTGTTGTGGGCATGATACAATGTGAAATATTTGCATTCCTCTAATAATGGATGTGTGCACTTATATTGTCTTATAGTCACATTGTTAATCACATTAGTTCAATGTTAATATGATTTCTAGATTCTTTGAGCTCCCCTTCATGCTCCTCCTTTGCAAGCTTCAGTGGAGACAATGAGAGGGACTCGGACGACACCACTATATTGCAGCATAGTCCTGCTACAAGACAAAGAGATGAGGGAAGTCATCTAGCTCAGGTAAGCTCTGCAGTTTCCCTTGCATCCTTTCTGAAGGTTTAAAAAAAATGCCAAGGTTGAATGGTAAATGGCTGAATAACTGAAGTTGTAAAATTGTGGCCATTCTGTTTGATAATACTTGATGTCATTATTGTTTTAAACGTTTCATTGTGTTCATTTTTGTTCTTCCCACTTAGATGATTGAAGACATCCTGAAGAACAAACCTGGAGGAGAGAGGATCATGAATGAGTATGCCCGAACAAAAAGCCTAACGGATGCCAGAAGACGTGATATGGTCAAGATATTGGTCGCACATATGACAAGTGAACATGGGTATGTTGTCATGTTGTTATTATTACATACCTGCACTCCTAATACACATGTGTGTCTTGAATTGACACAGTACAACACCCCTCTTTTAGCAGGTGGAATTTACACATCAATACTTTTGATTGGAGCACATATAGTAAAGTCTGTGTGTTTGTGTGTAGGACAAGTCCTTCAAGGCGCGTTAAAGAGGACTACGCAAGGGGCATCACTACCTTGTACCCATACCTGGCCGATCCTAGGAGCAAGTTAGGCTATGTAAGTACATTAAAACGTCTAACTTATTTACTTTTCACTTGCTTGGAATGTAAATATTTCAACTGCTGTTTTACAGATGGGTAGTGTTTTTATTTCAAATAAAGATCTGTAAACATTACTGCATGGCAACAAGGGCTGTCACTTTTTGAACATTTGTTTGAATGTAATTAACATTCAAACTCTAATGACTCATTTGAATAAAAAATGTACAGTCTATATCCACAGCTGACTGTTTAACGTAGTTTACTTTGTCACCCAACAGAGGGCGCTCTAACGTATTGCGTGTCATTTCATATTTGTTCGAGTGTTATTTTTGGAAAAGGTGACAGCCCTAATGGCCACCATCTCTGCCTTCCCCGTAAGTTGAACTCTGGCGGTGTTAAAGCTCAGTTTACTTTCGCACCGCAAGGGTTAGCCCATTAACAAGACACAACACTAACCGTGTAATACAATAACCTCTGTTTTTCAAAATAACTGTCATTAGAAAGAAAGGCCTCATCACAATACTAGGAAATATGATAGTTTTTGGGGAAAGATTAAACTATTTCAACTTGTTCAATCAAACTGAATAACCCTTTTTACTTTAGGAGCATTATTACAATGCAGAAGATGGGAGTGGGTATCTGGCATGGAGACTGAAATTTGTTCAGAAGGAAGCATCGGAGGGAAAAAAGAAGACCTGCAGTCAGTCACAAACACTAACTGGTATGTGTGAAGTCTAATTCATAATGCATGATGAGGGAATAATCATATAATGTATATATATATATATATATATATATATATATATATATATATATATATATATATATATATATATATCCTATTTTTCTTCTGGAGACGTAAGTGCCTGCATGGCCATCCTTGCAGAGTTTTCCAAGCCTTATTTCTTATATCTTAGGACATAATATCATATACTAACCCAGTAATTGATAAAAGTGCCACCACTATTACAGGTGGTCCAAAAGCAGAAAGAGACTCATTCAGAGTGGAAAACGGGCTAACCACAGAAAGCCTGTGCTGCGAGGCCATTGCGCTTATGAAGCATACAGCTGATGAAGCAACTGTGAAGGAGAAGATGAAGCAGACCTTTACCTATCGCCAAGACATGGTTCATGACCCAGTGAAGTCCTCTGAACTATTCACAGCGTTTCCAAGATTCCTGGACATGGCAGGACTGGTATGTGAACGTTCTACTGCCACTGTCATGACAATATTATTTCTGTTCTACAATAGCCTGGGTAGGGTTGTAAGATCTGTCATGACCATGGTGCTACACCATAATGTTTACTGTTCTGTTTTGACCAATTCTATCTTGTCTGCAGATTGACCAAGACTTTGGTCTGATGTTTGGGGATGCTGCTACTACAAAGTTCCTGGAGAGATGGCCTACTATCTACAAACAGAAAGTCCTCGAACAAAGCCGTGGCCTCACACAGACAGCCGATCTTCAAGACCTGGTTCAAAATGCTGAATGCACAACAGACGTGGAAAATGGTATGCTAAAAGTTAAGGATCATAGTTATGGAAGAGAGAATAGTTTTTGAATGAAAAATGGATTGACTGTTCGCTTGTAGTAAATGCTTGTTTATGAATTTTTACTTCCAGGATGGGACAGTGACATGTCATCCATTTTGGTTCTTGTCCACCTTCTACCACCATCACCACATGGCCGCAAGAGACCAGGAAAACTCTCAGCCAGACAAGCCAGTGACCGTCTTGTGAAATTCATTAAGGTGAGGTTACAGTTCAATTAAACTGGAAAATCGTCACTGTTCTGTCCCCTTTTCTAAACCTTTCAATCCTCTTTTTAAGATTATGGTCAATTAAGACATTTCCTTAAACTGACTAATTTTATAGCTGACTAATTCATTATTTTTTCTGTCACAGACTGGGATGAGCATCCAGGGGCATCTGGACGGCATCGTGGAAAGCCTTCAACCATACCTGCTAGCTGTGGGGACCCAGAAGAGTCTGATTCACAAATACTTCATTGTGATTGACAAGCATGCAATACCTTGTAAGTCACCAGACACACTTGCCTGTTTTGATGAGCTTTTCAAAGCTCATTTTGTCTTTGGTACTTCGTACAACCAGGATCTGGTAAATGTGTACAACTTCTTGCAAACCACGATCTTTGAAATCGATGTTGATACCACTAAGGTGAATCCAAGGGTTGCAGAGTTGAGGGCTCGGATGCTGCATTGAGTTGATACGAAGATGTTTTGTTTTATTTGCAAAATCCCCCAGGCAAACACCAATTCCCTGACAAAACACTTGAAGTTGATCCACGGACTTTGTTCAGGAAAGACCCTTCGTCTTAAATGTGGTCAGGCTGGTTGTTCACTAGTTTATGGCACTTTTTCTGGGTTTCGAAAGCATCTAAATAAAGCACATGAACCTTGTTCTGATCCTGGTGAAGGCCCATCTACATCTGAAGATTTAGCAGCAAGTAATTTTGATGACTTGCCAGCAAGAAGTTCACCTTCTGACTCAGTCCTTCTCAAAAGGAGTCTTGTAGACAGCTGCGCTGCAACAGTAGCCGAACTTAAAGTGGCAGGCGTAAGTGAAACAACTGTTAACTCTTTGGTAATTTCGATGGAAGAGATTGTTGACGATATCCATAATCAAGCAAAAGAATCTGTGAAGAAGTGTCTATCTTTACAGGAGCCTATCAAAAGCGACATTGAGAGCAAAATTGATCAGTGTTTCGAAAAAATGGAAAATCCCTATGGTGTATTAAATTCTGAGAGTAAAAGAAGGCAGTATTTTACAGAGAAGTGGGGAAGGGTAGACTTAGTTGAATATGTTCTTGGTACAAGATTTGATACCCTACGCAATCGCACCACTGGAACTTATGATCAGGTTGTTGTCACTGATAAATTAGTTTACATCCCTATTTTGAAAACTTTACAATTTATTTATCAACATCCTAACATAAAAGAGATGATGCAGACTTCAAGTTCAGGAGAAAATCTTCATGACTTGTGCGATGGAGATCTTTTCAAGAGTCATGATCTATTTTCAAAACAGAAGCATGCCATTCTGATTCAGCTTTTTTATGATGATTTTGAAACTGCAAATCCTTTAGGCTCAAAACGGGGAATACATAAATTAGGTGCACTCTATTTCACCTTGCGGAATTTTTCTCCCAAGTACAACTCAAATCTGCTTAATATTCATTTGGTCGCTTTATTTCATGCCCAAGATGTTAAAACATATGGCTTTTCTAAAATACTTGATCCACTTATGCAGGATATTAAAATACTTGAGAAGGATGGAATTCGGGTCCCCTTGTATGATCAGCCAGTGTATGGAACTATTGTCCAAGTTACAGGTGACAACCTTGGTCTTCACAGTTTGTTTGGTTTTGTTGAATCATTCAGTGCCAGATATTGTTGCCGCTTCTGTCTTGCTGAGAAAGAAGACTTTCAGACTGAGTTTAATGAAGATTCACCCAAGATAGTTTTGCGAACTCGCGCACTTCATGCGGAACATTGCCAAATGATGGAGACAAATCCCACTCTTCCCTATGTGATGGGCGTTAAACGTTCTTGCATTCTAAATTCCTTGCAATATTTCAATACATGTGAAAACTTCTCTGTCGATATTATGCACGATATCTTGGAGGGAGTGGCACAATATGAAATGAAACTTCTATTACTGCACTTGAAAGATAAGTACACAACATTAAAAGAAATAGACTGTAGAATTAGGAGTTTTAACTATGGCTATATGGAGCAAAACAACAAACCTCCTACAGTTAAGTTAAGGGAGGACTCAAATGACTTGGGGTTGAATGCAATCCAATCCTGGTGTTTACTTCGCAATCTACCACTTATCTTTGGAGACTTGGTTTGTCCAAATGATCAACACTGGTATTTGCTACTGCTTTTGCTTCAAATTGTAAACATTGTATTTTCACCAAAGTTATCAAAGGGTATTACTATTTTTTTGAAACACTTAATCGTGGAACACCACAGGTTGTTCAAGCATTTGTTTCCAAACAAAAGGCTGCTACCAAAACATCATTTTATGGTGCATTACCCTATGTGTATTCTTAAAATTGGACCACTTTTGCATAGTTGGTGCATGCGCTATGAAGCAAAGCATCATTTCTTTAAGAAACAATTAAAAAGCTTCAAAAATATCACTAAAACTTTGGCCAAGAAACACCAAAATCAAATAGCATACAGGTGGCAGACATTTGATCCCAATGAAGTGATAATTGGTCCAGGTAATATGGTAGCTTTAAATGTGCTAGACTGGGGCTATGAGATAGCTGAGACTATTCAGGTACCAATTGACACCAAGGTTTTAAATATTAGATGGGCCAAACACCATGGAAATATGTATCGGACGGGTTTAGTCGTTTGTCTGAAGGTTCATTGTGAGATGCCAGTTTTTCACAAAATCCACCATGTAGTTCTGAAAGATGAGAGGTTATTGTTTGTTACATTTGCCCTGCAAACAGTGTGTCTTGATGAGCATTTTAATGCATATAAAGTTGTGTGCACAAAAGACGGACCTCATGTAGTTGATGTGAAAGAGATTTTCTGTTATAAAGCATTTGATGTACAAATGTCATACAGGTGTGATGATGCAAGTTTGTTTATTGTGCCATACTGTTTCCTATGATGTCATAGTGAAAAGGCCAAAGTGTTCCAAAGGTCCAAAATGTATTCTGTAAAATATGTATGGATACATTGCACATTTGTAATACAAAATAATAAATTGTGCTTTGGTAAATACTGATATCTGATTTATTTAACTTGTTGGGTTTAATGATAACCTTCCAGAGTAAGTTCTCTCAGGTTTTAATCATAATTTAGTTCTCTATGGAGTGTAATTTAGTTCTATATGGAGTGGAATATAGTTCTATATGGAGTGGAATATAGTTCTATATGGAGTGGAATGTAGTTCTATATGGAGTGGAATATAGTTCTATATGGAGTGGAATGTAGTTCTATATGGAGTGGAATGTAGTTCTATGTGGAGTGGAATGTAGTTCTATATGGAGTGGAATGTAGTTCTATGTGGAGTGGAATGTAGTTCTATGTGGAGTGGAATAGTTCTAAGTTGAGTAAAATGGCAGTAGAGTTGTTTTCATTTTATGCTACATAGAGTAAATTATCATCATCTAGAGTTAAATACAAACACTGAATAGAGTAAAAAATACTCTGAATCATTAACTCTGAGGCAAGAGTAGATTTTACTCTATATAGACTGGGACCAAATGTTGTATTTTATTGAGTAAAATTTTATTCAATTTGAGTAAAATTTACTCCGACAAATTTACTGTGTAGGAGCTCACAGATTGGGCAGAGAAAGAACAGGAAGGAAGAGCAAAGACAGGTGGAGAGAGGCAAAAAGAAAATACCAGACGAGGATAACAAAGAGACCATAGAGTCTGACAATAGTGCAGAGCCGCTTGAAGCTGACTGAGAGGCACAGAGACAGACAGTTCAGTCAGTCACTCTTCTCACAATAAACACCGCGCGAGCAAACTGTTCTCTCATTGGGCCGATTTCGATGCGCTATAAATAGGCTCTCTTGTTTGAGCGCAGAGGGCTGCACTACAACGCAGTGTTTGGGGACATGCAGGTTGTGCTCCAGATAAGAGATCAAATAATAGAAAAACACTGATCAATCAACGCTCGGTGGATCACCGTTTTAAATGCAACATGCAGAAAGGAGTGTGTGAATGCGTAAATGAATAGGCTTATAATATCACAGCCCCATCTAGAGCATAGATCTGATATAATTACATGTATTCCATTAAATGAATGTGTTGCAGATGTATTCTCATCATGTCTGACAATAATTTAGCCGGCGGTGTGAAACGGATGTTGGAGCAGATACAAAGACAAAAATAAATATATAACAAAAACATAAACACTCTAACAAAATATCCATCTTCAATCCATACTGCTTGGTGTTTAGCCTTTCAAAAACAACATTTTCACTGTGCTTAAAGAGAGAATAACTATTTGGTCTCCTCCATGCAACACGCACCTGTAGTAACAGGGTCCAGCAGCAATATAACAGCACTATAAATGTATTTAACCTAAAAAAAACACAAAATCGGTACATATGATTCATTTATGTGTTTAGGGTTTTAGAGCTGTGTGTTGCAGTGTGACATGTGAGTCGTGTCTTAAAGTCCCGCAGACTGTATGCATTGCCTGCTTTGCTTCAGGGACTTTTATGTTTGCTGTGGGTGATTATAAAATGTGAAAGTTAACCTAATTAACACCTTGAATTATGTTTTTATTTTCATTTCTTATTCGCCTCCAGCTCTGTTTCACACCATCTGGGTATAGCAGCTGGAATGCTAAAATCATACACGCCCTAATTTACCCAGGGGAATGAATAAAGTATATTCTATTCTATAACAACACATTTAAGCAATACATTAATTTAACAAAATACGCAAATGTAGTTACAGATCTACATGTGCTCTATATAGTACACAGCCCTGCCCAGTGAGAATGAATACTTTAACACTGAAGTGTCTAAAACTTCCCTTATTTCAGCCCAAGTTATGGTAACACACACACTAGCACACTGTGGTTTTTCCAGTTTTTCAAAAGTTTATGTAAAAAGTGTCCTTGAATGAGACTAAAGCAATTATAGAAATTACACAGTGGATACCGACACACGGAGAATATGATATGTTGATTTTTTAATATAGATTCAAACAAAAAAAGATGGAGGTTATCCCAAATCATAATTTCTATAAATCCATTTTGGGACTAGCTCCTAAACACAGAAAAACAAATGTCGTGCTTAATTCAAATTTTCAGTTTATGAGAAAAATGGGGACACAGGGCAAATAAGACCTCACTGGACCAGTCGGTGTATCCCCCGCCGCTTTCTATAACATCAAAGATCTTGTGTGGTTGCCAGGGTTACTAAACTGAAAACTTTGGGTTGCATCATCGCTACTTCATTATAATCCTCCCATGTTGCACCACGTGCGCTCATGTATAATTTCACACCATTACATCCATGAAAACACACCAGCAGCAGACTAACAAGCAATCACTCTTAAACATATTAATGGTTTCTCTCTCTTACACACACACACACACACACACACACACACACACACACATGTATAAATGTGCGCAGAAATATGCAACCATCTTACAGGATCAGTCACTGATCTGCTGGATTGTTGCAGAACTGTTTCCTACAAATGGCAGATGACCACATCGTCTCACACGGAGCAAGGATTTTATTAGAAATAACGAAAATGATAAAGCAGAACACTGCTAAAATCACAAGAGTATATCTTGTTCAGTTCCAGCTGGTGTGAAGCCGACATGCAAATGAAACAACACCAAAAAAAATAAACATGATCAGAATCACCTATGCTCGTCTGACCAAAGTATACCCTTTAATCTCAGATCATTTCCTTGAACTTAAGTCTGTAAGTACCTTTACTTGGAGAGGCTTTTTAATTAGCTGTCTGATTAGTGGAATCCTTTTTTCCGGGGTTGTGTCAAGCTCAAACAAGTTAGAGGGGAAGAAAAGAAAGAGAAGAGGAAAACATTCCCCTGCAAAAGGAGGTAGCTGGAGGATTATCAAAGTGCTTGAGAAAATTGCTCGCTTAGTTTGATATCTCCCACAATACTCATTGACAGACTTTCTTAATAAGAAATTACTTTTTCATCTTGGAGTTTGTTGTTCATCAAGGTGCATCTCTTCTCTCAAGACGTAAAAAAAGATGAAGAAATGCTTTCATCTTGAAAGCTGAAGTGTTGTACTGCATCACCACCACAAGGAAACCCAGAAATCTGTGATGTTATTGTTTCATTTTTAAATGAACAAATTGATCTTTTGGTACACATTATTCATCTCAAGCTGAACGCCAATTTATAGAACTGTCACATTTCCATTGCTTAGGTCAATTCTGAGCTTTTGAATCATTGCACATGAAATCTTCTCCACAGCGTGTGTCACTGCTCTGACAGAGAATACCCAGCTTTGACTGAACATGTATATCACAGTGAGAAATCTTTGTCCTCGAGAATGTAGGCAAAAGTGTGAGCCACAGGTAAAATATACAGAAGTATTTCATGTCTTCAGACTCAGAGCCTGATTGCAACCACTTTAATTTCACAAGTATTTCATTTTACAGTGTTTATAAGTACAGTATATAATTTAAAGAAGGCCTTTAAGCTTTCATGTCTCATTGACCTTAATACACGTGTACTTAAAATTCAACAGTGAACAAATTCTGTCATGTTGTCAACTTCTTTTCCCCTTGAAATGCAAGTCATTAATTGCATGACTAAGGATATTTCTGAAATTAATTAGCAGCAATGAAATCAGCTGATTTGCAGATAAGATTGATAAAATCATTTCAGATCCTAATCAGCTTATATTGTGTATCGGAACAAATAAATGTAAATCTAAATATATGCAGTCAATACATGCTTAATAATGAACTCATTCTAAAACCGATCCATTATCTGTGTATTGTGTTGGAGATCCTGGAGAAAACAGGAAGTGCGTTTCCTACCTTCAACTCAATGCACAGCGGGGTCAGAACTCTTCTAGCGTGAGATTTCCTCGTCATTTTCCTCTGGATGACAAAATCAGGGAGAGAGAAGACAGTAAGAAAATATCCGTTGTACTTTGTAATGTCAATGAGTTCCAATTAAACTCTCGGCAGAAAACGGTTCAGTTAATGACTTTTTGATTGCCTTGCATTTTAAATCTGTGAAAAAATACTTCAAATCAAAATGTTTGATTCTAATTTTATAACTTTCTTACATTTGTGAATTTTGTTTTACAAAATAGTGATACGATCAAATGATGTTTGAATTTTTAAAGTTGTGTTTTTAATCCTGGAGTAGATTGGCGTTTTCATGTCTTGTTCAAAGGAGCTGTTGATTGTACAGCTTTCACACTGTCAGCATGATGCAATGTGTAGAAAACCTGCACTGTATACACACTCAGTCTATTCCTCTCTCAGAGGAAATCCAGGTGATACGAAGTTAAAAATCATTGCATACAATGTTTTCAAGGCTAACGGGGAGGTCAGTTTTGTTAATCTGTTTCTTGCCAGCAGGATTTTAATGATTTCTTTTTTCTTTTTTTAAACTGCATTCGGTGAAAAAAATGTACATGCCAAGAGGTTTTTGGTTCAGGGGTTATGAAAGTACTCCAACCTCAGTTAATTAAAGTATTACCGAGACACACTCAATGAATGTTTCCAAAACACTTAGAAAGGAGGCAAACTGCAGAACTGTCAAATACATAAAGATATTGTAGAAGTTCAATAAATGTATTTTTTATTTAAAGATTACTCTCTCCATATTTTATTTAATAGATCTGTTAATTTCCTGATCTGATTTCATGGGGATTTCTATTCATTTCTAAGGAGCTGATTATCCCGTTCCTGCTGCAAAGAATCTCATCTGTGTACTGACCATATATTAACTGACAGCACAGGGGGGGGGGGGGGGGCACATCCTGATTTATAACCGCAGATATTGATATTGCAGTATACGCAAAAAAATACTGAACAAAAAAACGATTAATTAAATTGACATATTAATGCGTTCCAGTTAATGTTTCTTAAACTCTCCATTTCCTGAAGAAAAGTACCGCTCGGTGTTCAGAGAGTGAGAGAAAAATCTGACCCACGCAGGAGTTCCATACGAAATAATCATTGGTATTAATGGCAGGAGGCAGGTGTCACTCCCGTTTCCTTCACAAGATCTGACCGTCAACTTCTTGAGCTTCTAGACTTGAGCAAGCTCACTCAAATGAGCAAATCAATAGGAAATTTGTGTAATGAATTCTGGATGTGGTCTTGTCCTTGAACTTGGAATGGTCCGCTAAGAGGCCCATCCGAGGCTTTCCTCCGACTCTGCATTCATATTTTACACTTTACTGTAAATTTAGGCAAAAGGAAAATACATCTTCCTCATCCTCATCCCCCTTTCTCCCTTGACAACCATGTGATGGAAATAACAATGTAGCATTTTTGTCAAATTGATATACCGGCAGAATCTGTTGGAAATAAAAAGGAAAGTTTATTCCAAAAAACAGGACGAGGGCTGCTGTGTTACCCACTGATAATTAGCCTCTATCTCCTCTCACATCCGAACTAATTACTGCTTCCTCTCTGTGCGACAGAAAGGTTGGGGATGCATTTTTAAGCAGGCTGATGCCATCAATAATTCACGCACAGCATCCACAGACAATATGTGTGTTTCTGTGGCCGAATTTGTGAATTTCTATCAAGTATTCAAATACTGGTGAAGTAGACAGAGATCTGCAAAATCAACCCTGCAGCTACAACATAAACTGTGTGAGTTATCGTTTGTCATCTTGCATCCTCAGAAATCAATAAACCCATGATAAGATTAGAAGCATTATCATTAGTTGTTTCAACCTTCGTGCAGCTGTCTGTAATTCCGCTGGGACAGACTCAACTGGCTGACAAGCTGTAATAGATGATAAGCCAAAAGCAAATGCAGTCTCTGAGTGGTGTCACCAAAACCGTCCATAGTGCTGTGAAACTCCGACACATCTCACAGGCTGTTTGACAACAGTCTGAATGGCAGACGGCAAACCCGTGATATTCTCAATATGCTCACAAGATGATGCATTGGTGATTTTTGAGCATGTGTGTGAATGTGTGAGTTTGATTGACTCACTCGTGCTGGCTCTCTTTCCAAGCCACACACACACACACACACCAATGAGGGAACGACAGAAACAGACTAATTACTATATTGTGGAGAAGAGACAAAAGCACGCTCTCACACACACACACACACACAGATTACGTCTTTAATGACAGTTCTCTGCCGAGTGAGAACTACCCAGGTCGCGACCGAATCTTCCGTCTTCAGCTACGTTTGTATCGCAGAGATAGAACTCCTAAACTTTTATAAAATGATTCTTGGCCCTCGGCTGGGGCATGAAATGCTGTTATGCTGTAGTTGTTAAAGGTGTGATGGAGAAACCAAACATCACATATGACAGGTGGTTTACTTTAATCTGCTCCCAAAGTCCAAAGAAAGTGAAAAGACGATCACTCCGCTTAGGGGGCAGAGAATGCCTCAAAGGCTTGTCCTGGAGAAATGTGCTAAATCCATGTTCTATCAGACTAACAGGGATCAGGCTATTGTGGATGATTCATACATAGAGAGCATATGGTTGCTTCTGAGTCCAACGGCCAACAGATGGAGGCGCAAAGCAAGAAAGAGAGAGAACATGGGGAGACAACTATCATTAATTTAGCACCCCAGCAGCCGACCACTTCTCAGCATTCATCTCTTAGCACGGCTGACGTGATGCATTTTTTATTGTCGCCCAATAAATGTTGAACACATGAAAAATGATCCCATAACAGTTTAGTTGCCAAATCTGTGGCCTTGTTTCCTCAACTATGATTCCATCTTAATTTCTGTGTATGTCAATTATAATCAGCGTTGTAATTGGCTCGTGTACCATATATATTTTTTTATACACTCAGCCCAAGCTTCATCTCCAAGAGAGCATTCAAATTCAAAATGGCTGATGTCTTACCAGTCTGAAGGTCTCTGAGGCTCCTTTCGGAATCACGGTCCTTCTCGCACACCCTCGAGTCTTAAACTTCTGAATACTCTTCTGAGCAAAAGTCCTTCTTTCCTTGAAAAGAACAAAACTTTGAACAGAAAGGTGGAAAGCGTCACAACCAGATGAGGAAAGAGGAAAAAGTCAGATGATTGGAAGAAGAGAGAAATGGTGGCTGAGAGAAGATGGCTGGCTCCAGAAGTCAGAACCCACAGGTGGGCAAGACGTCCCTCTGCTAGAGGTGGCGTGTTGGAGGACAGGGCATGACGCAGCCAGTGTGTGTGTGTGTGTGTGTGTGTGTGTGTGTGTGTGTGTGTGTGTGTGTGTGTGTCTGTGTGTGAGAGAGACACTGTCAATCCCTATTAAAACACATCTGTAGATCCAGGAGAAAAGCTGGGCTGAGGATCCACGTTTTTCACAATCATCTCATTACATCATCAACACCAAAACCAGCCAACCCTTCCTCCAAATATTATGATCAGGTACTGTAATAATCTGAAAACTCTTGCTGGTTTGTTTAAGTGCTTGTTATGACAAGCCTAGTCTGTGTTTAAGCCACAAAAGTCTGAAAAGGGAAGAAGATGAAGAAGAAAAAGAGGATTTCTTCTTGTGTTGCAGCTCTATGCAAAACAGCTCTCATCTGGCGGCCATGAAGATTAAATAAATGTCCAAGGTGATGAAGATGAAGCAATGGCATCCCTTGTCCGTCAATGACGTGGCTCGTCTCCTCTGCTCTTCCTCATCGCTCTGCGTCTCGTTTCCTGTGATAAGTCGGCAAGGCCTCGTGCTTCAGCAGGGGTGATAGAGAGTAGAAGAGAATGTAATTGCTAGGGAGGACCTGTTCCTGCAGACCTGACTACTCTCTGGGCCTGATGAACATGTGGCAGCTGGAATGTCATCAACAACCCCCCCCCCCCCCCCCCCCCCCCCCTAGTCTCTCTGAGGGTCTGCTGGGTGGGAGGCTCAGTGTGCATGTCACCCCCAGTGATCCAAACCCTTTGAGCATCTCACAGGGCAGGTTGCTAGGTGAGGCTGTTATGATGCCCACCCTAAATCCCTCACCCTCCCAACAAACAGACATAACCACACACACACACGCACGCACTGCACAGTTTGAAGGGAGGAGGGTTAATGATAGCAAATAAAGAAAAGTAAACAGCGGGTGGCTAACGAGTGCTAATTTAGTTTGGCGCTCTGCTATGAATTAATGAAGAGATCACTTGGATGCCACAGCAACAGAGGGGAGGAGCGGTCTTGTTGGACAACAGTGAGGGGCCCCTGTCAAGCCGCTGATCAATTTAGGGCCCTGAGATGCCTCTCTGTTGTCTGGAAACATGAGCATGACATAACGTTTCACTGGTGGCTCACTGGTATCCATCCATCAGAAATCTACTTTCCTCCTTATATTTCTCTTGTCAGTATCTGTCCCCCCTTTGTTTTGTTCTTTAACCCCCCCCCCTTCCTGCCATGCTTTGCCTTTCCATCCATTCCCACTATTCCCCTCCTCTTCACCATCCCTTTCTTCCTTCTCCCGTCATGGCATGTCTGCACCGATGCAGTTGTAAGAATGCAAAGTGGCTCATCCAATTGTTGCCTGTCACATCAGGTACAAACTGGTTCTGATCAGGGTTTCATTCATTTACACACCGCTCCATCATGCCACCGTGTGCACCTGCTGCATACACACACATACACACAATAATCATAAGCCTCCCCAGGCGTAAATTAAACTTACATATTGAATCAGAGAGGAAAGACGGGTCTAAGAGTGTGTGAACAAGATAAAGCAATTAAAAAACTTAGCATCTTCGACAACAGGTCCACATAACAGCGTGGCAATTAGTAATCAATTACTTACTTTGAGTAGCAGTGAGTGGGTGGTTCTCTTCAACAAACTTGTTATTGCAAATAGTCCATGTAAGGTACAAATAAGAAGAGACAATAATTGTGTGAAAGGAGCTGGATGATGAGGAGGAGGTTGAGGGGGAGGACGAACAGCGTGCATAGAAAAGTGAAGGAATAAAGGGGGCATTAAAAGACTGTGACCTGAAGTTATAACACTACGGATTGAGTGTTTTACATTTCTTAAAAGGTAGAAAAGAACTTGAACTTCAATGGGAAACATCGTCACTAAAAACCTCAGCGAAGGACAAAAAGCCATTTAATTCAATTGTACCTGTGTAGATAATGACTTGCACTTTTTTGTGTTCATGAGGCAGAGCACTTGACAGTAGAGAACCTTTCTAAACAGCAGCAACTTGTGCCGTCGTATGTCTTTCCATGCTCCGTATCTCTGTGCGGTTGAATAGATGTTCAGGGTTTCATCTGTGATTGAAGAGCAGGGACATTATAGACAATCGATCAACAATGTTGTGAAAATGTTATGGCCTTTCTCTTTGTAACTGACATACAAAATCTATATCGAATCAGAAAGTGTGAAGAAGCCTTTGTGTTGTACCCAGTTTGCCCTCCTCAATACAGAGATCGCAGAATCAGAAATACAAACAGTGTTTCAGCTTATTAGGGGACACACAAATAGTGAGCAACTGCATTGCATACTGAGCCGGCCGACTGCAAAGGTTATCAGGGTAAGCAGGTTTCTGTAAACTAACTGTACGTCTTCTGGCTTATTACTTTGTGTCTCGGAGGATTTACGCTGCGATCCCTGGGGGCTGTTAGGTCAGTTGCAGCAGACAGACATCTAGTTTCTCCAGGGAACATTGATGAGTAACAACACTTCATGTCTCAACTTGATTTGTCTCAACAGCTAATTGGTTTCACAGCAAGAATTGTGTTAGTTGGAGATTGAGGCAGGCAACATCGGGCATGATTGCTGCCATCATTATCGTGATTTTCATAGTCATCAGCCACATCGTGACTGCCAAACACCAATAGCTGCATACTTCCATGGACATTTTGATGGCAGCATAAGAGCAGATTTTATTCAAACCAATGAGCATCCACAGCAAAAGCCTTTTAGCAAGTCCTCAGCAAAAACACAAAACTGTGATTGTGTTCAAAGCAGCACATTTAGCCTTAACAGCCTCCACAGGGTCACTGTACAACAAAATGAAAATGACTAATAGTGGGGCAGATAGTAGGACTTTGGATGAGGATCAAGCCACCACCTTGGTAAAGGGTCTCTATACTCGTGTATGGGTACCTAATGACCTTTACTAAAGCTAATTCACAATTGTATCCATATATATATATACACTATATGATACCTACGTTTTTAAATGTACGTATGTAAACACATGAATGTATAAATAAACACAGTAACAAATAAATACATGAAATATACAAATAAATGAATAGAGGTACAAGGATCTGACTTTTTCCGTCCCTATACCGATAATGAAACCTGGGTTTGGTGTATCGGCCGATAGCGAGTACCGATCTGATACCAGTGTTATTAATTAGCTGTATGCCTCACTGTGTGGAAGTTCCTATGATCATTATTTTATGTCTAAGACAAAATCAGGCTTGACTTAAACATTGCTTTCCTAACTTTGAAAAACGAAATGAGACAAATAAATACACAGATAAAAATGTACTGAATTGTTATTTATTAAAATATTGGTATCCAATACCGGATCTGCATGTCGTCACCGACAGCTGATTCGGCTGTTTGAGTCAGTTTTGGACTGATATCAGAAATATGTTTCGGTATCGATGCATCTGAAGAAATAAATAATATTAACGATAATTAATACCATACAAGCGTTGGCGCTCTGTGCAGCAGCGTGGGCGGGGCTTCAGGTCTCTTCAGACAGTTGATGATGTCGTCAGCGGGTCTTTACAGCCCTCTGCTCACTTCTGCTGCTGGATGCTGGATGCTGGATATATTAACCTTTCTAATGCATTTCCTTGCCATAAAACCTTGAATTGCAGCTGTGTTTGAAAGGTGCTGTGACATTAAATGAACCTTCTCGCCTTAAGTTCTCAAGCCACTTTAGACTCGTAAACCAGCTAAATGTTGCAGAAAGTAATGTTCAGGTGTTTTTAATTGAATTATTCTCTTTAGATGACCAACAGACTACAGACACTATATTTGGGCCAACATGTCAAACCAGTTGAGACAACTTACTGTATATTTTCAGGCTGTTGGGTGCAAATGAGAACTCAGTGATTGTCCCTGAATTTATACATCAAAATGTATTTTTACACATTCAAATATTAAACATGACCGTAGTACAACTTAGAATTTTCAAGCATGACATAATTAAAACACACATTCAATTAAATTTGATTACATTTATTTTATTTCTGTATCGGCCAAAATCACGAATTACAAATTTGCCTCAGAGGGCTTTAAAATCTGTACACATACGACATCCTCTCTCCCAGAACCCTCGCATCGAAACAGGAAAAACTCCCCCAAAAGCCCCTTTAATGGGGAGAGAAGAGGAAGAAACCTGTGGGAAAGCAACAGAGGAGGGATCCCTCTCCCAGGATGGACAGAAGTGCAATGATGTCGTGTGTACAGATTGAACAATTTAACAGAGTTGATGGGTGGGTTGAGTGGGCATTATTTGGGGCTAGGGGCGTAGGGTTATTTACTGCACGGGTACTTCTACTTTTGGTACTTTAAGTACACCTTGCTGATTATAACATACTTGACTAAGGTTTTGAATGCAGGACATTTACTCGTTGTGGATTGTTTCATCAGTATGGTATTCGTACTTTTACTGTTGTGAAGGATCTGAATCATTTTTCATCCACTAATTACTTGTAAGTGATTTAAGTTTGGGAACTTACTTGGCAAACAGTTAATATTCAAACAGTGGTTCCGAACCCTGGCTCCAGATCCTTAATCCGGTCAAGGATCTGGAGCTAGTGTTAGGAACCACTGTTTGTAACTGTTTGCCAAACTCACTTACAAGTAATTTGTGGAGGAAAAATGATGCTAAGAAATACTTGGCTGCTTGATGACAAATTGGAAGTGTTGATTGGAGGACTTGTAAATTGTCTTTATCCTTTTAGTATATCTCTTTGATCACTTCCATAATGAGAAGATGTCCTCCATCACACAGACCTTCTGTGTGCTACCCTCATCTAGTTTAGCCCGCGAGCCAATGCGGTTTACCGGGGTGTGGCCATTGCCGCTACGGTACATTGGCAATTCTTGGAGCCATGAATGAGAGTTGGGCCAGTGATGAAGACTAGTGCCAGTAGTCCATCCAAGGGATTTAGCTGACTGCTGAAACAAAGGTACAAATTCTACCACCACACCCATACACCCCATGTATCAGTGGTTACTGCTACAAATATCAATTACTTAAAAGGTTTCTCTTTAAATCATCAAAATTGTGCAAAATTTTGAAAATGTTGAGTCAGAAGGCTAAAAGTGTAGCATATTTAGCTCCAGTGTACTTAAAAACACAGAAATAGAGACCAAGATCATTTAAATCGTGGAAATACAAACAGTTTTATGAAGGAAACTAATTTCGGGAGGCCCAATTAGTGGCCATCTTGAAAAACAAACAAAATATTTCATGCTTGTATAATTTGTATAATTGCTTTTATCTGCCCCACTATAAATGAAAGGGTCTTTTAATGTTTGTTACTCACATGGAGCAATTTCATTTGCCGTTCTCTGAATTATCTGGTGGGTCACACTGAGCACAATGGACAAATCAGGTGAGACACACTGGAAGTTTGGCTTTAAAATCACATGCTGGGTTTCAGTGTCTTACAGCCCCTTTGAGTCCCCGAACACAACACGTAGCCACATATTAATTGAATGAATGATTAAACTACAGAATAAGCACTTTTGACAACAAATAACTGCATCATAATCCTTTTTTTATTGCATTCCTCTGGGCCCGATTAGCCAGTATCGTGCTGCGTCGAAAGCACATGGCATATTTTGCAGGAATAGCTCTGACTGGGACAAGCCTATAACCGTCACACCCATACCTCTTCATCTACAGGTAGATAAGGTTAATTCACTGTTTAAAGGGCTAGGGAGCCGATGAACCATTTGATGTTAAAGGGTAATTGACTATGTCTGAGCAGTGTTGTGTGTGAGGGGAGATCGGGAGACTTTAGGTGTGTGTGTTTCAATATAGTGTCAGAAAAGATTACAGACATCATTAAAATATTCCCTCTGTGACCTTAAAGCGATCCCACCCACCTCTGCACTGACTCATCAGTTCATGAAGAAGCTGTTTGTGGTCAGTTTGCCTGGGTTGCTGCTATACGCAGTCCTGTTGAAGGAAGCCAACCACAAAATACATTTGGCCTCCTCCAACTGTTTTATCAACACAGCAAATAGCTATGCACTGCATGATTGTATTACATGTCCCACCTGGCCCCAGATAGCCACTCTGACACTCGTGATGAAGACAGGAAGCTTTTCCTAGTGTGGTCACAGGTGCTCCTGCGTGACGAGGAACCCGAGGCAGGACCCGGCCATGGAGACGTAATCAAAAGCTCCCACTGACCCCATCCTTACATGTTTTTGTGTGCCACTCTGCTGCTGTTACTGTGACATTAAGCAGACAGGAGATTTACATTACGTCTCAGGGCAGAGAGGACACCGGGAGAGGGGCTGCCATGGAAACGGACCCCTACACGGCTGTCAAAATTGTTTAATTATTCAGGACCACCATCACCGAGCATCAGCGGGTAATCAACTGGAACCACTGAACCGATTGAATGGTGAGATTAAAAAATTATGCAATGTGGCAACCTTTGGGAAATCCAGATACATTTACCTCGGATATACTAAACTGTTGGGTTACAAAGCTCCTGAGTGGACTCGGCTAATGAGTATTTGTTACTCTGCACATACACAATTCATTTCTATGCAAATATGGTCGGCAGTGGCGGCTGGCCAATAGAGGGCCATGGGGCGTGGCCCCACCTTGAGCCACAAAAAAAATAAAAATTATAGTAATAATACATTTTACAAATGGACAATATTTGTGTTTTTGAAATATGGAAAGTACCCAGTAATATTTGTAAATTATGATATCTCCGCAAAATATATGCTTTTCCTGCACCTCCTCTCTGCACGTCTCAGCAGCGCTGGGGCCATCGAGAAATGGCCCACAGGAGGCGGGTCTATGAAGCAGTTCAGCCAATTGCTGATTAAAGATATAAATGATGGATGCAGTCATGCTAATAACTTAGTTAGCTTTTTAAAACAACTGGGACAGATCCAGCATGGACAGTTAGGGTTGAGGAGGTAAGGAGACATGAGAACACCAGGGCACACATGGAGAACTCTGTCAGCTAGCCAAATTATAAGTGAACATCTTTTCTTCTACATAGTTGTCCTCAGTCTCATCTGCTTAACTTGGTCATGGAGGCATCAACATGTAATAGAGATGTTAAATTAACAGTGAAAACTCATCATAGCTTAATTTAACATCAGTATTCATAATTGCACTTCATGTTTACTTCTCCTGATCTTTACCTCCTATAACAAGGTCCATAGGGGCATCTCAATAAATACACACGTTATATTATATTTTTTTATATATATACTGTATATATATTATACTGAATTGCCTGTGAGGGTGACTAAAATAAGATGTCCTGACGTGTTTATCAAAGTGTTATTCACTGCTTTTTTTCGTGTTGGAATAAATGTTAAATATTTAACTGCAATGTAGTAATGCGTGTTTGACACCTTAGGTTTTATTTGCATTAAATCATACTGGGATGTTTGCTGAAATTGATTGGATGGCTCTACCTAGAACATTTTCCACCAGCCGCCACTGATGCTCAGTCATCCAAAAATTGAAGGCAGACAGGACGCTATTCTTTCTAATGCCAGTGGTCATGTTAGTTTTTGCTACAGGGGTATATTGCTTTAATTATTAATTAAGTTAAGACCAGAACCTGACTTGTTGACAAAATATATACTTTTTTTCATGCTCGAGAAATGTATCCACCAAAAACAAACAAACAGCTATACAAACCTGTGAAAGTAAGCTACAAACCTGTGAAAGTAAGCAGGCCAAACCTGGTTACAGCGTGCTGGTGAGACAGCCATGGAATTGAACTTGTTCTCCCACATAAATAAGGTAGCAGGCAGCCATGATGAATAAATCATCCAGACTAATGTACGTAATGCTAAAACTAGCCTAGCTCAGTAGAGCAGCATTTACTGCCACCTCAGATTTTGACTCGAGAGTTGTTCATGATCTTCAGCGATTAAGCTACTTTTAAATCACACATTTAAATGTATTAAACAGGAAATTATTCGATTATATTTCCAGGTTATTATTAAATGGTGATGAGAAGCTGAAGAACACGTGTTGATACTGTGTTTCCTCTTATATTCTTATATTAAGGCAGAGTGCTGTCAATTTGTTGGCCTGTGTGATTATTGCTGTAAAATAATAATAAATGAGTCTGAAAGACAGCAAATGAGGGCACTACATTATATTATCATATACAGTGCGTAGCTGAAGACCACCGCCCACACTCCAGCACACACACACACACACACACGTCTCTGCAGTGTCATATTTTTAGCCTTGGCATTTCTCTAATTGTATTTGCACAGTTCAAAAGCCAGAGTATTACATAATTAAAACTCAGCTGTAAAGAATGCTCTGTCCACCCATAATCAAAAACACACATTATATATATATATATATATATATATATATATATATATATATATATATATATATATATATATATATATATATATATATATATATATATACATACATATATATAGAGCGGGGGGGTACATTTATATCTATAACCCCACAAAGCTTTAGAAATACGCTGTGGCAATGGCAGATCTGATGGAAATATTGAGTAACAATCTCACCGATTGTTTCTGTATCAGTGAGAAACAATGAGGATGGTGCGGTGCGTGCCTTTGTGTTTTCTGCTCGTGGCAGATGCCTGGGTGTCAGAAGAAGCTGCGGTCCTCATGCGCATCATTCTGACTGATAACTGTGTCACACCAATCTGTCCTCTCTCATTTCCAAAATGGTGTAAAGTGTGTTGGAGCACTGGGTCTTCATTGTCAGAAACCATTTTATGGACGAGTAAATTGACTATCTGTGCCATATGGTGGGCTGTGGTGCGTGAGGATTGCACCAGATTTCTTTAGACAGTGACAGTTTTGCCGAGGATCTTCACACATGAGCACACGCAGAATAGATCCGCCTCACTTGGCCAATCGGCAGCAGCAGTGTGCCTCGTGTTTATCTGGCATATGTAAATGTACACTAAAAAACACTAAAACCCATTGGCTGAAAAAAGTTCTCAGTTGCCTGAACTCATTTAGCTAATTGTGCAGTCTGTTGTCAATACCTTAAACCAGGGATTCCCAAAGTGGGGTGCGCGCACCCCTGGGGGTGCGCGAGCTGCCTCTAGGGGGTGCGCGAGAGGAAAAGTGTAATGGCGGTCTGATGGTGTAATAATATTAAATATTTAAAAAAAATGTAATTTTAATTTAAAAACTGTCAGGTGGGACATCTGAAGCTATCAGTCGTAAAAGAGGAGAGGGACAGAGAGAGAGAGAGGAATCGGAGGCGAGGGGAACGGAGAGGTGCAGCACAGACAAATCGGGAGCACATCGGCCCATCGCGGAGTCAAGGTGAAAAAAGAGGAAACGAGAGTGAGCATCAGACTGGGAAAAAAAGAGGAAATATGATGAAAAGTATCTGTGTCTGGGCTTCACTTGGATTGGCAACGCAGATTCCCCAAAGCCACAGTGCGTGGTGTGCAGTGAGGTTCTGGCTAACAGTCTGAAGCTCTTATTTACGTCGCCACCTGAACACCAAGCATGCCAGTGCAAGTCAAAAGCCCCTTACATTGTTTATATCGAAATTGGAGGAGTTACAAAACAGCCAAAACAACTGGAGTCTCATTCATGTGTTGGTCTATAAATGACGCACTACGGGCTTCATATCTGGTTACAGAATAGCGAGAAAGGGGCTACCGCACACAATCACTGAAGACGTGTGCTTGCCAGCTGCCAGAGAGATGGTGGAATGTATGATTGGGGAGAAAGAAGCAAAACAGTTGGACATGATCCCGGTGTCCAACAACACTGTGTCGCTGCATCGATGCTTTGTCCGAAGACATCCTGGCTACATTAGTCGCTCATTAATTGTAAATTAAATGTGATAATCTGCCTCTGAGCCTGTGCGCGTGTGCTCGCGATCCGTATTGCTCTTTAAAAGTGACGCCTTGTGTCACTGAACGTTATTGAAACTTTGTTGCAGTGTTTCAGGGCGTTTTCACACCTTCAGTTCGTTTGCTTTGTTGCAGTTGCTCCTTTGTTCGGTTTGTGTTCACACTGCAACATTTAACAGCGGACTAAATCTTGTAAACAAACGCCACGCGCGAGCAAACTGTTCTCTCATTCGTCCGATTTTTATGCGGCTCTGTTGCTTTTTTTTTTTTAAGGTGTGTGTGTGGGGGGGGGGGGTTGGGGGTGCGTGAAGCCGGTCGGGATGTAGAAGGGGGTGCGCGGCCTAAAAAGTTTGGGAACCGCTGCCTTAAACTATGTCACATGGTAAAACACAATTTGCAGATCTCACTTAGACTTTTCAGCAAAACTCTAAACACATTCTGCACTGTAATGCACATGTCATCCATACTGGTAAACACAAGTGGCAACAATCAAATAGAAATAGAGAACACATGTCATTGATTAAACACAATCACTCAAAATGGATTTCACTTGCATCAAATGATGTGACACAACCAATATAAGCCAGTTTAGAGAGCAAACAGGTGGTTGAAGGTGGGAAGGAGAAAGTCTGAGAATGGATAGAAGAAACAATGTGAGAGGACGAGGACAAGTGCGTATGAGAGGTGGGCGACGAGGAGGGCAAGAAAGAGGAAGAGGAGGACGAATAGGAAGAGGAAGACGGAGTGGAAATATCTGATGAAATTCGAGCAACAGTCATAGACCATGTTACTGGTTGCAGGTTCATATCAACAAAGAACAAGAATTACAGTATCACAGAGACAAAGGACACGTTTGTGAGATGCAGGGTACAGTACTGTACAAATAGGGGTACAAGGAGGAGGAAGAACAAAAGAAATTGCAAAGAGCAAAGCACAGTAGTCATTTCTGATCAATTTTGAGCGACTGTAATAGAACATGTTTTCGTTCATATGAAATTTGTTTTGAGATTAAAAATCGACTTCTCCCTGAGAACTATATGTTTTGAACAATGTGTTTTCTATTTATTGGTGTATTGTTTACTGACTGCTTGATAGTGTATATTATTTTGATCACTTTGTTTATGATTTGAGAGCAGTGTTTGATTTTGAGCACAGGTGAAACTGTTTTGAGGCGAAAGTTTCATTTTGCAAGAGGATTCAGAGGTTTTGTAAATAGTGCTTGAAGATGAGATTTTGTGTTTACAGTTTTGAGAGAATGGGTGACAGTTTCAAGAAGTCTTAGCAATCGAGAAAAACTAAGTGGCTCTCCAGAGGCTCATTAAAATTCCCCCCGGCCAGTGGCCACTTCCCTCTGCGTTGGCGGCTTGAGTGGTAAACAGTGAGTTATTTTCAGGCTACAGTTTGACGGTGATTTTGTTAAGTGTACTAAAAGCTGCTCTTGCTGGAAAAAAAACTGACAATTTCAATATTCCTACAGAAGTTACACACTTCTTTAAGACATTGTCACTTGGAAACAATCGGCTGAACAGCCTTCATGTCAGAGTCTCCTGTATGATAATGTGGATTTGTGCTAAGATGCATTTCAGAGTAGAAGCATTCCTCAACAATACTAGGCTGCCCCCAAGCGGAAACATTGTAGAACTGATGCAAACAAAGCAAACGCATTGAATACAAATACTCATTTGTATCCGTCAGACCTATAACTCAGAGGGGACATTCTCTTCACGCTACTGCTGGAAGCACAACAATTGAATCTTTTTTTTAAATCACAAAGCATAAATGTTTGTTTAATTGGCAATTGCATAACAAATGCTTAGTTTCCACATCAAATGAATCGGCTTACATTTTTTTCAAATGACTTAGCAACTGACAAAAAAAAAAAAAAAAAAACACAGTAAAGACACACGATTCACAACCTGTTTGACATTTCCATTACATATACTGTTATAGCATTAAACACCATATTTACAAAGTTCACCTCCAATTAAATCAAGAAGAACTCTCTTCAATCCGTTGAGCAAAAGGCACGGGCTGGAAAACTTTCTCTCTCGTTCTTCTGCTCTTTTTGACAGTAGAGTGGTTAAGCGGCAACAGGGTCATTGTCTGTCTCACACGGTCAGAAGTACACTCACACTCACACACACAGTCACAGATAGGTACTCATCATTGCTCAGTGGGGGAGCCCTGCTCACATCCAAACAACCTTTCAAAGATTACACACTTTATAAATCCGTATACCTTACAGCTGGTATATGACCTGTATACATTTTGCTGCCCACTACTGTGCAGCCACTCTTAGAAAGAAGGCACCATTTACTCCATCTAAACACGGGTTGAGCAATGATGCATAAGAAAAGCTCACGAACGAGGCTGATGAAAGGTAAAACATTTACAGTTTGAGAAAACAAAAAGACAAATGTAATATATATTTATAATTTGTGCTGCACGTGTGAACAGCACTTGAGACACAATCACTGTGAAGAGATAAATAAATATATGCGATCAAAGATCCAATAAGTCCATGTAGGAATCCATAACAAAGGTGCTAGTTTTGCAGTGTCTAGTTCAGCAGCTGCACGAAGACGAGAGGTTTTCCAGTTAAAGATTCAGTCGTTACAGACATCAACTAAAGAGATGAAAGATGCGTGCGAGGATCGGTAGAGCGGAGTAATGGCGTACATAGCAGTAATTTGTCTATGTAATGGCATTTTTGTATGTTACAAAGGCAAGATAGCTTATGTCTATTCAACTATTTCAATATGAATATGGCTTATCTTTTACACTTCATGATCATTTTTGGCTGAATATTGCCGTTTGATTCTTAGATACAATTGAATTTATTTTCATTATTTCCCTTTGACCCGAGCTCGTCCAATCCATCTCGTTTAATTTTCTCTACCAATCGAACGTGGTCTCATTTCAGGGACAATGCAATTTATTTTCATAATTTCCTTTTGGCTTGTGTATCTAATGCATTGTGTTTCCAGACTCAATCAAATTCATTTGGTTTTTATTTACTACATGATAAATAATACGACGGGTGGGTAAACGTTAAATGTTGCTTTGGGTTTGTTTTTTTACAGTTCTAAGATAAACAACTGAGTTATTGTGAGGCTCCATTTGATCACTTTGGCTGATAAGGCAAGTTGTGTCTTTAAAACGGAAAGTGCATTGACTCAATGGCCCCAAGGCATACTTTCACACACACACACATCACAAAAATACTCACCCCATTCAAAATAAAACACCTTCTCGCCACTTGAAATTGGTAAACATCTGCCATTGTTAATAAATTAAAAAGGTTCAGCAGTTCACATTCATCAGCTCGATGTGTGTGTATCCGTGTGCAAGTGTTCTGGGTAGTCAAGTTGTACAGTTCACAATGGTCATTGTAGTCCCGTGGCTTTTTTGAGTAGCTCCAGGTCTTTGCGCTTTTGAACTTCAGGTGGCGTACAGCCGTATGCATCCAGACCCAGAGGCAAATACCGCTCCTGCAGCCCCAGGAACTCATCCAGCTGCCCGGCTTGTAGCGAGACCCACGGAGGGGGTGAAGAACTACCCCGGAACCCCCAAAGTGCAAGACTCTCTGCGGTGACAGGCAGCAATAAGAGGGTATGAGGAAAGAGCCACTTTGCCACAAAATACAATAACTGGACGGGCAAAGAAAGGGAAACAATTATGGATGCTCGTCACTCACCTTTACCGTGCAGAGCAGCAGCTTTGGTCAAACCAAAGGAGACCAGATGTGGTGCTACACCAACCAGGCCCTCTGGTTGACCTCGTGTTGCCATGAGCACTATAGACCTGTCGAAGAAACAAACACTTTTGTACAACTCTCCTCTACTGGGCTGCTGAATATTTATACTAATTAGGAAAGTCGGTCTCAGATGTTGATACCACTGTACGTCCATATCAGAACTGCAAATATAGCCGTGTGAGCAGAGTGAACTTATTTTCCCTGGCTCACCTATCTGGTATTCCAGTTTTGAGGTACTGTTCCATCTTGGCGTCCATCTTGGCAAATGAGGTTTTCTTGGTGACTTTCCCAGAGCAGGCATCCACCGAGACCAGGAAGTAGCCCGGCCGTGTGAAGGGCATGGCCACCTCATTCACCTGGCAGGTAACGGGGGAACAAATTGGTTAAATGAACACTGATTCACAAGTTCAAATCCTATAGAAAAGGTAATGTGTTGGGCCTGGGATGCTCACAGTGATAAAGGAGCTGTTGTCTCCTTTCTGCTGCTCTTCACTACTGAGAGACTTGACTTGTGTCTGGAGGTAGGAGGTCCATGGCTCACTGGAAAACACAAGCTGAGACCGACACACATTGGTCAGCAGCGGTGGTGGCCTGTGTTCTATGAGGATGAACAGATGTTATCTTAAATGGAGCAACTTGTACCTGTTTAGCACCACAGCCTTTGCAGGGTTGTGTATTGAGGGCTGGCATAGGTACCACTGCTGAGGGTGTCTTGGAGTACTTGGGGTAGGCCTTGGATGTACAGTTACAGGTCTGTTTAGAGGATGTGGTGGCCATGACTTTCACTCTTTCGCAGCCTCTTGCTGAACAGTAGCTGTGACCATCTCGCCCATGCCGGGCTCGAAGGTAGAGCCACAACAAGCTGGGTGTGAAGGAAGGAGAAACAGTTTAATTAACTGAAGGAACTCAGGGAGTCTCAGACTGCTCAGCCATCAGTGTGAGAAGGCCGACCTTTGATTGTCAATGCAAGTCAGGATTAAAAAAAACAAGTCAAACTCTCAAAGCTCAGCACACTCTTTCTTTTTGAGCATACAGGGAGAGAGAGGATTGGATTTTTTTGTTACTTCTCACCCAACAGTTCGGTCAAAGAAGTACTTCCTCTCCATCGGCCTCTTCTCCAGCTCTACAAGGGACGACACGGTGCCGTAGTCCGTGAGGTCATCAAAGGTGTTGCTTTGTCTATCATTGATGTCGGCCATGATCTGAAATGTGGTGTCTGATGGGTAACAGAGTCCCACCCGCACCCAGTCATCTCTGAGTGGGAGGGAGAGAGAGAGAGAGAGAGAGAGAGCGAGAGAGGTTACATCAAACAAATATTTGTAGTTCTAATGTGATGAACACAATAAACAAAACTGTTGAAAACCACAATGTAATGCAATGACGGTCTTGTCGTTCAATGCCTTTCAAAATTGCAAGACATTACAGAAATCAAATGACTTGTCACACACATGCATGCTGCTGAGTCGTGTTACTCACTTGTCAAAGTTGATGAGAGAGAGGACAACCTCTCTTGGTGCAGGCCCACTCCAGTGCAGAGTGTAGCTCTTGCTCATCATTAGGATGGGCTGGTACTGCTGAGACAGTGCCCCCTGGCTGTTGATCCCCCTCAGTACCAGAGGAGCAGCAGGGTATTCATCTCTGCTGATGGACAAACTAAGGTTGGGGGCTCCCTGGGTCTGGATGTACACCTGAAGGAGAAGCGGATGTGGTGGAGTGCAAGTGTCAGGACGAGTGCACGTTTTACATTAGAGGGACAGACCAACAGGAGTAGAGGGCATGCCGTACCTGAGAGTAGCGGCCGCTGCAGATCACTCCACTCCACTGGGACATAGTCACACAGCCAGGATGTTGGATCAGGTAATTGTCTGCTCTGCCAACGTAGGAGTCTGTGTAGCCCGTTACTGACCCGTCCACATCGTGAAAGATGGAGTTTTTGTCTCCGTCCAGGTCGTTCTCTTCAAACCACTGCCCCGGGCGACCAAAGAACGTCCGCAGATCCACCTGAGGATGTTATTTGTTGTGTGAGTGTTGTGAAGGCCACCATATTTGTTTTAGCACTTTATCTATTCAGGCTATTATTAAGCGCCACTTCTGTCAAATGTTTGTTCGGGATTGCTCACTTAAACGCAGCTGCTATTTACTGGAATTGGAAATGTTTACTTTATGTTTAGGATGAGTTTTATAACTAACTTATCTGATTTGATGAGCGGAAGATAAACAAAAAAATGTTTATATTTACTGAATTTTTTTTAAATACTCACATTTAAGTAAAGGCAGTGCACTGTGCTGCCTTACTACTATACCACCACAAGATGGCAGTAGTGATTTACGATGGTTTTCCACAAGCCTGACTCTGACATGGGGTCACCATTTGTTGTCCTCTCTTCTGTCTAACTAATGCTTCAAATAACTGCCAACTCTGATCTGAGTTGTGATCTAATCGATATGAGGGGATGGGTATTGGCATGAAGAACAAATTTTGAACGAGGAAACAGACAGTGTTCACAACTACTGTGTCCTGAAAGCAGTAAATCCACAAAACAGAAAAAACACAATGAAGGAAGAAGACTAGATAAAGAGGAAGGAAGAGTGAATGACGAAAAAATAAACTGACCAAATTATACAATGTTTGAAAACAGGACCGGAGGAGTCACATAGGAGTACCTAACTTGAAACATGACCCCAAGTCATATAGTCAAACACGACAAGCTGGGAGTGAAACTTGCACCTTGAGTGTCCGTCATTGGCTGTTCCGAGCAATAATAGGCTTATTAAAAGCATGCCACAATGTAAACATGACACGATGCCATAATACTGTAAAATGATTATGTATGCAAGGATACCTGCTTCCTATGGTAGGTTGTATGTTGACCCTCAGTCTCAGTGTTAACAGGTTAACGTACTGCACTGCATTTACCTACGTAATGCTAATAT